>NC_041386.1:188840238-188904904 GCF_002162155.2 Triticum dicoccoides | reverse complement strand
CGCGTGCTCATTGGGAGGAGAGCCCTTTTGACCGCTACCCACCGCGCACCTCCCTCCCAACGTCTCCATTAATGGTGCCTGAGCACCTGTTCTACGGCGTGGCTATATGTCTCACTGGACTGAGATTTAAGAGGGAAAAATGAAAATCTGAAAAGAAAGTTTTGCATGGATCTTGATGTAAGATCCGACGGACCTATATAGCATCGACTACAACTTATAGCAAGGATGATGAATATAAGGACGATGACATTGGATAATAATTGTCTTACATATTTATAAACATAACTAAAAAAGCCACATGTGGCAACGCCCGATATACACAAGGGGAAAAGAAGAAGGAAGCCACAACAGGAACTAGTCTCCGCGGCGGGTGGCGACGAGCTCTTTCTTGTCCTCAAGATGCTAGTTGAGAGCATCCATGGATTCCTCCACCAGCCTTCTATGCTCGATGCGCAGCATGGCATTCTCGTCCATAAGTTTCTCGACAATGAGGCCGGTCCTCTTCAACAACGCAGTGGTCTGCTCCTGCTGCTCCGCACTTCCGACGATCTTCGCCCTCAGCAGGTCGCGCTCGGCCCGGAGATTCGCATTGCTCTCATTTAGTTGCCGGATGACATCGATAGACTGTTCAAACGAGGCTTGCAAGTCATCCTGCAACCTCGCCCACCTGGAGATCTGATACATCTGCCTAAGGACGAGGGCACGCATGCGCCTGTAAGAGTCCTTGCCTACCCGCGAGGCAATTTCCCAGACCTCCACGGTGTGGGAGGACATCTCTGCTGCATTCGCGGCGCGGCAGGACATCTCTTCTGCTTCCGCGGCGCGGCCAGACCAGTCTGCTGCATCGACGGCGCGGCGGGACCTCTCTGCTGCTATGGCCGTGCGGCGGGACATGTTGGCTGCTTTCACGGCAAGGTGGGACATCTCTCCTGTTCCCGCTTCCAGGCTCGCCTCTCCCTGGTGGCAATCTCCCGACCCAGAAGTCACGCTGGCCATGGCGGACGCAAGGGAATGATGATGAATGACTTGTTTGTTTTGACTTTTTGTGGATGAGGAGTTCAGGAGGAATGTGCAGTCATCTTGGAGTAGTAGTATTTATAACCATGTAGTAATACACTCCTAAGTGGGAAACCGTTAAGGTTTTGATCGATGTGAACAGGTTTGCAATTTGGAATGTGACGGGACACATGCTCAAAATTTACTGACGGTTATAAGTGCGGCATTATTCCCGGAAGGCGTAACGTGGGCACATACGCCTTCTCGGCCCCGTACGTGGCGTTTGCACCATAGGGTGCACCGCAATAGGCAATGTCTGCACCATCGCGCATGGTTCTTTTAATTAGAATGTGTGTGCCCGTCTAGCTCACACACGTTGATCTATCTAACTGTTTCAGTTTGTTGTGACTAATCGCAAACAGTTCATCCATGTGAAGTGTATGCCATCAATCGTAGACACATTGATCTGGCTGACCCGTTTCTGTTCTGTTACCTAATCGCAAACAGTTAATCCTTCTGAAGCGTATGCCCTCAATCACACACACCTTGATCTGGCTGGTCGTTTCTTTTGTGTTGCCTTATCACAAATAGTTCATCCAAGTGAACCGTATGTTGTGTATCGCACACACCTTCACCTGGCTGCCCGTTTCTTTTGTTCCTCCTCATCTCAAATAGTTAATTGAACTGAACCGTATGCCCTTCATCGCGCATGAAACTAAAACAGGAACCGTGTTTGATGCATCCGTCATCGCAAACGTTTTATACATTTCTGACGGTTTTCATACAACACCATTTGCGATTATTGCATCACACATAGTTTCTCGAAGGGTCTCTGATCGTAGTGCCGCGTTAGCAGCATCCTGCAGTAGCGATGGAAGATATAGACAACCCTAGTTGATACATGAGCTATTCGAGCATACAAAGCGGAACTTCAATTGAAGGATTGGAGTTTGGCACATACAAATTTACTTGGAACGACAGGTAAATGCCGCATATAGGAAGGTATGGTGGACTCATATGGAATAACTTTGGGGTTTATGGGAGTGGATGCACAAGTAGTATTCCCGCTTAGTACAAGTGAAGGCTAGAAAGAGACTGGAAAGTGACCAACTAGAGAGCGACAACAGTCATGAACATGCATTAAGATTAATCAACAATGAGTGCAACCATGAGTAGGATATAAATCACCGTGAACATAAATATCATGGAGGCTATGTTGATTTTGTTTCAACTACATGCATGAACATGTGCCAAGTCAAGCCACTCGAATCGTTCAAAGGAGGATACCACCCTATCATATCACATCACAACCATTTTAATAGCATGTTGGCACACAAGGTAAACCATTATTAATTCCTAGCTAATTAAGCATGGCATGGGCAACTATAATCTCTAATTGTCATTGCAGACATGTTTCATTCATAATAGGATGAATTAGGAATGATGAACTAATCATATTTACAAAAACAAGATAGGTCGAGTTCATACCGGCTTCTCTCATCTCATTCGGTCCATCATATATCGTCATTATTGCCTTTCACTCGCACGACCGAATGGTGTGGATAATAATAATAATAGTGCATGTGCATTGGACTAAGCTAGAATCTGCAAGCATTTTATACAAGGGAGAAGACAAGGTAATATGGGTTCTTGGTTAAATCAACAATAATGCATATGAGAGCCACTCAACATTTTCATCATGGTCTTCTCCTCTCGACCCCCAAAGAATAAGAAAAGAAATAAAACTATTTACACGGGAAAGCTCCCAACAAGCAAAAGAAGAACAAGAAATCTTTTTGGGTTTTCTTTTAATTACTACTATTACAGGCATGGAAAGTAAACTAGCTAAAAGCTACAACTAATTTTTTTGGTTTTTCTAAAGGTTTTTCAAACACACAAGAAGAAGGCTTAGAAAAGAAAATAAACTAGCATGGATAGTACAATGAAAAAGTATGAGCACTAACAACTAGAATGAGTGTGTGAACATGAATGTAATGTCCGTGAGGAATACATACTCCCCCAAGCTTAGGCTTTTGTGAATGGAGCTTTGAGCAAAGAAATCGAAAATGGCAGCAAGAAGAGCTAGACACACGGATTTGAGCTACGGGAGGATTTTTTCTGGAGGAAGATGAAGTGAGTGGGTGCTGGAGTAAGTGGAGGGGGTCCACGTGGGTCCTACGAGGCAGGGGGCACACCTTGTGCCCTCGTGGCCAAATGGTGGGCCCCCTGGTGCGTTCTTAGTGCCAAAAATTCTTATATATTCTACAAAAAATCATATTTCATTTTCGGGACATTTGGAGAACTTTTATTTTCGGGGTATTTTTATTACAAGGATAATTCCGAAAACAGACAGAAAATATTCATGCTTGCTTATTCATCCTCGTAATTTGGTTATGCATAATGTATTTGACTTCTAAACTCTGGCCGGCTTAACAGCATAATCCTTAACCCGGCAGGTACCATTAGTCCCCTTTTAAGCCGCCAATATGAATACCCTCGTATTTCAATGTCCATCTTCCGATTTTAACGTATTAGCCGTTTGTAGCGCTTTTAACTTTGACTCATTGGTCCAGCTTAGCAGTTTAATCTCAAACCCGCAATATTTCTTTCTTTTAGGCATTTATCCTCAAAATGGGCAAGACTGTCACTGCCTGTAACTGGGATGTTTCTTGGGTCATCGAGGAAGACTTGAACGAAAATGTTCAGACAGGCATCTTGGCCGAAAAAGATGTCATCCATTGGAGGGTCCCACGCACTGAAACCCCTCCTGAACCCAAGGATGGTGAATTGATTGTCTTCACTGATCACATGCTCCGAGGCTTCAGCCCTCCCGGCTCAAAATTCTTCCGCGATGTGCTGCATTTTGTCAAGCTCCATCAGCAAGTTATCGGACCAAACTCCATTTCAAACATCTGCAACTTTCAAGAATTCTGTGAGGTGTACCTTCAACAATAGCCCACCGTAGAACTATTTAGGGAATTTTATTATTTAAATCGACAGAACGAGTTCACAGACGGGCATGATGTCTACTACACAACTTTATTCTTGTAGACACGTGGTTGGCCTCCAAGCACAGAGTTTTGTAGGACAGTAGCAATTTTCCCTCAAGTGGATGACCTAAGGTTTATCAATATGTGGGAGCTGTAGGATGAAGATGGTCTCTCTCAAACAACCCTGCAATCAAATACAAGAAATCTCTTGTGTCCCCAACACACCCAATACAATGGAAAATTTTATAGGTGCACTAGTTCGACAAAGAGATGGTGATAAAAGTGCAATATTGATGGTAGAAATTATTTTTATAATCTAAATGAATAAAAAACAACAAGGTAGCAAATAGTAAATGGGCACAAAACGATATTGCAATGCTTGAAAATGAGGCCTAGGGTCTGTACTTTCGCTAGTGCAACCTCTCAACAATGCTAACATAGTTGGATCATATGATTACCCCTCAAAGTGCAATAAATAATCACTCCTGAGTTCCTATTAGCGGAGAACGAAAGATAGAAATTGTTTGTAGGGTACGAAACCACCTCAAAGCTATTCTTTCCGTTCAATCTATTCAAGAGTGCGTACTAAAATAACACAAAGCTATTATTTCCGTTCGATCTATCCTAGAGTTCGTACTAAAATAACACCAAAGCAAATTCATATTCATAATACTCAATCCACACAAAGAACTACAAGGAGACCCCAAAGTTTCTATAGGAGAAAACATAATAAAAATGTGCATCAACCCCTATGCATAAATTACCCCAATGTCACCTCGGGAATCCGCAAGTTGAGTGCCATAACATACATCAAGTGAATCAATAGGATATCCCATTGTCACCACAAGTATTCATACCGCAAGACATACATCATGTGTTCTCATATCTGAACATTCAATCCGACAAGACAAAACTTCAGAGGGTAAAGACTCAATTCATCACAACAAGAGTATATAGGGGAGAAACATCATATGATCCAACTATATTAACAAAGCCCATGATATAGATCACGAGAGAGAGAGAGAGAGATTAAACACATAGCTACTGGTACAAACCCTCAACCCCGAGGGTGGACTACTCCATCATCATCGTGGTGGCCGCCGGGATGATGAAGATGGCCACCGAAGATGATTCTCCCTCCGGCATGGTGCCGGAACGGGTCTAGATTGGTTTTCGGTTGCCACGGAGCCTTACGGCGGTGGAACTTCTGATCTAGGATTAACCCCAAGGGGTTTCGGAATATTTGGGAATTTATAGTGAAAAGAAGGGGTACGGGAGGCCTTCGAGGTGAGCACAACCCACTAGGGCGCACCTGGGGGCCCAGGCACACCTTGGTGGGTTGTGCCCCCCTCGGGAACCCCCCAGGTGCAGCTCTGGCCCATTGGAAGTGTTCTGGTCCATAAAATATCCTCAAAAAGGTTCGTGGTTTTTGGACTCCGTTTGATATTGATTCTCTGCGATCTAAAAAAACTAGCAAAAAACAGCAACTGGCACTAGGCACTGGGTCAATAGGTTAGTCCCAAAAAATGATATAAAGTTGCTATAAAATGATTGTAAAACATCCAAGAATGATAATATAACAGCATGAATACTTCATAAATTATAGATACGTTGGAGACGTATCAGCATCCTCAAGCTTAATTCCTACTCGTCCTCGAGTAGGTAAATGATAAAAGAAATAATTTATGAAGTGTGAAAGCTAGCAAAGTGCATATGTTTGATCAATGATAATTTCAATCACTTTTCCTAGCATCATAATAGCAATCCCTTCTTATAAAACTTCTCATATTACAGTAGCAACCAATTCACATGTTAAGGTTCAAACAATGAACTCTTTTGAAGCTCAACAACCTATGTTCTCACTCACCAAGGAATTGTAATTCAACTTATTCAACAGAGTTTAAGTAAGAGCTCCACATACTCAACCATCATATAGTCTTGTATGATTGGTAACACTACCGCATACACATGAGCAAAACGTTTCAACCAGACACATAGAAAGATAGGGGCTTATTGTTTTGCCTCCCAACGTATTCACCTCAAGGGTCATGTCAACAATAATAACTCATGCTACCCATGTTCGACTGGACATATGTGCCTCGATCTTTCCTCACCACATGATGCTTGCCAAAAGAGAAATATAAAAAGGAATAGAGAGAAAAACTTTGAATCTTTACATGAAAATAAATACATAAAAGTAAAATATAGGCCCTTCGCAGAGGGAAGCAGAGGTGGCCATGCGCTTATTTGTTTGTATGCTCAACCCCTTAGTGCAAAAGAACGTCACGTTATATTACCCCTTATGATAGCAACCTTTATTATGCAGTCCGTCGCTTTTATTACTTTGCCATCACAAGTTCGTACAACGCTCAATTTGCTCTTACACTAAATGATCTAACACTTTTAGAAGCAATTTTTATTGCCTTATTGCACCGATGACAACTTACTTGGAGGATATTGCTCAATCCTTAGGTAGGTATGGTGGACTCTTGAAAATAAGATTTGGCTTTAAGGGTTTTTGGATGCACAAGTAGTATCTCTACTTGGTGCGGAATTTTTGGCTAGCAAGGATGGGGGGCAAGCACCACATGTTGAAGGATCTATGACAATATAACTTGAATGTGAATATGAACAAACATAAACCATTACACTGTCTTCCTTGTCCAACGCCAACAATTTTGGCATATAATATTTTGATGCGGGCTCACAATCACAAAAGATTTCCATGATAGTGTATTTATATGTGAAAGTTCTCTTCCTTATACTAATTATTCGTGAATTGCCTGTATGACCAATATTTTGATTGTCAAGTCTCAAAATATTTCACTTTCTAAACCCAATGTGAAGCTACCACTAGGCATGATATGATTTCAACTTCATGACATTCAATTTATTCAACAATTTACTCATAGGATATAAGTGAAGCACAAGAGTAAATGACATAGAAAAGAGCTTCGTTGACGGGATGTGAATGCCGCTTACTTAGCCTCCCTAGAAACTATTTGAGGACTCTATTCTATTTAAAAATTTTCAGATCTAAGTACTTTATTAAAACAGCAAGCAAAAAAATAAAATGACAATCCAAGGATAGCATCCATCATGTGAAGAAGCAAAAACTTAGGCTCAACCGATACTAACCGATAATTGTTGAAGAAGAAAGGTGGATGCCTACTGGGGCATCCCCAAGCTTAGATGCTTGAGACTTCTTGAAATATTATCTTGGGGTGCCTTGGGCATCCCCAAGCTTGAGCTTTTGTGTCTCCTTAATTCTTCTCAAATCACAGTTTTCCTAAATCTCCAAAACTTCATCCACACAAAACTCAACAAGAACTCGTGAGATAAGTTAGTATAAATCAATGCAACAACCTTATCATTCTCTATTGTAGCAAATCACTAAAATTATTATTCAACATTGCACGCTAAATGCATCTGCATATTTAATACTCCTATCCTCAAATAGAATCATTAAACAAATAAACATAACAGCAATCTGTCAAAATAGTACAGTCTGTAAAGAATGCAAGAGTATTAATACTTCCCTAACTCCAAAAATTATGAAAATTTACCACACTGTAGAAAATTTATCAGATCTTATTTTGTAGACACGTGTTGGGCCTCCAAGCGCAGAGTTTTGTAGGACAGTGGCAATTTTCCCTCAAGTGGATGACCTAAGGTTTATCAATCCATGGGAGGCGTAGGATGAAGATGGTCTCTCTCAAACAACCCTGCAATCAAATACAAGAAATCTCTTGTGTCCCCAACACACTCGATACAATGGAAATTGTATAGGTGCACTAGTTCGGCGAAGAGATGGTGATAAAAGTGTAATATAGATGGTAGAAATATATTTTTATAATCTGAATAAATAAAAACAACAGGGTAGCAAATAGTAAACGGGCACAAAAACGGTATTGCAATGCTTGAAAATGAGGCCTAGGGTCCGTACTTTCGCTAGTGCAACCTCTCAACAATGCTAACATAGTTGGATCATATGATAATCCCTCAAAGTGCAATAAAGAATAACTCCCGAGTTCCTATTAGCGAAGAACAAAAGATAGAAATTGTTTGTAGGGTATGAAACCACCTCAAAGCTATTCTTTTCGTTCGATTTATTCAAGAGTTCGTACTAAAATAACACAAAGCTATTCTTTCCCTTCGATCTATCCTAGAGTTCGTACTAAAATAACAACAAAGCAAATTCATATTCATAATACTCAATCCACACAAAGAACTACAAGGAGACCCCAAAGTTTCTATCGAAGAAAAGATAATAAAAACGTGCATCAACCCCTATGCATAAATTACCCCAATGTCTCCTCGGGAATCCGCGAGTTGAGTGCCATAACATACATCAAGTGAATCAATATGATATCCCAATGTCACCTCAAGTACTCATACCACAAGACATACATCATGTGTTCTCATATCTAAACATTCAATCCGACAAGACAAAACTTCGAAGGGTAAAGACTCAATTCATCACAACAGGAGTATAGAGGGGAGAAACATCATATGATCTAACTATATTAACAAAGCCCATGATATAGATCATGAGAGAGAGAAAGAGAGATTAAACACATAGCTACTGGTATATACCCTCAGCCCCGAGGGTGGACTACTCCCTCCTCATCATGGTGGCCGCCGGGATGATGAAGATGGCCACCGGAGATGATTCCCCCCTTCGGCAGGGTGCCAGAACGGGTCTAGATTGGTTTTCGGTGGCTATAGAGACTTGCAGCGATGGAACTTCTGATCTAGGTTAATCCCGAGGGGTTTCGGAATATTTGGGAATTTATAGTGCAAAGAAGGGGTATGGGAGGCCACCGAGGTGAGCACAATGCACCAGGGCGTGCCTGGGGGCACCCCCCAGGTGCAGCTCTGGCCCCTTGGAAGTGTTCTGGTCCATAGGAAATCCTCAAAAAGTTTCATGGTGTTTGGACTCCGTTTGATATTGATTTTCCACGATGTAAAAAAAGCAAGCAAAAAACAGCAACTGGCACTAGGCACTGGGTCAATTGGTTAGTCCCAAAAAATGATATAAAGTTGCTATAAAGTGATTGTAAAACATCCAAGAATGATAATATAACAGCATGAATACTTCATAAATTATAGATATGTTGGAGACGTATCAGGGCCCAGCCTAGAATTAGGCGGCATTTCTATACAGCGACGGAATGAAGCCACTTTCCCAGCTGCCACTCTGCGCAGTCATCCCAAAGACTGGAACCAAACCTGGTTTTATTGCAAAGACACTTCTCCGGAAGGGGAAAATCCTCTGCCGGGTTATCACGCTAGCCGACTTAGCAACAGGCATCCCCTTGCGAACCGCATCAGCACAAAGGAACGGGCCACCCATTTTTTCAAAATTAGAGCCTTCATGGCTAACTGTTTAACCGGCATTGACCTCGTCCGGTGCTGGGTTTCATGGAGGATATTGCCCCTAAGTCATTGACCCGGCTTAATGTGTGATTTGAAAGATCCGCTTCGCCACTGCTAGATAGAAATGACTGACAATTATATCAATAATATGACCAAATCTCTACAAAACGAGAGTCTAGAAGTCTACAGCAAAGTTGGACTGAATCCTTTCTGCGTTCTCAACCAACCGCCAGCTATAAGCTTTTAAGCTATTTATGGTTTAAGAATTGTCTTTCATTTAAATTATCTTCTCATAACCCACTTTATTTGCACAGGCCGATTCTCCTTTCTGTAAGAAGAAACTAGATAAGCCGGTCAAGAAGACCCGAAACAAAGAGCAAAGCTACCAAAAAGCCTGCCAAGAAGAAGACCAATCCTGCCGAGTTATTCAACTTGGATGATAATGATGATGATGAGTCGGAGGTAGAACTTGATTCCCTTGGCTCATTTTTTGTACATCTTATTGACAATGACCATTATCAGGATAATGCGGAGGCCAGCCGTGCAGATGATGATGAGGTAATTACTCTTTCCTCCGGCTCAGAACCTATGCCAACGCAGAAAACTCGACAGGCAAGCCGGAAAGTAAGATTTTCTCACCCTTTAGCTTACTTGGATCCTAACTTGATTTTGAAGAAGCAGCAGCATGAAGCTCGCCTCACAACCCGGAATAGCGGCGGTGGGGTTTTATCCTCCGACTTACCCAACACACCGGCTCCTCGCAAGCGCCGCGCCGAGGTTGCTCACATTTCTAACTTAGCTTATCCCACGACGGGTCTTTTTCGTCAACCTCTTAAATCTTCCGACTCAAATTATCAGGGAACATCTCACTCATCCTCCGGCGACTCAACAGGAACTCAAATCCCATTCTTCAAGATCATGCCCGAGTAAGAATGTTAAGACTATCCACTTTGAATCATGCATTTAATTGTCATATTAATGCTATCTTGTACTTCCTTTTCAGTGTTATGGCAAAGCCCAGCAAGAAGCGGAAAATTGATAAACCGGCTGAAGAGCCCAAAATCATTGATCCGGCGAAACATGCCACATCCAAGACTTTGCATGAAGTTTCAGAAACTGCTATGGACGACTTGCCACCAGAACGCCCAATCACTGCGGATCACATAAATGTTGATCCGAAGACAGCTAAGCCACCCAGTCCTGTAGAACCGGCTCAAGAGACTGAAGATATAATGATTACTGGCACAGACTATACAGCCCCAAACAACCCCATTGCCCTATCCAAACACAACGCCAAAGAGGAGTTCTCTGATGCTGATAAAGGCAAATGGAAAGTGGATTTAGAAGGCTATGCTCAATTTAGTGCTCAAGAGATCCACTCTGGTTATTTGAACCGCCTTCACACAAGCCGTGACTTCTAAGCCGGCTTGGTCAACCTGATGAGGGAGCGCTTTGAGGTAAACATTATCATCTTTTCCATATATATATATATATATATATATATATATATATATATATATATATATATATATGTGAGCCGCCAAGTCTACTAGATATGATAAACTTGAATAAGCTGTGGACTTCAAACATTCTTGTTGAACTTGATATCCATGTCATAGCCTGTTTAGAACTGTAGAATCAACAAGTAGCTCCCAAGGGCCGGCTTAAGCTGTATACCTAAAGCCGAGTCTTCAAAATATGGCTTGTAATTTCACATACGTTGCTCGCCAGGACCGGCTTATACTGACAAGTTAAGCCGGATCTTCAAGTAACAACGAACAAATTTGCACCTGTAGCCCCCAAGGGCAGGTTTAATCATCATGAATAAGCCGGGACTTATCACCATTACTATCAATAAAATCCAGCTGGTAGCCCCCATGAGTCGCCTATAGTCATAGCAGTGTAACCGGGTCATCATAGAATTGTTTTGAAAAAAAGATATATTCATTAGCCCCCAAGACAAGTAAAATACATGTATTATGCTTGGGACCTCAAATAATATGATCATAATGCTTCCTATCTTATTCATGCTGCAGGCTGAATTAAGCATAAAGGAATCCCAAGTCAATGATCTGAGGCCCAACATTGAAACCCAACAATCTGAGACTTCAAAAGCCAAATCAGAGCTAAAGACTGCATTGGAAAACATTGAGCAGTGGAAACAAAACTTCAGTACTGAAACATCGACTGGGAGACCGAGAAGGCGGCTCTATTAAAAAGAGCAGAGGATGCCGAAGCAGCCCTGAAATTAGTAACTAGTGAATTGTCCAGTTTAAGGCATCAAATAAACAGCATGACGTCGGCCATCTTCGGTAAGTAGCAAAAAATACTCTCCTTTGCACCAACTGTATATCATAATCATCTGTTGGTTTACCAATAGTTTTACTAATGTAGGCTCTCGAAGCGCCAAGCTGGGTTCAGACATGCGCATCAATCTTAAAACTGTCTATACTCTAGTAGAGCAGCTATACACTGGTGCTCAATGGACAATCTCCGCTGTTACTCATAAGAAACAGTCGCCCTCCCTCATCAAGGAAACACTGGAGAAGCTATCGGTGTTGCCCCAAAGAATTGAAGATTTAAAGCGATCAGCCGCCAGAGCCGGCGCCATGACTGCCCTAAGCCGAGCCAAGGCATGGCAAGAAAATCTTGATCCAGAAGATTTGGCCAATGGCTGCCCTAGTGTAAAAGAAGACGGGTCTCCCTTCAGTGCTGGTGATTTTGCAAAGATAGCAAGGGAAATGCATCCATTAGCAAGCAAGCTGGCCAAAGACACAGATCTATCCCAATATTAGGCGGCTTATGACACTGAGAACAAGAAGGTGAAAGCGCCAGTTCATCAAGAGGTGGATCTCATCCCGCCGACTCGTAAGCACACCTTCGCTCCTGACATTGATCCATCAAGTTTTATAGATGACGAAGCTGTGTTTAGAGCTTTGACCAGTATCAACTGTGCTATGCCTGACTTCCAGCCAATGGGTAACCAAGGAGAAGAAGAAGCAGCGCAGGATGACACGGAAGCTTCGACCCGCCAAGACTAGAAGTCTTAATTCATGAGTCGGTTTACCAACCACAGCATTTGGATGTTGTGTATATCAAAAATACTTACTGTTTTGTGGCCATATGATGCCCTGTAATAGGCTAGTTGAAAAACCATGATCTGTCACGCCATCGTGCGTGTTTATTTGCATAACACTGTCGATCTGTCATTCGAAGATCTGCCACTTATGCTTATAATATCATCAAGTATGCAATGCTTATCATTTTTTCGTGCACATAAGCAGATAACAGGTGCCCTGGTGGTTTACCCAAGGGCGGGTCACAATACCCCATAGAAAAAACCACTGGTGACTGAATAGTCCATAACCAAGGCGGGTTTATCAAAAACCTCATATAATTACAACATGATAAATACCATACCTATGATATTTGTTCACACTGCCGACTTACCATGCGATGTGTAGTAAGGGTAACAGCCCAAAGTCTTAGAGCACAATGCCCTATTCAATTTATTCATACCACTGGCTTACAACGCCATATACAGCAAGGGTAACATCCCAAAGCTTAGAGCACAAAACTCCAAGCACATAATCATCACACACTGGCGACTTAAAGTCCAAGCCAGGCTAGGTTAACAAAACTCCGGATAGATTCATATATGAATCATAAGGCAACATGCCCCTAATCAATTTTCAACCATATATCAACATGGCACCAAAGATGAGCCTCAAAAAACATTCCAAGCAAACATAAATCAGAAGAAACAAGGCATTCATAGGCTGCCAAGCCTCAATGTCAAGTGCTATTCAAGGGCCGCACATCCGCTGAGTTAAACCTTAATTCAAACCTGTAAGCTGGACCTCACATGACCAATCGCCGTTCTAACTTTGACAAATTCAGGGTCTTTATAATATTGATTGTCAAGAGTACGGCGAGTCATTTCAGGATTACCTGGTCGGAGTGGCAGGCAAACAAAGGCAGGATAACCCGGATTTTTGGTGAATACACCTGGCGTCCAAGCCTATTACAAGGGACAACAAAGCTCTATTCATTAACAAGGAGCCCCCAAGTAATATTTCATCCAGGCGTATAAGCCGGATCAGTAGGGTAATCGTGGCTATGCTCAATGAGAAGGAAGCGCCCAAGCAATGTGCAATCAAGGCATACAAGCCAGATCAAGAGGGTTGTCATAGCTATGCTCAATGAGCAGGAAGCCCCCAAGCGATCTTATGAAGAGACAATAAAGACTCAGATTCTCAAAAATGAAACGACAGAGGCCCTAAAATCTCAGGGATGCCGGCTGATACGTCTCCAATGTATCTATAATTTTTGATTGTTCCATGCTATTATATTATCAACCTTGGATGTTTTATATGCATTTATATGCTATTTTATATGATTTTTGGGACTAACCTATTAACCAAGAGCCCAGTGCCAGTTTCTGTTTTTTCCTTGTTTTAGAGTATCGCACAAAAGGAAAATCAAACAGAGTCCAATTGACCTGAAACTTCATGGAACTTATTTTTGGACCAAAAGAAGCCCATGGAGTCTCGGAGTTGGACCGGGAGAGTCCCGGGCTGCCCACGAGGGTGGGGGGCGCGCCCACCCCCCTTGGCGTGCCCCCTGCCTCGTGGACAGCCCGGAGGTCCACCGACGTACTTCTTCCTCCCATATATACCCATATACCCTAAAACCATCGAAGAGCAGAATAGATCGGGAGTTCCGCCGCCAGAAGCCTCCATAGCCACCGAAAACCAATCTAGACCCGTTTTGGCACTCTGTCGGAGGGGGCAATCCCTCTCCGGTGGCCATCTTCATCATCACGACGCTCTCCATGATGAGGAGGGAGTAGTTCTCCCTCGGGGCTGAGGTTGGATCTTATGATGTTTCTCCCCCTCTACTCTCTTGTAATGGATTGAGTTTTCCCTTTGAAGTTATCTTATCGGATTGAGTCTTTAAGGATTTGAGAACACTTGATGTATGTCTTGCGTGGGATACCCGTGGTGACAGTGGGGTATTCTATTGACCCACTTGATGTATGTTTTGGTGATCAACTTGCGGGTTCCTCCCATGAACCTATGCATAGGGGTTGGCACACGTTTTCGTCTTGACTCTCCGGTAGAAACTTTGGGGCACTCTTTGAAGTACTTTGTGTTGGTTTGAATAGATGAATCTGAGATTGTGTGATGCATATCATATAATCATACCCACGGATACTTGAGGTGACATTGGAGTATCAAGGTGACATTAGGGTTTTGGTTGACTTGTGTCTTAAGGTGTTATTCTAGTGTGAACTCTATGATAGATTGAGCAGAAAGAATAGCTTCATGTTATTTTACTACGAACTCTTGAATAGATCGATCAGAAAAGATAACTTTGAGGTGGTTTCCTACCCTACCATAATCTCTTCGTTTGTTCTCCGCTATTAGTGACTTTGGAATGACTCTTTGTTGCATGTTGAGGGATAGTTATGTGATCCAATTATGTTATTATTGTTGAGAGAACTTGCACTAGTGATAGTATGAACCCTAGGCCTTGTTTCAACGCATTTCAATACCGTCTGTGCTCACTTTTATCATTAGTTACCTTGCTGTTTTTATATTTTTCAGACTACAAAACCTATATCTACCATCCATATTGCACTTGTATCACCATCTCTTCGCCGAACTAGTGCACCTATACAATTTACCATTGTATTGGGTGTGTTGGGGACACAAGAGACTCTTTGTTATTTGGTTGCAGGGTTGTTTGAGAGAGACCATCTTCATCCTACGCCTCCTACGGATTGATAAACCTTAGGTCATCCACTTGAGGGAAATTTGCTACTGTCCTACAAACCTCTGCACTTGGAGGCCAAACAACGTCTACAAGAAGAAGGTTGTGTAGTAGACATCAAGCTCTTTTCTGGCGCTGTTGCCGGGGAGGTTAGCGCTTGAAGGTATATCTTTAGATCTTCCAATCGAATCTTTTAGTTTCTTGTTTTATCACTAGTTTAGTTTATAAAAGAAAACTACAAAAAAATGGAATTGAGTTTGCCTCATACGCTTCATCTTTTTAATATCTTTCGTGGGTATGATGGAAAGGAAAATTGTGCCAAAGTGTTAGAAGAAGAATGCATTAGAATGTTTGGCACGAAATATGTGAATGATGAGCATGATTGCAATCTTTTTAGTATGAATTCCTGGAATATCCATGATGCTAATGATATGCAAAGCCACAAGCTTGGGGAAGCTATGTTTGATGAAGATGATATTTTTTGTCCCCCAAGTTTTGATGAGCAAATTTATTATGATGAGAGCATGCCCCCTATTTATGATGATTATTGTGATGACTTGTATGCTATAAAGATTAATGATATTCATGAAACTTTTCATCACGATTTTAACTTTCAATAGGATTATGCCTCACATGATAGTTATTTTGTTGAGTTTGCTCCCACTATTATTCATGAGAAGAATTTTGCTTATGTGGAGAGTAATAAAATTTCTATGCTTGTAGATCATGAAAAGAATGCTTTCTGTGATGGTTATATTATTGAATTCATTCATGATGCTACTGAAAATTATTATGAGGGAGGAATATATGCTTGTAGGAATTGCAATAATATCAAGTTTCCTCTCTCTATGTTGAAAATCTTGAAGTTATGCTTGTTTTGCCTTCCTATGCTAGTTGATTATTGTTCCCACAAGTTATTTGCTCACAAAATCCCTATGCATAGGAAGTGTGTTAGACTTAAATGTGCTAGTCATATTCTTCGTGATGCTCTCTTTATGTTTCAATTCTTATCCTTTATGTGAGCATTGTTGAAATCATCATGCCTAGCTAGGGGCGTTAAATGATAGCGCTTGTTGGGAGGCAACCCAATTTTATTTTTGTTCCTTGATTTTTGTTACTGTTTAGTAATAAATAATTCATCTAGCCTCTGTTTATATGTAGTTTTATGTTTTAATTATTGTTTGTGCTAAGTAGAACCTTTGGGAAGACTTGGGGAAAGTCTTTGCTATCATGCTGTGAAAAACCGAAACTTTAGCGCTCACGAGATTTGCTGCTTTTTTTATTGGAGAGTGCTACTTAGTTAATTATTTTTGAATATGATTAATAGATAAATTCCTCACGTCCAGCAATTTTTTTAGAATTTTTGGGGTTCTAGAAGTTTGTGTTAGTTACAGATTACTACAGACTGTTCTTTGGGGTTCCAGAAGTTTTGGAGCTATATTTTTATTCGCCACATGATATGTGTTTTGCTTGGAGTGTCATTTTATTTTATTTAGTTTTGCTTGCTGTTTGAATAAAATACCAAGATCTTAAATTATTAAATGTTAGAGAGTCTTCATATAGTTGCATAATTATTCGACTACTCATTGATCTTCACTTATATCTTTCGGAGTAGTTTGTTGTTGCTCTAGTGCTTCACTTATATCTTTTTAGAGCACGGTTGTGGTTTTATTTTATAGAAATAGATGAACTCTCATGCGTCACTTATATTATTTTGAGAGTCCTAAACAGCATGGTAATTTGCTTTGGTTATAAATTTAGTCCTAATATGGTGGGCATCCAAGAGGGATATAATAAAAACTTTCATATAGAGTGCATTGAATACTATGAGAAATTTGATACTTGATAATTGTTTTGAGATATGAAGATGGTGATATTAGAGTCATGCTAGTTGAGTAGTTATGAATTTGAGAAAAAATTGTGTTGAAGTTTGTGATTCCCGTAGCATGCACGTATGGTGAACCGTTATGTGATGAAGTCGGAGCCTGATTTATTTATTGATTGTCTTCCTTATGAGTGGCAGTCAGGGACGAGCGATGGTCTTTTCCTACCAATCTATCCCCCTAGGAGCATGTGCATAGTACTTTGTTTCGATAACTAATAGATTTTTGCAATAAGTATGTGAGTTCTTTATGACTAATATTGAGTCCATGGATTATACGCGCTCTCACCCTTCCACCATTGCTAGCCTCTCTAATACCGCGCACTTTTCGCCGGTATCATACACCCACCATATACCTTCCACAAAACAGCCATCATACCTACCTATCATGGCATTTCCATAGTCATTCTGAGATATATTGCCATGCAACTTTCCACCGTTCTGTTTATTATGACATGCTCCATCACTGTCATATTGCTATGCAAGATCATGTAGTTGACATTGTATTTGTGGCAAAGCCACCGTTCATAATTGTTTCATACATGTCACTCATGAGTCATTTGTGACGCCCTCGATTCAATCATACACTAATCATACACGCAAATATGTACGATCAAGATCAAGGACTCACGGGAAGATATCACAACACAACTCTAGACACAAAATAAAAAAATACAAGCTTTATATTACAAGCCAGGGGCCTCAAGGGCTCGAATACATAAGCTCGAAAACACAAGAGTCAGCGGAAGCAACAATATCTGAGTAGAGACATGAGTTAAACAAGTTTGCCTTAAGAAGGCTAGCACAAAAGCAACATCGATCGAAAAGGCAAGGCCTCCTGCCTGGGAGCCTCCTAACTACTCCTAGTCGTCGGCGGTCTTCACGTAGTAGTAGGCATCCTTCGGGTAGTAGTAGTCATCAGTGGGGTCGACTGGCTCCTGGGCTCCGTCATCTGGTCGCAACAATCGGGTATGGGGGACAAGAAGTAGCAAAGCAACCGTGAGTACTCATCCAAAGTACTCGCAAGACTTACATCAGATCTAAACTAAGTATGCATCTGTATCAAAGGAATGGGTTGTATCTATGGACTAAACTGCAGAAAGCCAGAAGGGAAGGGGAAAGCCTAGCCTATCAAAGACTAGCATCTTCTAGAAACCACCATCTTGCAGCAACAGGAGGAAGTAGAGTAGCATAAAGTAAAGTAGCGGTAATATTATCAACCTCGGCCAGAGATCCTTTCTCGACTCCCTGCGAGAAAACAATCCCAGAGCCATACTATCCAAGTGTCAACGCATTCCAAAACTCATCACCATCCAGTTCTCATCACAAGTATCCAATTCTAGTTCTATCGATCGGGATACAACTCCAAGTGTCCGTTACCGTAGGACAGGCTATCGATAGATGTTTTCTTCCCTGAAGGGGTGCACCAACTTACCCACCACGCTCGATTAACTCCGGACACACTTTCCTGGGTCATGCCCGGCCTCGGCCAAACAATACGCCGCAACCCGACCTAGGCTTAATAGAGAGGCTAGCACGCCGGACTAAACCTATGCCCCCAGGGGTCATGGGCCATCTCCCCGGGAACTCCTGCACGTTGCGTACGCGGCCGGTGAGCAGACCTAGCTACCTCCTTCAACAAGGCAGGAGCTTACACAGTCCAACCCGGCGCGCGCCGCTCAGTCGCTGACGTCTATTAAGCTTCAGCTGATGTATACGACGCAGAACGCCCATACTATGCCCACGTGATGGTTAGTGCTATCAGGCCAAAGGCCCCTCGGATCAAATATCCAAATCATAGTGGATTAGGAGCACGCGGTAACAAGCAGAGACTCACGAAAGATGTGACCCCGTTGCCCCGTCTCGAGTACTTGCGGCAAGGACTAAGAATGCCCGACCACGCCTCGTAATTGTCTCGCGGGGACCCTCTAGGTCAACCCGACTCCACATCACTCGCAATTAAGCTCGCGCGGGTACCCCTCAGGGCTGACCCATCTTTAGTAACATTGTTCAGTGTAAATTCATAGTAACCATAGTAACTGTGTGTCCAAACATCAAGGGGAAACCCCGAGGAATCACCCCCGGTGAATTCCACTTGATGTAATCATCAAGGTGAACGTAAGAGGGACCACCCTCGAGGATCACACTTGAGGGGTTGCACGACAGAGTCGTATCGGAAGTGGTTACGGAGTAAATCACCCTCGATAACCACGACCGAATAGCTACACTACAGGGTTAACATCAGAAGTGCTGAAGAGGTCTCACCCTCGGCACTCGATAACAACCGGGTAGTGTCGAGCAACTAAGGGGGAAAGTGATGTGCGGTGTCGGGGCCTGGTCTTCGATCACGTTGATCGAGTCATCGAACATAAAGCGAGGCAACTGGGACAAGGTGGGGTCATTGATGGATCTCTAACCAACCTATACTAATCAGTTTAGGATAAGCAGGTAAGCTATGAAAGCAGGTAACAACAACAGGCTATGCATCAGAGTAGGGTCATACAGAAAGCAGTTGCAGTTCTAATGCAAGCATGAGAGGGGAAGAAATGGGCGATATCGGAATGCTCAAGGAGGGTTTGCTTGCCTGGAAGCTCTGCTGAAAAAGGAAGAAGTGTCGTCGACGGAGTCGATCACAGGGGCATCAGTAGCGGTCTCGAGGTCTACCGGAGAAGAAGAGGGGGAAGAAACAATAAATACACGCAAGCATAATCATAACAATACAATAAGCGGTGCTAGAGGTGTTCTAACGCAGCGCTGGTCGATACTGGCGAAGGAGGATAACATCCGGGAAAGTTTTCCCGGTTCCGGACGTGTGTCAGAAAGATGAACCGGAGGGGAAAAGTTCAACATTTTCTATGCTAGAGACGTGTGATAGACGAACGGAGGGCGTATTCGGATTCGTCTCGTTTTTCTGAACAACTTTCATGTATAAAACTTTTTCATCCGAGTTACAGATAATTTTCTATGATTTTCTAAAGTTTTAAACAATGTTTTAAATTTTGTATTAAATTTAAATCCGAATTGACCAAGTCAAATTGACTAGTCAAAAGGGGAGGTAGTGTCCCACATGTCACTGCCACATGTGTCAAAAAAACATCTAACTAATTTAATGGGGGAGGGGCCCACTTGCCATAGACTACAAACTAACCTAACACAAATTACCCTAACTAACATCTAATTAGGCCCTAGTTAAATGGTTTGGCCGGATGTACAGAGAGCCGGCCGGCCTCACACAGACGTGCAAACAGCACAGGCCAGCCATGGCCATGGCAAGGGAGCAACTGGATATGCGCGTGGGTTGGGCGGCTGCAGCGCGAGCAACGGCCATGCACACATCACTGGCAGCAGAAGCAATAGCGGCAACAGCGGCTATAGTCAGCAGCGGCAGCAACAGTCAGGCGCCCGACAGCAAACGAAGGTGACACGGCTGGGTGTACGCGTGCACTGGGCGCGGCCGGAGCGCCGCACACGCAGGGGCAAGGGGCGCGCGGGGGCACGGTGAGTACACGAAGCTCGGCAGGGAAGCAAGCTAGCGGCCATGGCAGACGGAGCTCATGGGGCGGCGCTAGGGGCGACGAATAAGCAACAGGGAGAAGGGGGTTTTTAGGAGAGGAGCTCACAACGGTTCTAGGGACGATCTCGAGGAGGCCTGGGGTGCAGTGACGGTGACGAATCCGTCGATGGCGTCGCGGTGCCTGGAGGTTGTAGATGATGTCGATCCCTGTGTTGTGGCGGTCTCCGGCTCGATCTGGTACCCAAAACGGACGAAGACAACCACGTCGGACCTCCTGGACGTGCTCCCGTGCACGAGAGACGTCGACGACCGCGGGATCGATGGCGACGCATCGGCGACCGCGCTCGGGTGAACGAAACAGAGGAGGAGAGGGCGATAGCGGCGCGAGGGAAAGGAAGTGGGGGTGCTAGGGTTCCGGGGTCGAGGGGTGAGCTCTTAACCATCAGGGAGGACCGTGCGATGGTCGGCGCATGGCCAATCCCCGCGACGGACGATGCTCAGGCGGCCAGCTCGCCTTCTGTGAACAGAAGGATGAGGAGGGAGGGGAAGTTGGGCCTCAGGCGGTGTGCACTTGTGGCCCAAGTGTACAGTGGCCTTTTTGTTTTCTTTTCTAAATTTTTGTATTTATTTCACCATTGTTTTCTATTTAAATGCTACAGTTAATGAACTTAGGTAATCTTGGCACATAATTCAAGGACAACATCGTGGTGTTGCATAAAAAGTTTTAGAGCCAGTGGAATTGTTCAAACATTTTTAGAAATTGAATAGGTCAATTAATATGTTGTTGGACCACTTTATATTTTCCTAGGAATTAAGTGGTGAGTCAAATGATGTTGGTTTCTACATGATAATTAGTAAGTGAATATTTTTAACCCAACGAACATTTTTGTCTGCATGTTTGACAATTTGAATTTGGACTTCAATTTGAATTTGAATTCGACTTATGCCTTGGATCAGATGAGGATTAGCAACAGTAGAGTGATGACCTGGCATCATTTGGATGAGATAACTGTAGTTTAATTACCCGGGCGTCACAATTCTCCTCCACCACAAGAAATCTCGTCCCGAGATTTAAGGGGTGGAGTAAGGAGGAAAGACTCGGGAAGGACGGAGCTCAACACAAGATAGGTACCTGGGAGCTATCTCAGTGAACGTGGCGTAGAGGCATCTCTCGAGATGAAATTCGAGAAAGTCACCGAGAGCAAGGTAAGAAAGTGCAATAACAGCTTCAACCGGGTGGGCAATCGTTCGATGTCTGAAACAAAGTGTGAAAGGGGCTTAGAGCATCGAGAATAAATATTGTGTCTGATACCAGAACAGATCACAAGGAAGATGGCTCGCAAATTACATATGAAGCCAAGCACGAGGGACAACTTAGAAAACAGGGATGTATAGGAGAGTCAGGTTTCGATCCTGTGGAACTGTGGGTTATGGGCCCACCATGTGGGTTAAAAGTAAGAAGGGCGCTGATAGCAAGGCATGTCAGAGCATAGACTGCCAGTTATGTTGGCAACAACGTTGGTACCAAGGGCGAGGGACGAAGAGAACCATTTTCCTTCTCGTTAAACGAGGCGGACCAATAGGCAAAGTTCTCGTCCTTCGGTGGTTACCGGAATATCACCCACAATAGTAACAAAGTCTTACTGACAAATTGTACACCGAGGTGTTTACATTAAGTAGGAAATTATCTCTACTGAGATAAGTTAGTTTACCGGAAAGGTTAAACAAAAGAATGGAAAGGAAAATATGATTAGTATATTAATCAGAATAATGGAAAGGAAAATGTGGTTAAACACAATTATCAAGAGTATATCCTTCCCAAGGACAAGCAGAGGATGATATCCATGATAGGATAGTAAGTAGATAACCAATTAGGTAAAGGGGCGAGGGAATTCATGATGTTACCCGTACAACGGTGTTTGGATAAATGATCAAGAAACATTTAGCATTATGCTTCCAATGTTCTTGTTGATGTTTGAGTACCATAATCATGCTTCGGGATAGCATTGACATGGTCATCGGGTAAAGGTCGGACCTTGGATTCACAATGGATCCATCGGGAATTTCTAGAACATCTCATGAAATTTTTATCAGGAAATAGATGGGGATGTGGCCGATGGGTTCAGCGGCAATCCATCGACATGTCAAAAAGGATGTAATTCCAAAATTATATGGACAAGTTTGTGTTGGGGAAAAGACAAGAATGTTGTCGATGATAACACAAATCATTGAGGGGCAAGGATTGTATTTCTCATCATGAATTTGATTGATATCCTGGAAGAGCTCCAAATGTCGATGATGATCACGACACACTTGTCGAGATATTTCATGAAGATGTAATCGATCGGCGATGACATCAAGTCAAAGGAATGATGAAGCAAAGGTTATTGGAACCACGGGTATGACACAAACTCGAAATCAAGCTTGCTTTTCAAGGCAAAATGATATGACGAGGAAGATCAACGTAGGCTTAGCTCACTGTCAAAAATTGTGCTCCGGGAAAAAGGACCAGGTAGCACAGTTAAAATTTAGCACGATAATGATATAGCCAGTCAGGCTTGGAATGACTTGAAGGATTATTAAACTCATAAGCAATGAAAATTTACTTAGAGTTATTGAATCAGAGTGCGGAATTGATTCACTTATCGGTGTTCCCGGTTGACAAACAACCCAGAACCCATGAAGTGACAAAGACAGGGTAAGGTAGTACTTCATCAAAAATTTATAAGATGTAGAGCAATGGCATGATATCCTCGAGATACCATGGGTAATACTCGAAGGTAGATCATAACAGAGGTCGGGCAGACGCATTGATCTATAGAAGTCAGATGTTTTAACTTGTCCGAGAAATGGGATCAAAGGAGAACAATCATGGTCGGATCAACGGTTGTAAAGGATCAATTCACAGATACCAGATGATAGTTATCAAGGAAATAGTTATTATTACAAGAAGCTTCCATGATAGGATCTACATCGTGTCCATGGGCATGAACACAAAGTTCAAGGTCGACTCCCACTTCTTCAATGCATAACCTTTCATCCACTCCTCGTTTTGGAAGAAATTGTAGTGCAGAAGATTTATCTGGCGAAGTACTAGAAGAGTAAGACTCACATCTCTTTCGAGTTCACACGGATTAGGGAAGGCATATGTTCAACCCGTAGGGGTATCTTAGGAACACCTACCACTAACTTCCAGAGCATATAACATTAGCCCAATAGCAGAGCATGGTTGACAATAAGCAGAGGATACAATTTAACAAAGGCAAAATGTATCAGGGGAAGAGCGCACGAGATTTTGAATATGAAGGACATTGCCGTATAATAATCCAACAAAGGATTTAGCGGTCCTTAATGGATCTGATGTGAGTATCAGTATCCAATCAGAAGAAGGAAAGAGTGCAAAGGCATTGGATTATAGAAACATCTAAATAATTCGATGCTTGAGTACAAAGGAGTTATGATTTCAAGTCGAAGGATCAGAAGCAGAGGCTCTGATCAAAAGATGAGTAAGTTGAATAGACTTAGAGGTGCACCCGATCAAATCTTGATTGGGCAAGAACCAGCTCATAACCGGAGCGATGTCGGAGCCAGAAAGAAAGTTTCCAAGGATTAATTGATGATTGTGAGTATTCACTCACACGTTGAATCCATAGGAACAAAATGACAACCACAAAGAATTTTTAAAGAATATTGCTAAACATATGGAATTAATCCTAATGCAAGCAGACAAGGAGAATCAAGAGCAATAGGCTACAAAGGATTTTTGGAAGATCACATAGTATTTCCAAGTATTTTGGAAAGCATATGAACAACTTGGGATGAACGGGTTCAGTGAATTATCCGTAGTGCGAAAAAAATAAGCCACAAAGCAGAAGGCACAAGGGATTCTCGAAACAACGGAGAATACATCTTGTAATAATAGGAGCAACTGGATATGAAGGTACAAGCGGCAAGGATATTATTCATGGGGATTAACTATGGTCAGGAACTGCAAGGCAGTGGGCACAGGGTCTCGACAAACATCGAGGAGTATCTGCAGAATCTTCTGGCGAAGCAAGCGATCATCGGTAATGTCGGGGCTCCCCGGGAGGAAGTGGTTACGAGATCCCAGAGTCAGAGTTAGTAAAAAGTTTAACCCGAATAGACGAGAGATCAGAGTCCCAGAGTATAGACGAGGAATAAAAGATCCTAATACCACCCAATGACGACGTGGGCCCGTAAGCCACACTGCCAAGTTAGTAAAACAGTTTTCGGTTTCTAGACTCAACTTCGGCAAAGGAGTTGGAAAAGGGGGGGTCCTACAGGCAGTCGGCTCTGATACCAACTTGTGACGCCCTCGATTTAATCGTACACTAATCATACATGCAAATATGTACGATCAAGATCAAGGACTCACGAGAAGATATTACAACACAACTCTAGACACAAATAAAAAAAAATACAAGCTTTATATTACAAGCCAGGGGCCTCGAGGGCTCGAATACATAAGCTCGAAAACACAAGAGTCAGTGAAAGCAACAATATCTGAGTAGAGACATGAGTTAAACAAGTTTGCCTTAAGAAGGCTAGCACAAAAGCAACATCGATCGAAAAGGCAAGGCCTCCTGCCTGGGAGCCTCCTAACTACTCCTAGTCGTCGGCGGTCTTCACGTAGTAGTAGGCATCCTCGGGTAGTAGTAGTCATCAGTGGGGTCGACTGGCTCCTGGGCTCCGTCATCTGGTCGCAACAATCGGGTATGGGGGAAAAGAAGTAGCAAAGCAACCGTGAGTACTCATCCAAAGTACTCGCAAGACTTACATCAGATCTAAACTAAGTATGCATCTGTATCAAAGGAATGGGTTGTATCTATGGACTAAACTGCAAAAAGCCAGAAGGGAAGGGGAAAGCCTAGCCTATCAAAGACTAGCATCTTCTAGAAACCACTATCTTGCAGCGACAGGAGGGAGTAGAGTAGCATAAAGTAAAGTAGCGGTAATGTTATCAACCTTGGCCAGAGATCCTTTCTCGACTCTCGCAGAAGACTAGCATCTTCTAGAAACCACCATCTTGCAGCAACAGGAGGGAGTAGAGTAGCATAAAGTAAAGTAGCGGTAATGTTATCAACCTTGACCAGAGATCCTTTCTCGACTCCCTGCGAGAAAACAATCCCAGAGCCATACTATCCAAGCGTCAACGCATTCCAAAACTCATCACCATCCAGTTCTCATCACAAATATCCAATTCTAGTTCTATCGATCGGGATACAACTCCAAGTGTCCGTTACCGTAGGACAGGCTATCGATAGATGTTTTCTTCCCTGCAGGGGTGCACCAACTTACCCACCACGCTCGATTAACTCCGGACACACTTTCCTGGGTCATGCCCGGCCTCGGCCAAACAATACACCGCAACCCGACCTAGGCTTAATAGAGAGGCCAGCACGCCGGACTAAACCTATGCCCCCAGGGGTCATGGGCCATCTCCCTGGGAACACCTGCACATTGCTTACGCGGCCGGTGAGCAGACCTAGCTACCTTCTTCAACAAGGCAGGAGCTTACGCAGTCCAACCCGACGCGCGCCGCTCAGTCGCTGACGTCTATTAAGCTTCAGCTGATGTATACGACGCAGAACGCCCATACTATGCCCACGTGATGGTTAGTGCTATCAGGCCAAAGGCCTCTCAGATCAAATATCCAAATCATAGTGGATTAGGAGCATGCGGTAACAAGCAGAGACTCACGAAAAATGTGACCCCGTTGCCCCGTCTCGAGTACTTGGGGCAAGGGCTAAGAATGCCCGGCCACGCCTCGTAATTGTCTCGCGGGCACCCTCCAGGTCAACCCGACTCCACATCACTCGCAGTTAAGCTCGCGCGGGTACCCCTCAGGGCCGACCCGTCTTTAGTAACATGGTTCAGTGTAAAGTCATAGTAACCATAGTAACTGTGTGTCCAAACATCAAGGGGAAACCCCGAGGAATCACCCCCGGCGAATTCCACTTGATGTAATCATCAAGGTGAACGTAAGAGGGACCACCCTCGAGGTTCACACTTGAGAGGTTGCACGACAGAGTCGTATCGGAAGTGGTTAAGGAGGAAATCACCCTCGATGACCACGACGAATAGCTACACTACAGAGTTAACATCAGAAGTGCTGAAGAGGTCTCACCCTCGGCACTCGATAACAACCGGGTAGTGTCGAGCAACTAAGGGGAAAAGTGATGTGCGGTGTCGAGGCCTGGTCTTTGATCACGTTGATCGAGCCATCGAACATAAAGCGAGGCAACTGGGACAAGGTGGGGTCACTGATGGATCTCTAACCAACCTATACTAAGCAGTTTAGGATAAGCAGGTAAGGTATGAAAGCAGGTAACAACAACAGGCTATGCATCAGAGTAGGGTCATACAGAAAGCAGTTGCAGTTCTAATGCAAGCATGAGAAGAGAAGACATGGGCGATATCGGAATGCTCAAGGAGGGTTTGCTTGCCTGGAAGCTCTGCTGAAAAAGGAAAAAGTGTCGTCGACGTAGTCGATCACAGGGGCATCAGCAACGGTCTCGAGGTCTACCGGAGAAGAAGAGGGGGAAGAAACAATAAATACACGTAAGCATAATCATAACAAGACAATAAGCGGTAGAGGTGCTCTAACGCAGCGCTAGGCGATACTGGCGAAGGAGGATAACATCCGGGAAAGTTTTTCCGGTTCCGGACGTCTGTCAGACAGATGAACCGGAGGGGAAAATTTCAACGTTTGCTATGCTAGAGACGTGTGATAGACGAACGGAGGGCGTATTCGGATTCGTCTCGTTTTTCTGAACAACTTTCATGTATAAAATTTTTTCATCCGAGTTACGGATAATTTTCTATGATTTTCTAAAGTTTTAAACAATGTTTTAAATTTTGTATTAAATTTTAAATCCGAATTAACCAAGTCAAATTGACTAGTCAAAAGGGGAGGTAGTGTCCCACATGTCACTGCCACATGTGTCAAAAAAAAGATCTAACTAATTTAATGGGGGAGGGGCCCACTTGCCATAGACTACAAACTAACCTAACACAAATTACCCTAACTAACATCTAATTAGGCCCTAGTTAAATGGTTTGGCCGGATGTACAGAGAGCCGGCCGGCGTCACACGGACGTGCAAACAGCACAGGCCAGCCATGGCCATGGCAAGGGAGCAACTGGATATGCGCGTGGGTTGGGCGGCTGCAGCGCGAGCAACGGCCATGCACACATCACTGGCAGCAGCAGCGGGCCAGTAGCAAGCAACAGAAGCAATAGCGGCAGCAGTGGCAACAGTCAGCAGCGGTAGCAGCAGGCAGGTGCCCGACAGCAAACGAAGGTGACACGGCTGGGTGTGCGCGTGCGCTGGGCGCGGCCGGAGCGCCGCACACGCAGGGGCAGGGGGCGCGCGGGGGCACGGTGAGTACACGGAGCTCGGCAGGGAAGCAAGCTAACGGCCATGGCGGACGGAGCTCACAGGGCGACGCTAGGGCAGCGAATAAGCAATAGGGAGAAGGGGGTTTTTAGGAGAGGAGCTCACAGCGGTTCTAGGGACGAGCTCGAGGAGGCCTGGGGTGCAGTGACGGTGACGAATCCGTCGATGGCGTCGCGGTGCCTGGAGGTTGTAGATGATGTCGATCCCTGTGTTGTGGCGGTCTCCGGCTCGATCTGGTACCCAGAACGGACGAAGACAACCACGTCGGACCTCCTGGACGTGCTCCCATGCACCAGAGACGTCGACGGCCGCGGGATCGATGGCGACGCATCCGCGACCGCGCTCGGGTGAACGAAACAGAGGAGGAGAGGGCGATAGCGGCGCGAGGGAAAGGAAGTGGGGGTGCTAGGGTTCCGGGGTCGAGGGGTGAGCTCTTAACCATCAGGGAGGACCGTGCGATGGTCGGCGCGTGGCCAATCCCCGCCATGGACGATGCTCAGGCGGCCAGCTCGCCTTCTGTGAACAGAAGGATGAGGAGGGAGGGGAAGTTGGGCCTCAGGCGGTGTGCACTAGTGGCCCAAGTGTACAGTGGCATTTTTTTTCTTTTCTAAATTTTTATACTTATTTCACCACTGTTTTCTATTTAAATGCTACAGTTAATGAACTTAGGTAATCTTGAAATCTGGCACATAATTCAAGGACAACATCGTGGTGTTGCATAAAAAGTTTTAGAGCTAGTGGAATTGTTCAAACATTTTTAGAAATTGAATAGGTCAATTAATATGTTGTTGGACCACTTTATATTTTCCTAGGAATTAAGTGGTGAGTCAAATGATGTTGGTTTCTACATGATAATTAGTAAGTGAATATTTGTAACCCAACGAACATTTTTGTCTGCATGTTTGACAATTTGAATTTGGACTTCAATTTGAATTTGAATTCGACTTATGCCTTGGATCAGATGAGGATTAGCAACAGTAAGAGTGATGACCTGGCATCATTTGCATGAGATAACTGTAGTTTAATTACCTGTGCGTCACATCATTGCACATCTCGGTACACCGCCGGAGGCATTCATATAGAGTCATATTTTGTTCTAAGAATCGAGTTGTAAGTCTTGAGTTGTAAGTAAATAAAAGTGTGATGATCATCATTATTAGAGCATTATCCCAGTAAGAAAAGGATGATGGAGACTATGATTCCCCACAAGTCGGGATGAGACTCCGGACGACAATAAATAAATAAAAGAGGCCAAGAAGCCCAAATAAAAAATAAGAAGAGAAAAAAGGCCATAAAAAAGAGAAGGCCCAAATTAACAAATAAAATAAAAAATGAGAGAAAAACAGAGAAGGGGCAATGCTACTATCCTTTTACCACACTTGTGCTTCAAAGTAGCACCATGATCTTCATGATAGAGAGTCTCTTGTTTTGCCACTTTCATATACTAGTGGGAAATTTTCATTATAGAACTTGGCGTGTATATTCCAATAATGGGCCTCCTCAAGTGCCCTAGGTCTTCATGAGCAAGCAAGTTGGATGCACACCCACTTAGTTTCTTTTGTTGAGATTTCATACATTTATAGCTCTAGTGCATCCGTTGCATGGCAATCCCTACTCACTCACATTGATATCTATTGATGGGCATCTCCATAGCCCGTTGATATGCCTAGTTGATGTGAGACTATCTTCTCCTTTTTGTCTTCTTCACAACCACCATTCTATTCCATCTATAGTGCTATGTCCATGGCTCACACTCATGTATTGCGTGAAGATTGAAAAAGTTTGAGAACATAAAAGTATGAAACAATTGCTTGGCTTGTCATCGGGGTTGTGCATGATTTAAATATTTTGTGTGGTGAAGATGGAGCATAGCCATACTATATGATTTTGTAGGGATAACTTTCTTTGGCCATGTTATTTTGAGAAGACATGATTACTTGGTTAGCATGCTTGAAGTATTATTATTTTTATGTCAATATTAAACTTTTGTCTTGAATCTTATGGATCTGAATATTCTTGTCGCAATAAAGAGAACTACATGGATAAATATGTTAGGTAGCATTCCACATCAAAAATTCTGTTTTTATCATTTACCTACTCGAGGACGAGCAGGAATTAAGCTTGGGGATGTTGATACATCTCCAACGTATCTATAATTTTTGATTGTTCCATGCTATTATATTATCAACCCTGGATGTTTTATGTGCATTTATATGCTATTTTATATGATTTTTGGGACTAACCTAGAGCCCAGTGTAAGTTTCTATTTTTTCCTTATTTTAGAGTATCGCAGAAAAGGAAAATCAAACGGAGTCCAATTGACCTGAAACTTCACGGAACTTACTTTTGGACCAGAAGAAGCCCACGGAGTATCGGAGTTGGACCAGGAGAGTCCCAGGCTGCCCACGAGGGTGGGGGCGCGCCCACCCCCCTGGGCGCCCCCTGCCTCGTGGACAGCCTAGAGGTCCACCGACGTACTTCTTCCTCCCATATATACCCATATACCCTAAAACCATCGAAGAGCAGAATAGATCAGGAGTTCCGCCGCCAGAAGCCTCCGTAGCCACCGAAAACCAATCTAGACCCGTTCTGGCACTCTGCCGGAGGGGGCAATCCCTCTTCGGTGGCCATCTTCATCATCCCAGTGCTCTCCATGACGAGGAGGGAGTAGTTCTCCCTCGGGGCTGAGGTTGGATCTTATGATGCTTCTCCCCCTCTACTCTCTTCTAATGGATTGAGTTTTCCCTTTGAAGTTATCTTATCGGATTGAGTCTTTAAGGATTTGAGAACACTTAATGTATGTCTTGCGTGGGATACCCGTGGTGATAGTGGGGTATTCTATTGATCCACTTGATGTATGTTTTGGTGATCAATTTGCGGGTTCCGCCCATGAACCTATGCATAGGGGTTGGCACACGTTTTCGTCTTGACTCTCCGGTAGAAACTTTGGGGCACTCTTTGAAGTACTTTGTGTTGGTTTGAATAGATGAATCTGAGATTGTGTGATGCATATCGTATAATCATACCCACGGATACTTGAGGTGACATTGGAGTATCTAGGTGACATTAGGGTTTTGGTTGTTTTGTGTCTTAAGGTGTTATTCTAGTACGAACTCTATGATAGATTGAACAGAAAGAATAGCTTCATCTTATTTTACTACGAACTCTTGAATAGATCGATCAGAAAGTATAACTTTGAGGTGGTTTCGTACCCTACCATAATCTCTTGGTTTGTTCTCCGCTATTAGTGACTTTGGAGTGACTCTTTGTTGCATGTTGAGGGATAGTTATGTGATCCAATTATGTTATTATTGTTGAGAGAACTTGCACTAGTGAAAGTATGAACCCTAGGCCTTGTTTCAATGCATTGCAATACCGTTTGTGCTCACTTTTATCATTAGTTACCTTGCTGTTTTATATTTTTCAGATTGCAAAAACCTATATCTACCATCCATATTGCACTTGTATCACCATCTCTTCGCCGAACTAGTGCACCTATACAATTTACCATTGTATTGGATGTGTTGGGGACACAAGAGACTCTTTGTTATTTGGTTGCAGGGTTGTTTGAGAGAGACCATCTTCATCCTACGCCTCCTACGGATTGATAAACCTTAGGTCATCCACGTGATGTAAATTTGCTACTGTCCTACAAACCTCTGCACTTGGAGGCCCAACAACGTCTACAAGAAGAAGGTTGTGTAGTAGACATGACCGGCTGTATTACACTAGTCATAAATATTTACATTGGTAGAAATATGTACATCACAAGAGTCGGTGGCTTGGATGTAATAAGGCCAAAGATGAGCAATATTTCACGGCCGGCGGGTCTCCTCCTCCGACGTGCGTGAGTCCTTGTGGTCTCGAACATTGATAAGGTAGTATGACCCGTTGTTCAGATTTTTGTTGACCACAAAGGGCCCTTCCCAAGGTGGGGATAGCGTGTACATGTCAGTTTGATCCTGGATGAGCCGGAGCACCAAATCTCCTTCTTGAAAGGTCCTTGTTTTAACCCGGCGTCTATGATAACGACACATATCTTGCTGGTAAATCACCGAACGAGCCGCCTCAAGGTCACGCTCCTCATCCAACAGGTCAAGAGCATCCTGACGTGATTTTTCATTATCAGCTTCAACATAAGCCGCCACACGGGGCGAGTCGTGACGGATGTCACTAGGGAGAACCGCCTCTACTTCGTAAACCATGAAGAAAGGTGTGTAACCCGTAGATCTGTTGGGGGTGGTATTGATACTCCAAAGTACTGAAGGTAACTCTGCAACCCAACAACCCGGCGTCCTCTACAAAGGGACCATAAGCATGGGTTTTATGCCTCTCAAGATTTCCTGATTGGCACTTTTTGGTTGACCATTGGACTGGGGGTGGGCCATAGATGAAATAACAAGACGAATATTTTCACATTGACAAAATTCTTTCATAGCACCTTTAGACAGATTAGTCCCATTATTAGTGATGATGCTGTGGGGTAACCAAAATGAAAAATCACCTTCTTGATGAATTGAACCGTCATTGCCGCGTCACACTTATTGACCGGCTCTGCCTCAACCCACTTTCTAAACTTGTCAACTGCCACCAAGAGATGAGTCTTTTTGTCCTTGGGCCACTTAAAAGGCCCAACCATATCCAGCCCCTAAACTGCAAATGGCCAAGTAATTGGAATCATCCTCAATTCTTTAGCCGACACATGAGCTCGTCTTGAAAATTGCTGACAACCATCACACTTGCTAACCAAATCCTCTACATCAGCATGAGCCATCAGCCAATAGAACCCATGACGAAAAGCCTTAGTCATGAGAAACTATGACGGAGGATAAACTAGAGGGACGAGGTTGCCGGCACACGGATTGGTGTTTCTTGATGTGTTCCAGGTGCTATCCCTGCCCCTCTATGTATAGGACGCGTCTAGTGGGCGGCTGGGTGCCCGCTAGAGCTCCTGGGCGGCCTACCTTTTTGTCAAATAGTGTGGGTGTTGTTATTTAATCATTCCTGTGGTTAAAAAGGATACTATTAATTAATCATTCCTTGTATGGTCTCTTCTCACGTGATGAATGTATGCATGCCGCTGCATTAATGTTCCTTATGTTCGTCCCTTTAATTTTTGATTTTTAAAATTATAAAAGACCATATCTTCTAAACCGCGTGTCAAAATTAAGATCCGTTTTCACCGTTGAAACCATCGCGACATGCTCTTCAAAACTAGATCTCGCATGGGCATGTTTCGACGAACTAATCTTCCTGCCAACTAAACATCAATGTGTGTGCAACTAGATTACATTCCCGCACCAATTAAGCATACGTGTGCCAATAGTCCTGCCAACTAAACATCAATGTGTGTGCAACTAGACTACATTGCCGCGCCAACTGAGCATATGTGTGCGCCAATAGTCCTGCCAACTAAACACCAATGTGTGTGCAACTAGACTACATTGTCACGCCAACTGAGCATATATGTGTGTAACTAGTCCTGCCAACTAAATATCAATGTATGTGCAACTAGACTACATTGCCGCGTCAATTGCGCATATGTGTGTGCAACTAGTGTCCTGCCAACTAAACATCAATGTGTGTGCAACTAGACTACATTACAAGCCAACTGTGCATATGTGTGTGCAATAGTCTTCCTGCCAACTAAACATCAATGTGTGTGCAACTAGACTACATTACAAGCCAACTAAACATCAATGTGTTTGCAACTAGACTACATTACAAGCCAACTAAGCATATATGTGTACAACTAGTATTCCTACCAACTAAACATCATTGTGTGTGTAACTAGACTACATTACAAGCCAACTAAACATCAGTGTGTGTGCAACTAGACTACTTCCTACAATGGTGTCTCAGCGGCGGGATCGGAACCTCACAACCAAGGCCAAAAGTGCAGGAGCGGGCAAAGCCAATACGTACGCAAATCAGGTACTATCCCTAATGAACAGTCACATAGGAAGTTGGATTATGCAGCTCCAAAAATTTGTTTTGAAAAAAGTTGCACCATGTAGTACTAAAGTTGCACAACGCAGTACTAAAGTTGCACCATATAGCATAAAAGTTGGCATCAAAAAAATTTCATCAAAACATATCCATGCGGGATCTAGTTTCAAAGATCTCGACGTGAGGATTCCAACAGTGAAAACAGATTTGAATTCCGCTGCGCGGTTTGAAAGGTATGCCTTTTTTAATTTTTGTGAAAGGTAGTTAAATTAGTCACATGCGGAGAGAGAGAATGGACATCATGGGCTACTTTTCCTTCTAATTATATTCCTTGGCCCATAACAGTCCAAAACCAGTCCATATAATTCAGACCAGGTGGCCTGGACTACGCACGCACGGAAACAAGTGGCTAGGAGCCGGCCGCTCGGTTTGCCCAAATAGTGCGTATGCAATTTTTAGATTTTAGGCTATTTATATGTTGAGCCCTGGGTTCGAAACTTGAGGTAAAAGCCTCATCAAAGTCGGTTTTTCCTGCAAGGAAGAGTCCTTCTCGGACTTCCAGGACCAGACGCCACGGTGCTTGGCATCTGGCCTAGACGCCATGGGCCTCGGCGTCTGGCCCAAGGCCAGACGCCAGGTTCTCCGGCGTTTGGCCCCCTGGCCTCCGCAAAACTCCTTTTGCACCGACCTAAAGCCCCGTGGGCTCCACTCCTTGTCCGAACCATATCATCCTATATATCAATATTTACCTCCGGACCATTCCGGAGCTCCTCGTCATGTCCGTGACCTCATCCGGGACTCCGAACAGCATTCAGTCACCAACATACATAACTCATATAGTACTATATCTTGAACAAACGTTAAGCGTGCGGACCCTACGGGTTCGATAAGTATGTATACATGACCGAAACACCTCTTTGGTCAATAACCAATAGCGGAACCTAGATGCCCATATTGGTTCCTATATATTCTATGAAGATCTTTATCGGTTGAACATTATGACAACATACGTAATTCCCTTTGTCTATCGGTATGTTACTTGCCCGAGATTCGACCTTCGGTATCTTCATACCTAGTTCAATCTCGTTACTGGCAAGTCTCTTTACTCGTTCCATAATACATCATCTCGCAACTAACTCATTAGTCACATTGCTTGCAAGGCTTCTTATGATGTGCATTAGTGAGAGGGCCCAGAGATACCTCTCTTATACTCGAAGTGACAAATCCTAATCTCGATCTATGCCAACCCAACAAACACCTTCGGCGATACCTGTAGAGCATCTTTATAATCACCAAGTTACTTGGGAAATTTGATAGCACACAAGGTGTTCCTCCGGTATTCGGGAGTTGCATAATCTCAGAGTCAAAGGAATATGTATAAGACATGAAGAAAGCAATAGCAATAAAACTTAACGATCATTATGCTAAGCTAACGGATGGGTCTTGTCCATCACATCATTCTCCTAATGATGTGATCCCGTTCATCAAATGACAAGACATGTCTATGGTCAGGAAACTTAACCATGTTTAATTAACGAGCTAGTCAAGTAGAAGCATACTAGGGACCCTTTGTTTTGTCTATGTATTCACACATGTATCAAGTTTTCGATTAATACAATTCTAGCATGAATAATAAACATTTATCATAATATAAGGAAATAGAAATAACAACTTCATTATTCCCTCTAGGGCATATTTCCTTCACTACTATGAGCATTAGTAAGGTACACATCAATAACATGTATATCAAATATACTTTTTTCACTTTACCATTCTTCTTATCCGCCAAATACTTGGGGTAGTTCCACTTCCAGTGACCAGTCCCTTTGCAGTAGAAGCACTCATTTTCAGGCTTGGGTCCAGACTTGGGCTTCTTCCCGGGAGTGACAACTTGCTTGCCATTCTTCTTGAAGTTCCCCTTCTTTCCCTTGCCCTTTTTCTTGAAACTAGTGGTCTTGTTAACCATCAACAATTGATGCTCTTTCTTGATTTCTACCTCCACAGCTTTGAGCATAGCGCAGAGCTCGGGAATTGTCTTATCCATCCCTTGCATATTATAGTTCATCCCGCAGCTTGGTGGCAGTGATTGAAGAACCCTATCAATAACACTATCATCTGGAAGATTAACTCCCATATGAGTCAAGTGGTTATGGTACACAGACATTCTGAGTATGTGTTCACTGACAGAACTGTTCTCCTCCATCTTGCGGCTATAGAACTTGTTGGAGACTTCATATCAACTCGGGCATTTGCTTGAAATATTAACTTCAACTCCTGGAACACCTCATATGGTCCATGACTTTCAAAACGTCTTTGAAGTCCCGATTCTAAGCCGTAAAGCATGGCACACTAAACTATCACTACAAAAAAAGATACTTCTGTGATGATACGTGTTTGTCACAGTAGGTCACGTTTTCTTTCATGCATGTACATCCATGACAATTTTATGACAGAATCAAGATAGTCATACCTGTGCTGTCGTAGAAGTCTTCCATGACATTACGAAAATTATCATCATGGAAGTGTCCACTTCCATGACAATAAATTGCGCATCACAGAAGTGCTTTCATCAAGGGTGACCGACACGTGGCATCCACCATAATGGGTCACCGTTAAGCTATCGGGTCTGGTTTTGGATCCGATAACCCGCTAACAGCCCGGACCAATGAGGATTTCCCATGTGTAAAATTCTCATTGGCCGGAGGAAACACGTGTTGGCTCACCGTTGGGACAGATGTCATCCATTCATTGGACAGGAGACACCTATGATACGTTGACACGTGGCACGGCCCAACAGAGGCCCATTCCGGTGAAAAGGCCGGGCCTGTCAAAATAAGTGGGCTGGCCCATTAGCGGCCTACTTGAGTCAGGCCCATTTACAAGCACGACCCATACAAGTTACACAGAATCGACCAATCAAAGGCCCATTCTACATTTGACAATTTCCAGCCCATCGTCAGCTTTAACCCCTTAAAGGCCCGCTACATCATTGGCCCAATTGCGGCCTGAGCTTCTTTCGTCCTGTTAGAGGCCTATCGTCAGTTCAAGCCCATTAACGTCCCGGAACATCTTTCAGCCCTTTCTCGGCCCATTTTGCAGTTGGGCCAATTCTAGCCCGTCGTGACATTAGGCCTGTAACCGACCCATTTGGTAAATGGGCCAACTCCTAGCCCATTTTGTCTCTCGGCCTGTTAATGGCCCGCACAACAATTGGGCCTTTGACTCTAGGTCCATTAGAGGCCCATGTTCCGCAGGGCATCATTCCAGCCCAGCGCGACTTTCGGCCTATTAAAAGCCTAGTTTGCAAATTGGGCCTCCTCTGCCCCATAACACTTTCGGCCTCTTACTAGCCCGTAAAGTAAAAGGGCCGAGACAAAATTGACATCTATTTCGGCCTGCTAGAGGCCCACGGGCCATTTCCATTTATATGGCCCTATTGAGCTTTTGGCCTGTTAACGGCTTGCTAAGAGCCGTCGTTACAGTGGGCCACATCATTTGGGATCTACTTAATATTATTTTGACCAGCCCAATTAAGGGTTGCTTTGATTATGCACATTTGTTCGTTTGTATGGCGTCCAGGAAATGTTTGGGCATGTGGGCCCCCGTTTCAACGATATAGCAAATTCAAGAATTATCCTACTCTATACTATCGCCTCTAAAAAACATACACTATGCAATAAAAAGACTAAGGCATAGAAACGTACAATAATCCTACACTATACAATAAAGAAATTACAGCCGAATATACCCACTGGGCATTATAGTTCGGCACCAGTGATAATAAAGCATACACAAACAGTAAATTACATACACTGGATAAAAAAAGCTCATACATCATGGACACGCATCAACAGAACTTACCATTTGAACTATAATCTCTTCAGAAAATAGGATTGGCCGTATTAAGATAGCACAAAATTCAGTCTACAAAATCATCAATTCCTTCGTGGTTACCTCAGTGTCTTGTTTCATTTTTTTGACTCCTGCATCTAATACCTGCATGTCCAGTCTCAACTTGTTGATTTTACATTGAGAATCATGTACAAGTTGTCTTGCCACCTCTAGTTGATGCTCGAGAACATCAGCACATTCCAATTCCAGTCCATAATCATTCGGTAACGACCATGCCGCACTGCTCGCAGATCTTTGTGTTGATGTCATTTCATCCTGAAATGTTTCTGTAAGTACACATGACTAGGGCAAAAATATAGTTACAATAGTGAAGCGAGCAAGACAGACTATTTTGTACATGGCAAAACAGGACTAACAATAATGTTACACGTCATGAAGCGTAAGCAGGTGATATTTTAAAATTTATAAAAATGGTAGTTTGTGTAGCCTACATATAGAAATATCTCTTAGCTCACCAGAGGAGCATGATGTTGGGGCCAAATCCAAAACACAGACATGTTACAAATTTAGACAGCACGTTGCGTATAAGTAAGCAAGCAGTTGGCCATTCTGTAGCTCAACTAAAGTCCTTGGGAGCATAATGAACAACAGAGGGATTCATACAAACCTACTACAGCAAGCAAAGCTAAGCAATCATTATCCTAGTATAAACTAGATTGTGAGCCTCATGCAGTAATAGTTGGTTAATAGACTTCAAAGCTTCAGGCACACTTCGCCAGAGTAATTAAATGGTAAGGCCTTTAATTATGTCAACTAATAGTCATACAAGTACCCAACATCAGGCATCATTGTTTGGGCATCTCATTAACTGAGGACAAATAAAGCAATTGAAAAGACCAAATTAACTATGCCTGAAACAAACAAGGAATTGAACTGTTGAGTTGGATACGGTGACTTACCTTAACTGGTTGAATAGGCTCAACGCTGCTCCTACTTCTCTTGCAAGGCTCCTTCCTAACATATTGTACTTGGAAATCCTCAATCTTATCTTCATTGCACCCCCTCTGCACAGTGACACAAACCAGTTACTCATCTCCTTGGAAGATAAATATGCATACTTTCTAGTCTATGAACAACACAAAAGGACGAGATTATAACAAAACAACACCACATAATGAAACATGCCACATCTCTTGCACTTGCACACAATGAAATGAGCATTTACTATGTGTGCACTATGTAAAAACTAGGCATACCTTCAAACTGGATCTCCGGGTAATCTTAGAGAGCCTACTTTAGTGTACAACCAAACCTTTATGTCACCTATGAGTTAGACAAGCCCCCACTACAGCAGCCCTTGGTGTTTAAATCATTGAAAAGCTCTGTTAGAGTGTTAGGTCAAGAATAGCAAGTAATCAAAGCAAATAGTTATGGTATGGTTTGCTGATGCAAACAAGCAATTGAGCAGATGTATCAAGAAAAGAAGCAAAGAAGGAGGCTTAAAGACCATCACTTGACTGACCAGATTTAAGGGGCATTTAAACATCATGTGCAATGTATGAACCAACATAAACATTGCATATTCTAGATTCTATAATGGAATGCACATGTATTAGGTTATCCCATGTATGATGATGCCTAAATGTACACTATAGCAGGCAGGAGTGATTCATTATTGCACGCACAATTGAATTGCAGGTTAAGGGCCAGTTCTATTCTGCCTTTCAGAGCTTATTGTCAAAATAAGCAATAAAAGATTTAAAGAAGTCATTTTTGAGTTATGGGCTTGGGCTTAACTTCTTTCGCTTTGGAGGGAGGTGTATCGGGTAGAAGCTCGCTAAATATTGAAGGTGTCAATGTCAAAACCGGAGATCTCGGGTAGGGGGTCCCGAACTGTGTGTCTGAGGATTGATGGTAACAAGAGACAAGGGACACGATGTTTTGCCCAGGTTCGGCCCCTCTTGATGGAGGTAATACCCTACGTCCTGCTTGATTGACTTTGATGAGTATAGGGGTTACAAGAGTTGATCTACCACGAGATCGTAATGGCTAAACCCTAACTGTCTAGCATGGATGATTATGATTACCTCTACAGACTAAACCCTCCGGTTTATATAGATACCGGAGGGGGCTAGGGTTGTACAGAGTCAGTTTACAGAGAAAGGAATATTCACATCCACACGCTAAGCTTGCCTTCCACGCCAAGGAGAGTCCCATCCGGACACGGGAGGAAGTCTTCTGTCTTGTATCTCCATGGCCCATTAGTCTGGCCCACGTCACATAGCCTGAACGCCCGAGGACCCCTTAATCCAGGACTCCCTCGGTAGCCCCTGAACCAGGCTTCAATGACGATGTGTCCGACGCGCAGATTGTCTTCGACATTGCAAGGCGGGTTCCTCCTCCGAATACTTCAAAGTAGTCCTCAAACACAGAAAACATGTCCAGCTCTGCAAGACAGGCACCACACATAGCCGCAAAGAGTATAATATTTCACAAGTCCCATCTACTGACAACTTTTTATAGCGAGACGTTATGTCCCTGCCCGGTCATTATTTCGAACCGTTTTTAGCTTCCCGCTCCATATTTCGAGGTGCGGTTTTCATTGGCATGTCTTATCGAAGCAGAGATCGTGTCACCTTATCGCGGGATTCTCATCAATACGGGTGTGGGTAATCCAACCGCACTGTCCGCACGACCCTTGGGGAAGAGGCGAGTTTTAAGGCGAGTGGGGAGCTGCTTGATATTCGCTACCTTTATAAGAGGATAAAGATCCATTCTTTCACCCACGCCTTCTTCCTCTCTGCCCATCCATTCTCGACCTCCAGCGCCCAAGCTTCCATCCTTTCTGCCTCCAAAAAGCACTCCAACCATGGCTGGATCTGGAACGCAGGGCAAGTGGATGGCCTCCTCCGTCACTGAGGGGAACATCACGGAGCTCCGGGAAGTGGGGTACTTGGCCCAAGGAATCGCCCACCGGCTTCCAGCCAAGGGGCAGATCGTCCCCACACCGGAGCCCAACGAGAGGGTGGTATTCATCCCCCACTTCATCCCTAGGTTAGGATTTCCCCTCCACCCCTTCGTCCGTGGACTCATGTTCTACTACGGGCTAGATTTCCACGATCTAGCCCCGACTTCTGTCCTCAACATCTCGGCATTCATTGTCGTGTGCGAGGCCTTCCTCCGCATCCCACCCCACTTCGGATTATGGCTGAAGATCTTCAATGTGAATCCGAAAGTGGTGGGTGGTCAACATGCAGAGTGCGGAGGTGCCATGGTGAGCAAACTATCCAATGTCACATGGCCCACTGGCACCTTTGTGGAAACCATCAAGGAGTGGCAGAAGCAGTGGTTCTATGTCATTGAGCCCCGCGACACCACCTGGGCTGCGGCTCCCAAATTCAAGTCCGGGCCCCCAGTGCGGCCTACCTCCTGGCTAAAAAAGGGCCTGGACTGGTCATCGTCAGACGAGATATCGGCGCTGTAGGCGCGCGTCAAGAGCATGGTGGACAAGAACATCGAGCTTGTCAATGTGATCCAGGTGATGATTTTTCACCGGATCCTTCCCTGCCAAAGCCGGACTTGCCATCTGTGGGAGTTCGATCCGGCCAAGCACCAGACCTTGCGACAGTTCTTCGGCTCCACGCGCGAAGATATATGGAAGGTGCTTTTCAAGGCCAATCAGACGTGGCCACAGACGTCCGAGGACCGCGGGTATGACCTGACCCATCTAGCCAGTCCGGTAAGTTCTTCATACTTCAAGGTGTATCTCTTCCTATGCATCCAAGGAAGATGTCTAAGTTTCTGCATTTGTCTTTTCAGAGCTGGATAAAGAAGGCGGAGCAGATCCAGTGTCCGGCTTTGCTGCCCGAAAACCCAGCTATCCTGCTTCTGACAAAGATGCTGGTTCCGGCACCCTACCAGGCGCCAGAGAAGAAGGCCAAGAAGAAGGGCCAGGAGACAAGAAGCGGCTTCCTCCGTAAAGGCACTCCGGACGCAACATCCGAAGATTCCAAAACCCACTCCTCCCCCGCCAAAAACAACGAGGAGGAGGAAGAAAGCAATTCTCCCCCTGAGAGGGGAAGGAAGGAAAGGGCGGCCTCCACGGATCTGGAGGCAGAGGCGGAGGCGTCCAAGAAAGGGAGAGTCTCCCTTGCTGACGATTCCGAATCAGGCACCGATAGAAGCCCTGGGTGGCATCCCAGGAAGAAGCCCGTGGCCGGATCATAAGTACTCAAAGGCACTTACACACATATATCAAGCTCCTTTACTTCATGGATTTAATATGTTGAACCATGCGCTGCAGTCCGACTCTAGCCCACCCCAGCGATCCTCATCTTCGGGGAATTCGCTGGATACAAAGGTGATGGACAGCGGGTCGCTTCCGCCGGCCTCCTCCCCCAAGACTACGGACGATGCCGAAGTCTTGTCCCGAAGGACCCTCCCGGGCCAGGGAGAGGTACAGGAGGCCTCCGAGGGGGCGCTAGAAGGTGATACCTCGGCCGCCAGACACATGGGGAACAGACCCCCCTGGAGACTGGCGATGGGGGCCATATCCGATTTGGCCCGCAGCCGAATACTATTTCGGAGGCCCGTATGGCTCTGGAATCAGGCAAGCAACCTCCTTCTTCCGAAGGAGGTGCACCCACTCCGTCGGCGAGCTCTGTCCATCCGAAGGCACCAGATACTCTACTGGAAGCGCTCCAAGGTGCTTCCATTGTAGAAGAACACCGTATCCTTATGGGTACGGTGGTTGAGAGGGTTCAGTCCGCTAAGAGCGGACTAACCGAAGCCTGTGCCAGCCTTCTAACAGGCTTTGAGGTACGTGACACAATTATGCAAAAAGAATGCCGCAGTATAGACAGTAGCCCTTGAGACTCTGTCCGGTATTCGAAAAGAAAGGCCGGATAGAGGATCGAATAATTTTCACATGAGACTAATCATATATGTCTATGTGAATAAGCAGGCGTCGATGCTGGCTGCGACCTCCCATTCTGCCGAAGTATCCAAACTGAAGCAGAGGCTGGAGGAGGCCGATGAAGAGCTTGGCCATGTGAAAAAACAGCTTGATGACAAACAAGGTACGCAATGGCCTATTTAGATCTCAAAAATGATAAGAATTTTTTGTGTTGATCACGTTAATATGATGCTTCATAGGAGCTGCGACCGAGGTGGAGTCCCTCCAGAAAGCTCTGAGCGAGGCCCAGAAGAGGGCGGAGCAGGAAGAAGCCGCCCACAAGAAACACGAGTCAAGGGTCGGGGAGGTTCAGCAGGAGCTCGAGGACGCCGTACAGAAGTGCGAGTCCTTGGAGCACAAGATTGCGGACCAAGAGTCCGAAGTTGCTAAGGCCCACCAAAGCGCACAAGAGGCCCGGGTTAAAGTCCAGGGCGCCTTCCGGGAAGTCCAGGAGGCCAAGCAAATTGCGGTTGGTAAGACCTTTATTATGCAGAGCAAATTTGTGAAGAAAAAGTACCTCCTACTGACCCGGATTTGGAGTTCTCCAGGAGCGTTTGCGGATCTGCCTCGCAGTGTTGCTAATGCTGCAGAGTTCTTCTGAGCCAAGGAGGGAGCTCATCAGAGAAGCTGCTCTGGTCGCAATACATTGCGCCAAAGCATTCGATGGCCCTCAGCGATCAGCTGAAACAGCTGTCCGAACTTCATAGGGTGGCCGGATTGGCCATGAAGGATTTAATAATCTATCTATGGCCTGCCGAAGCCGTACCCAGTAGCCACTACAGGCTCATGAAGCGGCTGGTCGATGCCAGCCCTTGGCTTGATTCTATAAAGCGATCGGTCTGCATCGAAGGGGTGCGGATGGCCTTCACCCGCGTCAAGGTGCAGTGGGAGAAGATGAACACCGTCAAGCTTGCGCCTGAGGGGCCACCTGAGGGCAAAGAGCACCGCACGCCCGAGCTCTATTTTGATGACGCCCTAGAAGGATCCCGCATTGTAGCGGGCCAGTGTGCGAAGGACATTATCTTTGAATGAATGTATTTGTGTTTATCCAATTCTATATTATGGAACAAAGTCTATATGTAATATATCGCTTATTGTTTTTCAAAAATATTTCCTCTTGTGCGGCCGTTTATTTAAATCTGAGAGTCTTCCAGTCATCGGCTTCAGCCCCCACGTAGATAGTACGGGGGTGTTCTGGTTGGAACCTAAACACACTTGACCCAAGAGTTTGGTCCTTGAAGGAGGTGTTTAGTGCATCGAACCAGGCAATCGGACTATGTGGCTTTATCACCCTCACTTATCCATAGGAGTTTGACAAATAGGAGTACAGGTGCAGCCCCTACTTTGTTTATCAGGACTAGGGGATGTAAACACCTGACCGGGTGGAAACCGATCCGTCGTGTAATGCGGAAAAAAATCGCAGGAGAGTTTAGCCACCGAATAGCTGACCAGCTCTCGCCGCATCATGATAGTTAGTTTTCGGCTTTCTCTACTGAGGTGTTTATCCGGGAACCAGAAACACAATTAGAGTAGTTCTCCCTTTACTACCCTAGCCGATAAAACGAAACGTAAGGTAGCAAGTAGAGGAGCCGGGCAACCCAACTATTGACCAAAGACATGATTCGGAGCCGATGCATATAATAAAATATTCAGGGCGCCGAATTGTACTGTAAAAGTGTTCGGACTTGTTGCCAACATATGGAGCACAAAGGAGCCCCTGGCGGGTTAAGTCGTACCGAAGTGTACGGGTGCAATTAAAAAGTTTAAATATAATGAAGGAGTAAGCCAGTGCCACATATGTTGGGCCGCAAACTGTTTCCATTATAATCTGATTGGTACGTCAAAGCGTATTTGTACAAATAATGTGATAAGCAACAGGGCGATTTAACATGCCGAGAACAAGGGGAAGCTGCATGCGGGTCCTTCAAACAGGCAAAGTGATCGTCAAAAAGATCATCTAGATGTTTCAGCCACATGTCTATGCTTCTTGCCTCCTTGGTGTGTTTATCCTTCGAAAGGATCGAAGATGAGGCCATCATGAGGGGCCTATGGAAAAGAAACCTGAAAAAGGATAGAAGAAAAAACGGAAAGTATGAGTACATGGATAAGGTCGAGCCGTATTGTGGACCATGATCGAGTTATGCCTCCGTCTTTGCCCATGGTATTTTTAGTGCGTAGTTATTTACGCGTGGTACGTATGCCGCAGTTCGGTCGGGATTGAGATGGAGGCTGAATTGCTAGTCCAACTCCTGACGAGCCGGGCTGTCATGCTACGGAGTAATACAGACTCGTTTAATAGTGTCCGGGGGCTTGGTGATACGTTTCCAACATATCTATAATTTCTGATTGCTCCATGCTATTGTATTATCTATTTTGGATGTTAATGGGCTTTATTTTACACTTTTATATCATTTTTGGGACTAACCTACTAACCGGAGGCCCGGCCCAAATTGCTATTTTTTGCCTGTTTTAGAGTTTCGCCGAAAAGGAATATCAAACGGAGTCCAAACGGAATGAAACCTTCGAGAAACGTGATTTTCTCAAAAAACGTGATCCAGGAGACTTGGAGTGTGCGTCAAGAAACAACCGAGGAAGCCATGAGTCAGGGGGCGCGCCTACCCCCCTGGGCGCGCCCTCCACCCTCATGGGCCCCCTCGTTACTTCACTGTAACACCCACAATGCAGCTATATCTCCCAGGTGTCGGAGAACGACTTAGAGGCATAACCGCATAGTAGGCATGTCGCAAGAGGGGTAATCTTTACACATACGATGTACTGAATAAGAAAGGGATAAAGAGTTGGCTTACAATCGCCACTTCACACAATACATAAATATAGCATTACATCATCCAGAATACAATCAAGGTCCGACTACGGAACCAAAATAAAGAAAGACCACCCCAAATGCTAGATCCCTGATCGCCCCGACTGGGCTCCACTACTGATTAACAGGAAACGAAACAACACAATGAACAAGATCTTCATCGAGCTCCCACTTGAGCTCGGTTGTGTCACCTGCACTGGTATCATCATCACCTACAAACTATTTGGAAGTATCTATGAGTCACGAGGACTCAGCAATCTCAAACCCTCGTGATCAAGACTATTTAAGCTTAAGGGTAGGAAAAGGTAGTGAGGTGGAGCTGCAGCAAGCACTAGCATATATGGTGGCTAACTTACGCAAATGAGAGCGAGAAGAGAAGCAAAGTGCGGTCGTGAACTAGAAGTGACCAAGAAGTGATCCTGAAACTACTTACGTTCAAGCATAACACAAGAACCGTGTTCACTTCCCGGACTCCGCCGGAAAGAGACCATCATGGCTACACACGCAGTGGATGCATTTTAATTAAGTTAAGTGTCAAGTTCTCTACAACCGGACATTAACCGCGGGCACGGCTTTCGAAAGTTCAAAACCCTGCAGGGGTATCCCAACTTAGCCCATCACAAGCTCTCACGGTCAATGAAGGATATTCCTTCTCCCAGGAAGACCCAATCAGACTCGGAATCCCGGTTACAAGACATTTCGACAATGGTAAAACAAGACCAGCAAAGCCGCCCGATGTGCCGACAAATCCTGATAGGAGTCGCACGTATCTCGTTCTCAGGGCACACTGGATAGGTCAAGCTACGAGTAAAACCAACCCTCGAGTTGCCCCGAGGTGGCCCCGCAGGCTGCCCGTTTCGGACCAACACTCAGAGGAGCACTGGCCCGGGGGGTTTAAAATAAGATGACCCTTGAGTCTGCAGAACCCAAGGGAAGGTGTCGGTGTCAAAACCGGTGGATCTCGGGTAGGGGGTCCCGAACTGTGTGTCTAAGGCGGATGGTAACAGGAGGCAGGGGACACGATGTTTACCCAGGTTCGGGCCCTCTTGTTGGAGGTAATACCCTACGTCCTGCTTGTTTGTTCTTGATAATATGAGTAGTACAAGAGTTGATCTACCACGAGAGCAAAGAGGCTAAACCCTAGAAGCTAGCCTATGGTATGATTGTATGTTGTCCTACGGACTAAAACCCACCGGTTTATATAGACACCGGAGGGGGCTAGGGTTACACAAGGTCGGTTACAAAGGAGGAGATATACATATCCGTATTGCCTAGCTTGCCCTCCACGCCAAGTAGAGTCCCATCCGGACACAGGACGAACTCTTCAATCTCGTATCTTCATAGTCCAAGAGTCCGGCCAAAGGATATAGTCCGGCTGTCTGGAGACCCCCTAATCCAGGACTCCCTCAGTAGCCCCTGAACCAGGCTTCAATGACGATGAGTCCGGCACGTTGTATTGTGTTTGGCATTGCAAGGCGGGTTCCTCCTCTGCATACACCATGGAAGAGTTTTGAATCCAAGGATAGTGTCCGGCCCTGCAAAATAAGTTCCACATACCACTGTAGAGAGAATAATATTTCCACAAATCTACTCTGCTAACACGTTCTGACAGCATGACATCACGCCATGGCCCGGTCTTTATTCAAACCGTTTTTCTCAACCAGCTCCGCACATAATGCGAGGTGGTTTTCTTGACATGTCTTTTCAAAGAAGAGATCGTGTTCCCCTTATAACGGGATTCTCATCAATACGGACGTGGGTAACCCAACCGCGCCATCAATTACGGCGCCTAGGGAATAAGCGGTTTTACCAGGCAAGTGGGGAGACACGTCGCCTCTTCCGCCCTTATAAAGGGACAAGGATTTACTTTTTTCACCCACGCCTTCTTCCTCCTCGCTTACCCATTCCCGCACACTCGAGCTCTAGCGCCCAAGCTCGCATTCTTCTTCTCAAACCACTCCAAGCATGTCTAGAGCAGGAGGCAAGTGGATGGTCTCCTCCGTCATGGAGGAGAACATCAAAAAGTTACGGGAAGCCGGATATCTGGCCGCGGATATCGCGCACCGGCTGCCAGATGCGGGGCAGATCATCCCTACGCCCGAACCCCATGAGAGGGTAGTTTTTCTTACCCACTTCGTCCGTGGATTGGGATTTCCACTTCACCCGTTCATTCGCGGGCTCATGTTCTACTATGGGCTGGATTTTCATGATCTGGCCCCCAATTTCATCCTCAACATCTCGGCGTTTATCGTCGTGTGCGAGGCCTTCCTCCGCATCAAGCCCCACTTCGGCCTATGGCTGAAAACCTTCAATGTTAAATCGAAGGTAGTGGGTGGCCAGCAAGTAGAGTGCGGAGGCGCCATGGTGGGCAAGATGCCTAATGTCACCTGGCACGAGGGCACCTATGTGGATACCATAAAGGGGTGGCAATCGGGGTGGTTCTACATCACCGAGTCACGCGACACCAACTGGGTGGTGGCCTCCAAATTTCGATCCGGAATCGCCACGCGGCTCACCTCCTGGAAAGAGAAGGGCCTGTCCTGGGGTTCTTCAGTAGAGCTGACCGGACTCCAGACCTGCATCCAGAACATGACGAACAAGAAAATCAAGCTTGTCAACGTGGTCCAGGTTATGCTCTTCCACTGGATCCTTCTGTGTCAACGACGGGCATTTGTTTTGTGGGCGTTCGACTCGGCCAAGCACCAGACGCTACGAGAGCTCTATGACATGATGCACGAGGACGTCTGGAGAGTGTTGTTCAAGAGCGCCGAGATTCCTCCCCCCCCTCAACGAGGACCGCAGACTCAGCGCAAAGCGTCGCACCAATCCGGTAGGCTTTTTATATCTCTCAGGCTATCTATTTGCCCCGGTTCAGTTCTGTGCAGGATTTGAACTTCCATGTCATTAATAGGACTGGATAGAGACGGCGGAGCAGCTTGATAGCCCAGCCCCACTGCCCGAAGATCCTGCAGACGCTCTTGTAACAAAGATGCTGACTCCGGCACCCTACAAGGTGCCTAAAAAGAAGACCAAGAAGAAGGCCGCGGGGCCCGAAAGGGTCTCCGGCGCAAGGTTGTATCAGAGTCATCGGACGATGACTCGGACGCGCACTCCTCCCACAAAAACGAGGAGGAGGAGGAGAAAAGTCCCCCCCCCCCCGCCCCGCCCCCAGCTGGGGAGACAAGAAAAGGAAGGTTGACCCATCCGGGGAGGCCGAAGGGTCCAAGAAGGGAAGGACCATCCCTTCGGACTGTGCCATGATGGTCGCCGACTGTGGCGATGAGTGGCTACCCAGGGTCAAGCCCCTGGCGAAATCGTAAGTGTCTGGACACCATAGTACTTCATGGTATGTTCTATTACACTGCCTCTCCTCATGCCGAACATGATTATGCAGTCCGTCCCGAGCTCACCTCCACGTATCCTCGTCGAGCGGCTCTCTGGACTCGTCAGATATGAACAGCGGTTCTCTCCCGACCGCTACCACCCCTCGCCCTACGGACAACGTCGAGGTGTTGTCTCAAAAGGCACCGAGCCAAGGGGAGGTGGTCCTGGGGCACCTAGAGGCGACTTCCCGGACCCTGGGTACCAAGGGAGCGAGGCCCCTACGGGCTCGAAGTTCGGCCCCCAGCCGAACACTACGCCGGAACCTTCGATGGTTCCGGACTCCGGCAGGTGGTCCCCCATTAGGGAGGGCCAACCATCCGTGCCGGTGTCGTCTGTCCAACCAGAGGCACCGGACAACTAGCTGGAAGTGCTTCGCATCGCTTCCATCGAAGAAGAGCACCGCGCTATCATGAGTGCGGTGGTCGAGAAGGTTCAGTCCGCCAAAAACGGACTGACCGAAGCCTGCGCCAGCCTCCTAACATGCTTTGAGGTAAGCAATCAAAATATAAGAAAATATTACCGCATAGATAGTAGCCCCTGATGCTCTGTTCGGCGTTCGCGAAGAAAAGCCGAATAGAGGATCAAATGATGACTCAGGAGTCTAATTAGAGTATATCTATGTGTATGTGTAGGCTTCACTGCTGGGCGCTGCCGCACGTACTGTGAAGGTCTCTGCGCTGAAGCAGGACCTGAAGCGGTCCGAGGACGAGCTCGGCCTTACCAAGAGGTAGCTCGAAGAGAGCAAAGGTAAGAAATACCCCTGTCTATATAGTTAAAAAGAAATTCGGGTGTAAAGTAATAGGATCATCATGGATTTGTCAGGGGCCACGACCGAGGTGGCGACCCTAAGGAAGGCGTTGTCCGCGGCTAAAGACAAAGCGGCAAAAGAACGCATTGAATGGGAGAAGCAAGAAGCCCGAGTAGGCGAGGTGCAGCAAGAGCTCGAGGCTCTCGCCAAAAAGCACGAGTCCTTGGAGCTTGACTCTAAGACGCGAGAGTCCGAGCTCGCGCAGGCGCTTGAAAGCATCCGTAGCGCCAAGGCCGAAGCCCACAAGGCCCTCCAGGAGATTGACGCGGTGAAGAAGATAGCAGCGGGTAAGGCATTCATTATGCAAAGCAAGCACGTAAAGGTGAAATTCCTTTTTCTTACCCGAGTTTGGAGCTCTCTAGGAGCGTTTGCAGATCTTCCCCGCAGTGTACTGGATGCCGCGGAGTTTTACCGGGCTGAGGAGGGGAGCTCAACAAAGAAGTTGTTTTGGTCTCAGTATACTGGGACCGAACACCCCGTGCCTTTGAGCGACCAGCTGAAGCAGTTGGTCGAGCTTCACAAGGCGGCCGAATAGGCCATGAGGAGCCTTATAGTCCGGATGTGGCCTGGTGAGCCCTTGTCCGGTAGCTTCTTCGGTCTGGTGAGGCAGCTTGTGGAAGCCTTCCCACGGCTTGAATTCATCAAGCAGTTTGTCTGCATCGAGGGTGCACGCAGGGCTTTTGCCCGGGCAAAGGTGCACTTGGCGAAGCTGGACGTCGTGAAGTTGGTGAAGGAGGGGCCGTCGGAGGGCAAGGAGCATCGCTGCCCCGACAATTATTATGAAAGTGTCCTGAAGGGTTCCCGCCTAGTGGCAGATGAGTGTGCCAAGGATGTAATTTTTGAATGAAGATGCTCATGTGATCCTGTAATATGAAACGAGTTTGTTTGCACCATGCGACGCTTTCTTAATTGAAAATATTACCTTCTGTGTGGCCGTTTATAAAATCTAAGAGTTGGCCAGTCGTCGGCTTCTGCCCCCATGTAACTAGTACTGGGGTGTTCGGGATAAACCTGAGCACTCTTTACCCCAATTTTGGGTCCTTCAAGGGAGGTGTTCAGCGCAACGAACCAGGCAATCGGACTATAATGCTTTATCACTCTCACTTAGCCATAGAAGTCTGTGATTTTAAATTTTGGCAAAGCCCTTGGTATTCGGAGGGCCGAATTTGGGGTGCTATACACGCCTAAGACGGACAAGGCTGACTCCTCGCCCAAAGCGGAAAAACTCTTTAAGGACTTGAGACCTCTCGAACAGTGACCAGTCTCTCGCCTTATCATGACAGCCAGTTTTTCGCTTTCTCTACTGAGGTGCTCGTCTAGAAGAACCGGGACACAATCGTAGTAGTTCTCCCACCGCTACCTTAGCCGATATAGCGGAACGTAAGGTACCAAAGCATGGGAGCCGGGCAACCCAACATTTGACCAAAGACATGATTCGGAGTTGATGCATATAATGCTATAAGTTCGGGGTGCCGCACTGTCGAAAGTGTTCGGACTTCTTGCACCGTATTATGGGGTAAACGAGAACCCCTGGCGAACTGACCGTACCCGAACGTGCGGGTGCGGATTGTCATAAGTGGACATATAAGAGAAAGAAAAAAACTTAAATAATGCAATGACATATTAATGATATGCATTGTTATTTGAATAATATGTCGAAGCATACTGGTACAAGTAGTGCGATAAGCATAAAGTAGGACATTTCAAAATGTCCTATCCCAGGTCAAGCTACGCATAAATTGTGAAAAGCGGGTATATCAAGTATTACTAGAGACCACCTGGCGGTTCCCGTGTTCATCTTAGCTTCTTGCCGCCTTGGTTGTTGCTTCTGGAATGTGTCCGACAATCGTACTGCCGGAGAGGGATTCCAGAGAGTTAGGCCCTGAAAGAGAAAAGGAGTGACAAAGGTATGCAGCCCCTAGTGCGGTTAAGCCACAATGCGGGGCGTGTCTGGATCGTGCCCTCGCCTATGTCCATGGTATTTTCAATGCGTAGTTATGTACGCATGGCATGAATTCCGTTGCTTCACTAGGACTGGGACGGGGGCCGAATTGCTAGGCGAGCTCTGATCATGCCAGGCGATCCTGTTGCAGCTTGTTTCGGACTCGCTTGAAGGTGTTCAGGGGCTGTGACGCCGAATGAGTGGTCTGCCTGAACAGGATGCTTTGTGCTTCTGCTGCAAGGGCCGTAGTGTGCTCTTCCATACGGAGCGAGCGTTCTGTGTTTCCATTTACTGTTATGACCCCGCGAGGTCCTGGCATCTTGAGCTTGAGGTATGCATAATGTGGCACTACATTGAATTTTGCAAATTATGTTCGTCCGAGCAGGCATGATAGCCACTACGAAACGGGACGATGTCGAAGATTAACTCTTCACTTTGGAAGTTGTCCGGTGATCCGAAGACCACTTCCAGTGTGATTGAGCCTGTGCAATCGGCCTCTACACCTGGGATGATGCCTTTAAAGGTGGTTTTGCTGGGTTTGATCCTCGAGGGATCGATACCCATTTTCGCATTGTATCCTGATAGAGCAGGTTCAGGCTGCTGCCGCCATCCATAAGGACTCGAGTGAGGTGAAATCCGTCAATGATGGGGTCTAGGACTAGTGTGGCGGATCCACCATGACGGATGCTAGTGGGGTGGTCCCTGCGATCAAAGGTGATCAGACAAGCAGACCATGGGTTAAACTTTGGGGCGACAGGCTCCATCGCATGGACGTCCCTTAGTGCACGCTTCTGCTCCCTCTTGGGAATGTGGGTTGCGTATATCATGTTCACCATCTTCACTTGTGGGGGAAACCCCTTTTGTCCTCCTATGTTCGGCGGCCGGGGCTCCTACTCGTCATTGCTATGCAGCCCCTTGTCCTTGTTTTCGGCATTTAACTTGCCGGCCTGCTTGAACACCCATCATTCTTTGTTGGTGTGATTGGTTGGCTTGTCGGGGGTGCCGTGGATTTGACACGAGCGATCCAGTATGCAATCCAGACTGGACGGAGCCGGAGTATTTCTTTTAAATGGCTTTTTCCGCTGACTGGATCTAGAGCCTCTGAATCTGGCATTGACTGTCGTATCTTCAGTGTTATCGCCGTTATTGCAGCGCTTTGGTCTATTATGACTCTGCCTACCGTTAACATCTTTGGTATCCGAGGTATCCGGATTCCTCGATGTGTTGTTGCTGCGAGCCAGCCAGCTGTCCTCGCCCGCGCAAAAGTGGGTCATGAGTGTTGTGAGGGCTGCCATAGATTTCGGCTTCTCCTGGCCGAGGTGGCGGGTGAGCCACTCGTCGCGGATGTTATGCTTGAATGCCGCTAGGGCCTCTACATCCGGACAGTCTACAATTTGATTTTTCTTAGTCAGGAACCGTGTCCAGAATTGTCTGGCCGATTCCCCTGGCTGCTGGGTTATGTGGCTCAAGTCATCAGCATCCGGTGGCCGCACATAAGTGCCTTAGAAGTTGTCGAGAAATGCGTCTTCCAGATCCTCCCAACTGCCGACAGAATCTGCTGGCAAGCTATTCGGCCAATGCTGAGCTGGTCCTTTGAGTTTTAGTGGGAGGTACTTGATGGCATGTAGATCATCACCGCGAGCCATGTGGATGTGAAGGAGGAAATCCTCAATCCATACAGCGGGATTTGTTGTGCCATCGTATGATTCGATATTTACGGGTTTGAAACCCTCTGGGAATTCATGATTCATAATTTCATCAGTGAAGCATAGGGTGTGTGTGGCACCTCCATGCCGGGCTATATCCCGACGTAGTTCGTATGAGTCTTGTCTGCTGTATTCGACCCGGCCGGATTTACTCTTGGTGTATCCGACGCGACGATCATCGTCCCGTGTGGGCGCACGTGCCCGTGTCCCGTATATTGACCTTGCGATTTTTGCCTTACTGTCCAATATGTCTCGCAGGTCCTCTATGTTACCCCGGGCCTAAGTATTTTTGATTGAGTGACGACGGGGTGCGGGCTGAACTTTAGGCTGAAACGCCTCTCTCGCTCGGCCGCGTAGTCGCCGGTCAGCCGCATCGTACACTGGTGAATGAGGTTTCAATGCTTCCTCCTCGAGGTGAGGTAGCAACCTATGTTTTGGGTAACTCTTGGATGGGCGCTCGAGTTCATGTTCCTTGGCCGCAAGGACTTCGGTCCACCTGTCTGCTAGCAAGTCTTGATCAGCTTGAAGCTGTTGCTGCTTTTTCTTCATGCTATTTGCTGTGGCCATAAGCCGGTGCTTGAAGCGCTCTTGCTCGACGGGGTCCTCAGGCATGATAAACTCGTCGTTGCCGAGGCTCGCCTCGTCTTCAGAGAGAGGCATGTAATTGTCCTCCTCCGGTTCTCCATCTGCTGCCTGCTCTGGAGGGCTAGCTTGTTCGTCCTCTAGCTCTACATCATGCTGGAGGGGATTGTTGTTGTCTTTGGCGCTATCCAGAGTGTTATTATCTCCTGTGCCGGTATCACTGCTCTTGCTATGGTGGGACTTAGAGCGGCGCCGCTGACGTCGGTGCTTGGGTTGCTTCTTGGAGGGGTCATCCTCCGTCGTCTCGTCGCCATTGCCTTCTTTGGGGGTGTCCACCATGTATATATCATATGATGAGGTGGCGGTCCAGCGCCCTGATGTCGGTGGTTCCTGTTCGTCTCCGGCTTCGTCGTCCATACCGTCGAAGTCTTCGGAGTCAAAGTCGAACATGTCGGTTAAGTCGTCGATAGTGGCTACTAAGTGGGTGGTGGGTGGGCAGCGAATTTCTTCGTCGTCCGCATCCCATTCTAGCCGGACATAGTTCAGCCAAGGTTCTCCTGACAGGGAGAGAGACCTTAATGAATTTAGCACGTCGCCGAAGGGCGAGTGCTAAAAGATATCCGCGGAGGTGAACTCCATGATCGGCGCCCAGTCGGATTCGTTGGGCACGGATGTGAGCGGCTCGGAGTCCGTGGCCGGGGATGAACCCAGTGGTTCGGCGATACGACTCTCATAAGGGGTGAAGTCAGTATCTGGCTCTATCGCCACTAAGATGGTGGCCTCCATGGCGGGGTCTATCCCTCCTCTCTCGGATGGCGCGATTTGCTCTGGATTAATGGCCGGAGTAGTTGCAGATGCAATCTCCCGAACACTATCCGATGGCAGAGTTACGTCATGCTCGTCGCGACTGTGCGGCGCGTCCGGCATGGGCTCGAATCCGTCGAAGATCAAGTCTCCGCGCATGTCGGCCGTGTAGTTCAAGTTTCCAAACTGACCTGATGGCCAGGGGTGTAGCTCTCGATCTGCTAGAGATGGCCAAGCGAATTGACCCGCAGTGCGAAGCCGCCGAATACAAAGATCTGCCCGGGGAGGAAAACCTTGCCTTGGACTGCATCGCTAGCGATGATTGAAGGAGCCATCAAGCCTTACGGTGACGACACAGTGGAACTCTCAATGAAAGCACCAATGTCGGTGTCAAAACCGGCGGATCTCGGGTAGGGGGTCCCGAACTGTGCATCTAAGGCGGATGGTAACAGGAGGCAGGGGACACGATGTTTACCCAGGTTCGGGCGCTCTTGATGGAGGTAATACCCTATGTCCTGCTTTAGTGTTCTTGATAATATGAGTAGTACAAGAGTTGATCTACCATGAGATCAAAGAGGCTAAACCCTAGAAGCTAGCCTATGGTATGATTGTATGTTTTCCTACGGACTAAAACCCTCCGGTTTATATAGACACCGGAGGGGGCTAGGGTTTCCCAAGGTCAGTTACAAAGGAGGATATATACATATCCGTAATGCCTAGCTTGCCTTCCACGCCAAGTAGAGTCCCATCCGGACATAGGACGAAGTCTTCAATTTCGTATCTTCATAGTCCAATAGTCCGGCCAAAGGATATAGTCCGGCTGTCCGGAGACCCCCTTATCCAGGACTCCCTTAGAAAGTATATGGTGGTAGGTAGACAAATGGTAAAGCCAAGGTTGGGCCTTGCTAAGGGAGTTCTATTCAAAGCGAACTTTCCAGGGTTCCCATAACACCCAACCGCGTAAGAAATGCAAAATCAAGGAACATAACACCGGTATGACTGAAACTAGGGCGGCAAGAGTGGAATAAAACACTAGGCATAAGGCCGAGCCTTCCACCCTTTACCAAGTATATAGATGCATTAAAGTAAATAAGATATAATAATGATATCTCAACAATAATCATGTTCCAACAAGGAACAAACTCCATCTTCACCTGCAACTAGCAACGCTATAAGAGGGGCTGAGCAAAAGCGGTAACATAGCCAAACAACGGTTTGCTAGGAAAGTTTGGTTAGAGGCTTGACATGGCAATATGGGAGGCATGATATAGCAGGTGGTAGGTATCGCGACATATCAATAGAGCGAACAACTAGCAAGCAAAGATAGAAGTGATTTCGAGGGTATGGTCATCTTGCCTACAAAGCTCTCCGAGTTGACGAAAGCTTGATCCTGGTAAGCATACTCAACGGGTTCCTCGATCATGTAATCGTCTCCTGGCTCTACCCAAAGCAAGAACACAAGCAAAGGAAGCAAAAATCAACCACGGTGCAATGCGCAAGCAACATGATGCAAAACATGACATGGTATGCGGGATGTGATAAGCAATGCATATGCGTGCTCCAGAAGGAAAAGATTGAACCAGGCCTCAACTTGGAAAACCAAGTGTGCCTCTAGAAAGATGAGTTTATTTCGGTCGAAATCGATATAAAGATCACCGGAATCGGATGCATGGTTTGCAAATGGCAAGCGAAACAATAATGGCACAAATCTGCATTTAACAGCGCGATGCCATCTGGAATGCAACAAGAAACTAAGCTACTGCACTCCAACATAGCAACAAAGCACATGGCAGCTATCTACTCAAGATACTTGACAAAAGATGAACACTAAGCTATGGCTAAATCACACAAGAGCATGTTCAAACAAGCATGGCAAAAGTGCAAAAGATATCAACATCACGGACTTAGTGAAAATATTAACATGTCAGGAATTAACATCAGGAAGAAATGTTCAGAGCAAGAAAACAACATGCTACAGGAACAGAACATAGCAAACAAAGGCATGGCATGAATCTACTCAAAGCATATAACAAAAGTCCCTTACTGACCATCAGCCAAAAGGGCACAGAAAAATATGATGGCACCCATGTAATCATAGCAAGTTTCGTTAACAGATTCAGACTTAGCAGAAAACTGGACATGGCAAAAACAGAGTTACGAAGGCCTCTTTGCGAGCTCGATTCACTCACCACAAGGCATTGCATGACAAGATAAGCATAGCATCAGCAAGAAGGCATGTTCATGAAGATAAAAAAGGCAAGAACAATCTCATAGCATGCATGTATCAACTACAACAACCTTGGCAAAATTGATTAACACGTAAACAATTTGTCAGGAACATTTTATAGCAAAGGTAGAGAAAGATTCAGTCATGCTAGGGCACTCCATAAATGCAAACAGGGGCATGGATGCATAGAGCACAACCATATGTCCAAATCATCCTTACTGAACATACTCAAAAGAAGAATGGATCTCACTGTAGCAACACGAACACATGGCATAAAAATAACAGCAGAGCAAAGACTAAAATTCTAAGTCTCTGAAATCGGTAATATCACGAGAGCTACTTTGCATGCTTGTGCTAGTGACCACATTGATCACAAAAATACATGGCATATACCCCTGTAAAGATGGCATGGCATATCCCAAAACACATGTAGAGCTCATGCCCATATGCAGCACACAATAAATGTAGCAAAAAATGACAAAAGCTCATAATCTGCTAAGAATCAGCGCCTAACAATTTATAGCACTCTTGCATCAACTATTTGGGCATCAAGATGGACTCAAACAAGCATGTCACAATGGAACAAAATAAATAGCACATCCTGATGAACATTTTGATATATTGCACGCACAAAACGGTGCTACGGTCACAGAGTTATGGCATGATGAACAGAGGAATAGAATGTCACAGACTTGAGGACTTAGCAGATTCCAGAAAAAAAACAAGAGCGCTAGATAACTAAGACGTGCACACGCGAGGGATAGCGGGCTTACTCACCAACGGCCTTGGGCCAGATCGGTGAGGAGGCAGGCCGGCGCTGGTGGGGATGGGCCGGACGCGGGGCCCAAGCGGGAGTCAATGCGAGGTGCTCGTCCTCCTCCCGTGCTCCTCACGGGCAGGAGGCCATGGCGGTGGCGCGGATGGCAGGGAGCTCCGGCGAGGTTCGAGGCAAGGCGGGGTGGGGCCCTGGTGGATTAGGGCAGATCCGGTGAGGCCGGATCCGTTCTGGGCGGAGACGACGGCGCTCGTGGCGACGAGGAGGAGAAGGCCAACGAGGTGGTCCCAGGGGCTCGCCGGCGAGGATGTCTGAGGCCGGGCGGCGAGGACGCCGGCGCTCGGGCGCGAAAGAGCTTGCAGGCGGCGCGGGCAGGGCGCGAGGCGGCGATGCGGGACGGGGTCCCGACGTGGTGGCGCGTGGAAAACCTGCGGAGGTCCGGCGACGGTTCGGCGACCAAGCGACGAGGCTGCGGTGCGGGCACGCGCCAGTGGGCGTGCGGCGGCGGCGACCGGGCCTGTGCGGGCCCGCGATGGGCTCCGCGGGCCGGCGCGGTGGTGGAACGGTGGCGGGGTGAGGTGGCGCACCGTGAGTGGGTGAGGGCGGCGGTGCGATGGCGTGGGGCTCGCTGATTGGATGGAGCGACGTGGCCGGTGGACGCGTCCGACGTGGACGAACACATCCGGCGGCACGGGGAGAAGGGAGCTAGGGTTTAGACCGCGAATTTGGACGGGGTGCACAAATATATAGCTAGGAGGAGGTAGGAGTGTTCAAATGAGGTGCGGTTTTCGACCATGCAATCGTGATCGAACAGCCGAGAGGATGGAGGGGGTTTGGATGGGTTATTGGGCCACTTTGGAGGGGTGTTGGGCTGCAACACACACGAGGCCTTTACGGTTCCCCGGTTAACCGTTGTAGTATCAAACGGACTCCAAATGGCACGAAACTTGACAGGCGGTCTATCGGTGGTGTACCAAGGCCGCTTGGAAAATCTCGGTCCATTCCGAGAAAGTTTAACACCCGCTCACGTAAGGAGAACAAAAGGGGGCGCCGGAGGACGAAGGAGTGTCGGATTGCAAAACAGACAACGGGGGAAATGCTCAGATGCATGAGACGAACACGTATGCAAATGAGATGCACATGATGACATGATATGAAATGCATGACATGAGCAAAAGCAAAACAAAGACAAAACCCAACCACAAAGGAATCTCATATCGCCTCTCCGGAAAAGGCAAGAGTCGGAGTACAAATATGGAAAGTCATATCCAAGGCGTTACAACACTCCACCACTATGAGAGGATCTTGTCACAAGATCTAGGATGGCACCGGAGGGAAAAGGAAGAGGAAGATAAGAGGTAAAACTAAGTTGCTTCTTTGACAAACGAGTGAAACCAAAGAACATTGAGAGGCTGAACAACTTCGAGAATAGAATACAACAGAGATGAACAAAGTTGAAAACACTCCTTTAGAAAAGAGGAACAAGGAAGAACAAATTCGGATAGCACTCCAGTTGAAAAGAGATGCAAGACTTGATAAGATGAAAAGAACTTGAGCAGAGGGCACAACACTCCGGTTAAATGGATAAGCATGAAAAAACATGATCTTTGATAAAACGATATGATGGTTGAAGAAAGCAATATCACAATGCCTCCGGAACGAAAGAATAGAAGTTGGATCGTCAGAACCAAAGAACGGACAAGAAAACAACATCTTCTACCTCAAATGAGCTTGAAAAAGCATCTTTAGGGGAAGGGTAGAACGGAATTGTTGGAAAACCAACAATGAAAAGAGTAAGCTTGTTGTGGGCTTATGGAAAACACGTCGAAAACTTGAGGTGAAATTCTGCCACTAACAAAAACAATAGATTGGATTGATATCAACAAGGAGATGAAAACTCCTTCATCTAGATGAGAAGCGGAAATTGGATCATAGATAAGCACCATAATGGCAACAATCCTTAGGGAAGGATTTAGGTGAAATATAACCCAAGATAATCTCCATAAAGGTATCTTGAAGAACAATTGAAGAATGAAAAGAATCCTTGACGAACCACCATGTAGAGCCTCCATGAAGAACTCCGGTAATAAAAGAATGATCAAAAGGAAGTGAAGGATGAAAGAATAGGATTGAGGCCTTGCAATGATTGGGTGGAGCTTTGCGACGAGATAAAGTGGAAACTTGAAACTCCGGAAGAAAGATAAAGCATCTCGAACCGAGAATGTGATATGATGAACCACTCCGGAAAAAGAATTTAGATCACTTGGATGAAACAAGAATAAGAATTACATTATGCTTATCCTTCATCAATTAAATTGATGACAAGAAACGAATTTGGCATACTACTTATTCTCGTTGAAAGGATTAAGAGAGATATAGCGTAAACTTGAGAAGGTCTTCTGCGAACCACTGGTAGGGTTGGGAAGAACGAATGAATAGATATGATAACGAAGGAAGATAAATCTTGAATGAACCACCGTAAGAATTGGAAATGAACGAAGTAAAGGGTTGAATCACCGGTAAGAATTAGAGAATGAATGAAGATACTTGATGGAATTTAGATACCTGAGACCGAATAGATCACGAGCTGATTATAGAATATTTGAATGATGCACCGGTAAGATTTGGAGAACGAGAGCTACACGCTGAGAATGAATAATCCCGAAATGATGGCCTTCAGAGAATCAAACTGAAAAGACTCTTGAAATGCTCCGGATTGTGAAAAGAATTCTCACAATCGAATACAATTATGAGAGGATGGCAGCAAGCTAGAACCATGAATCTTTGGAAGAACGGGTAAGGATTTAAGAGAAACTCTTCTTCGGTCTTCAAAACCTGAGAATGACGACGAGAAATAGAAAGGTTGAACCAATGATGAAAAGAATTTGAAAGATCTTGGAGAAAGACATATGACTGATGATAATTCATTCTTACGTCAGACTTTGAAAGGAATTCGAGAATAACTCCGGAAAATTAGAAGAGTCAGGTAAGATCCTAGGAAAAGACCTGTGGGTTAGGGCCCACTCAAGAGAAACACCATTGAAATGATTTAAAAGAGAGAATGCGCCGGTTGAATTAAATGGCTTGAAAAAGATAACCACCTCAAAATAGTTTGAATGGTTTGGAATGAAAACACGAATCTTCTGAGATATCTTCAACACTCCGGAACAAATGAATAGCGAGAGGTGAATAAATAAGAGAGTCTTCAACAAGCACTTCCAACATGGAAAGCATGTGAACCAATGAAAAACATATGATCAACACCGAAAGCTTGCATTGAATCCATCGGAGAAGGAAAGAATGAAGAATAATACACTTCAAGCTCCGTTAGTATCTTCCTGAGAATCACCGGATAAGAACATTGATTAAATGAATGAAGAGACTTCACATCAATAAGATGGATACTTGATTAAGAAATCTGAGTCCTTGAAGAATAAGGGTGGGAGGGCGGGAAAAACAAGGACAACTTGGAGATGGGTGAAACAAACACCGTTGACGAAAACTAAGTTGATCTTGCGGATGTTGAAAATGATTGGATCCACTTGACGAGAAACACGCCGGTTGAAAAGGATTGACAGGACAATCTCGATGAACAAGAAGGATTGGTATTCACATAGAAGTGTGAGAACACCACTTAGGAAAGGTATGGAATCAACACTTGACATCGAAGCAACTCGAATACCACAAATAAAAGAAAACAATGAATTGGCTTGCAGCATAAGCCGGAACAAACATATGATAGATCCCATATCATATCATGTGTCTATTGGAAAGATATTCTAGGAGCTACTTGAATTCCCACTTATCAACTCCCGAAACTTTCTGGTTATGCAATCAGGTGTTGGGGATACAAGGGAAGCATAATATCTCACCAAAAACTAGCAAATCCTACATCCAGCTGTATCCATCCTTCAACACATAACCAAGAAACCTTCGGAAATCATTTACCTCAAACTTCGAAAAGCATCTGTTATACGAGTTATGGCAATACTCCCGAACTCCCGCCCCAGTACTGGGTGGCATCGAGGTTATCTCACCAACAACTGCATAAAGGAGATTTTTGATGTCAGCGAACTAAGGTATTCCAGAACTGCAATGATAAAATTGTGAAAACAACACCTTGGAGCTCAACTCCCCGGCCACTGCCACAACCCCTAAATGTCAGGAGGCACCAACAACAATTTTCTCGTCACAAAACTATCGGAACGATTCGAAGATACCCGCCTGATCCTAAAAAAATTAGTGAAATTTGAGAAGAGAAGGGTCAAAACTCTATGTTAGGAGACCTCACCAGAGCGACGAAGGGACTGAGGAGTAAAAAGAATCCTACTCTCCAATATATATAATCCTATAAGACTCAAAACATTTTTCTAGACTCAACAATGTCAGCGATTCGATCATGCAGGGGGCTCCTAAGTCGGGGAAGGCTCTGATTACCAACTTGTAACACCCACGATGCGGCTATATCTCCCATGGGCCGGAGCACGACTTAGAGGCATAACCGCATAGTAGGCATGTCGCAAGAGGGGTAATCTTTACACATCCCATGTACTGAATAAGAAAGGGATAAAGAGTGGGCTTACAATCGCCACTTCACACAATACAAGAATAAAGCATTACATCATCCAGATACAATAAAGGTCCGACTATGGAACCAAAATAAAGAAAGACCACCCCAAATGCTATATCCCCGATCGCCCCGACTGGGATCCACTACTGATCAACAGGAAACGAAACAGCACAATGAACAAGATCTTCATCGAGCTCGCACTTGAGCTCGATTGTGTCACCTGCACTGGTATCATCGGCACCTCCAAACTGTTTGGAAGTATCTGTGAGTCATGAGGACTCAGCAATCTCACACCCTCGCGATCAAGACTATTTAAGCTTAAGGGTAGGAAAAGGTAGTGAGGTGGAGCTGCAGCAAGCACTAGCATATATGGTGGCTAACTTACGCAAATGAGAGCGAGAAGAGAAGCAAAGCACGGTCGTGAACTAGAAGTGATCAAGAAGTGATCCTGGAACTACTTACATTCAAGCATAACACAAGAACCGTGTTCACTTCTCGGACTCCGCCGGAAAGAGACCATCACGGCTACACACGCAGTGGATGCATTTTAATTAAGTTAAGTGTCAAGTTCTCTACAACCGAACATTAACAAATTCCCATCTGCCCATAACCGTGGGCACGGCTTTCGAAAGTTCAAAACCCTGCAGGGGTGTCCCAACTTAGCCCATCACAAGCTCTCACGGTCAATGAAGGATATTCCTTCTCCCAGGAAGACCCGATCAGACTCGGAATCCCAGTTACAAGACATTTCGACAATGGTAAAACAAGACCAGCAAAGCCGCCCGATGTGCTGATAAATCCCGATAGGAGTCGCACGTATCTCATTATCAAGGCACACCAGATAGGTCAAGCTACGAGTAAAACCAACCCTCGAGTTACCCCGAGGTGGCCCCACAAGCTGCCCGTTCCTGACCAACACTTAGAGGAGCACTGGCCCGGGGGGATTTAAAATAAAGATGACCCTTGAGTCTGCAGAACCCAAGGGAAGGTATATGGTGGTAGGTAGGCAAATGGTAAAACCAAGGTTGGGCCTTGCTGGAGGAGTTTTATTCAAAGCGAACTGTCAAGGGATTCCCATAACACCCAACCGTGTAAGGAACACAAAATCAAGGAACATAACACGAGTATGACGGAAACTAGGGCGACAAGAGTGGAACAAAACACCAGGCATAAGGCCGAGCCTTCCACCCTTTACCAATATATAGATGCATTAAAGTAAATAAGATATAATAATGATATCCCAACAATAATCATGTTCCAACAAGGAACAAACTCCATCTTCACCTGCAACTAGTAACGCTATAAGAGGGGCTGAGCAAAAGCAGTAACATAGCCAAACAACGGTTTGCTAGGAAAGGTGGGTTAGAGGCTAGACATGGCAATATGGGAGGCATGATATAGAAGGTGGTAGGTATCGTGGCATAGCAATAGAGCGAACAACTAGCAAGCAAAGATAGAAGTGATTTTGAGGGTATGGTCATCTTGCGTGCAAAGCGCTCTGAGTTGACGAAAGCTTGATCCTCGTAACCGTACTCAACGGGTTCCTCGATCACGTAATTGTAACGCCTCGTGACCGATGTGCCAGGTGTCGTCCAATTATTCGTTGTTGTTGCATTGTCATTGCTTGCGCATCATGCATTGCATATCATGTCATCATGCGCATTTCATTTGCATACATGTTCGTCTCATGCATGCGAGCATTTTTTTCCTGTTGTCCGTTTTGCAATCCGGTGCTCCGTTCTCCTCCGGTGGTCATTTCTACCTTCTTTCGTGTGTGGGGATTAAACATTTCTGGATTGGACCGAGACTTGCCATGCAGCCTTGGTGTACTACCGGTAGACCGCCTACCAAGTTTCGTACCATTTGGACTTCGTTTGATGCTCCAGCGGTTAACCGAGGGACCGAAAAGGCCTCGTGTGTGTTGCAGCCCAACACCCTTCCATTTTGGCCCAAAACCCACCTAAACCTTCTCCATCATCTAGAGCGTTCAATCACGATCGTGTGGCCAAAAACGCACCTCATTTGGACTCTCCTAGCTCCCTCTACCTATAAATATGTGCCCCTCCCAGAAATTCGGATCATTTCGCGGATGAACCCTAGCCATCTCCCTCATCGCGCCGCCGGACACGTCCATCCCGCACCGGACATGTCCGCCGGACGCGTCACCCCGGCGAATCAGAGCGCGCCACGTCGCCGCGCCGCTCCTCTCCTCCAACCAGGCCACGCCACCTCAGCCTCCCTCTACAGCACGCCCGCCGCGGCCCGCGGAGCCCAGGCGGGGCCCGCCCGGCCCGGACTGCCAGCGTCGCCGCCCCGACGCGCCCGCGCCTCAC
>NC_041386.1:188798123-188839924 GCF_002162155.2 Triticum dicoccoides | reverse complement strand
AAGCTCCGGCCGCCGCCTCTGCCTTGCTCCGCCACCGCGCCGCCTTCTCCACCGTCGCCGGCCGCCATTGCGCCTCGCCGCGCCGCCGACCTCGGCCTCCGTGCGCGTGCCACCGCGGAGCATCTCGCCGGCGCCGGCGCCGAGCCCTTCGCTGGCGCCTCGCTCTTCCGGTCCGGCCCGACCCTCCTCCAACTTCCTTCCCGTCCTCGAACTCCGGCGAACTTCCTCCTCCGGCCAACCTCGATCCGCGTGCCGCCAGATCTGGATCTAAAAATATCTCAGGGTTGACTTTCTACTCCCGAAACCCTAATATTTTACTCATGTTCATCGCATCGTAACTTTGCATCCGTAGCTCCGATTCATGCATATAGCATATCAAAATGTTCGCTCAGAGAGTACATCATTTCATCTCATTGCATCATTTTCATTTGAGTTCATCTTGATGCCCGAAATGCTGTTGGAAGAGTGCTATTTGAGTTAATTATCAGATCTGCTGCATCAAATAGCTATTTGTCATTTTTGCCATGATTATTGTGTGCATGATATGCCCCTGAGCTCTACATGTGTTTTGTTATATGTTTTGTCATCTTTCCAGAGGTGCAACCCATGTATTTTTGTGATGTGTGTGGTGACTAGCACGAGCTTGCAAAGTGGTGCATTCGTTAATGCTGATTTCAGGGACTTAGCATTTCCACTAAGTCCTTGATCTGTTCATCTCATATTGTCATATGTTCATGTTGTTTCCTAGTGATCCGTGCCTCTTTTGAGGAGGATCAGTAAGGATGATTTGTTAATCTTGTAGTGCTCTATCCATCCATGCCTTTGTTTGAAATTATGGAGCACCCTATCTTGAGTCAATCGAGCTCTACTTTTGTCATTTCGTGAATCTAGGCAGATTGTCTACTTGTTAGCGATTTTGCCGATGATGTTGTAGTTGATCCGTGCATGCTATGCTATTGTTCTTGCCATGTCTAGCTTGTATTTTGTGTATTCTTTATGGGTGTATGCTTAGATTATCATGACTTGCTCTGTAGTGAGTGCATCGAGCTCGTAAACATGCCTACTTGATATCTGTTTCAGCATGCTCCAGTTTTCACCAAGTCTATGATCTGATTATGTTTTTGCCATGTTCACATGCTTGCAAATGTATTTTCTGATCCCTTTTGGCTCAAGGTCACTAAGGGACTTTTGTTAAGCTCTTTGAGTAGCTCCATACCATGCTTTACTTTGCCATGTTCATATCCTGTAGCATATAGTTTTCATGCTCCGAAGTGTGCTATCTGATCTGAAATTCCAGACAAGTGTTAATTTCACTAAGTCTGAAATCTGTTTGTCAAATGCATTTTTGCCATGCTTGTTTGAACCTGTTAATGGATGAATTGGCCGTAGCTTAGTGCTAGACTTTTGTTAAGCTCCATGAATGCATCCCTGCCATGTATTTTTATGCCATGTTTGGGTGTTGTAGCATGTTCATCTTGTTGCATTTAGATGGCTACTTGCTGTAAATCGTAGAACATGGTCATATTTGAATTGCTTGCCATTTCCAAACTGCAACTCCGATTCCGGTGTTATTTATATCGTTTTCAAGCGATTTCATCTCACCTTTCCAGTGCACACTTGGATTTCCAAGTTGAGGCCAGGTTCATGCATTCCCTTGCAAATCATGCATATGCATCGCATACCGCATCTCGCATATCATACCATGTTCATGTGTTGGTTGTTTACTATGTTGTGTGCTTCTTTCCGGTGTTGCTTCTTCGGGTTGGTTCCGATTACGTCGCATTTGTGAGGACCCGTTCGTCTACGCCCGTTTATCTTCTTCATGGACTCGTTCTTCTTCCTTGCGGGATTTCAGGCAAGATGATCATACCCTCGAAATCACTACTATCTTTGCTTTGCTAGATGCTCGCTCTTTTGCTATGCCTATGCTGCGATACCTACCACTTGCTTATCATGCCTCCCGTATTGCTAAGCCAAGCCTCTAACCCACCTTGTCCTAGCAAACCGTTGTTTGGCTATGTTACCGCTTTGCTCAGCCCCTCTTATAGCGTTGTTAGTTGCAGGTGAAGATTGAAGTTTGTTCCTTGTTGGAACATGGAGATGTTGTTCCTTGTTGGAACATGTTTACTTGTTGGGATATAACAATATATCTTATTTAATTAATGCATCTATATACTTGGTAAAGGGTGGAAGGCTCGGCCTTATGCCTGGTGTTTTGTTCCACTCTTGCCGCCCTAGTTTCCGTCATATCGGTGTTATGTTCCCGGATTTTGCGTTCCTTACGCGGTTGGGTTATAATGGGAACCCCTTGACAGTTTGCTTTGAATAAAACTCCTCCAGCAAGGCCCAACATTGGTTTTACCATTTTCCACCTAGCCTCTTTTTCCCTTGGGTTAGGCCAGCCCAAGGGTCATCTTTATTTTAAACACCCGGGCCAGTGCTCCTCTGAGTGTTGGTCCAACCCAGAGCACCGTGCAGGGCCATCCCTTGGCAACTTGGGTTACGTCGGCTCCTGTACGCTTAGCTTATCCGGTGTGCCCTGAGAACGAGATATGTGCAGCTCCTATCGGGATTTGTCGGCACAACGGGTGGTCTTGCTGGACTTGTTTTACCATTGTCGAGGATGTCTTGTAGTACCGGGATACCGAGTCTGATCAGAATGTCTCGGGAGGAGGTCTATTCCTTCGTTGACCGTGAGAGTTTGTCATGGGCTAAGTTGGGACACCCCTGCAGGGATATGAACTTTCGAAAGCCGTGCCCGCGATTATGGGCAGATGGGAATTTGTTAATGTCCGGTTGTAGATAACTTGAACCTTAACTTAATTAAAATACATCAACCGTGTGTGTAACTGTGATGGTCTCTTTCTGGCGGAGTCCGGGAAGTGAACACGGTGTTGGAGTTATGCTTGACATAGGTTGTTCTAGGATCACTTCTTGATCATACTTCTATCGACCATGCTTTGCCTTCTCTTCTCGCTCTCTTTTGCATATGTTTAGCCACCATATATGCTAGTCGCTTGCTACAGCTCCACCTCATACCACTACCTTACCTTTACGCTTAAATAGTCTTGATCGCGAGGGTGCGAGATTGCTGAGTCCCCGTGGCTCACAGATACTTCCAAAACCAGCTTGCAGGTGCCGATGAGTCCGTGCAGATGACGCAACCAAGCTCAGGAGGAGCTCGATGAAGATCTTGTCCCTTGTGTTTTTTTGTTCTAGCTGATCAGTAGTGGAGCCCGGTTGGGGTCCATCGGGGACCTTTGTCGCATTTGGGGTTCTTCTTTTATTTTGGTTCCGTAGTCGGACCCTGATTGTATTTGGATGTTGTAATGCTTTATTCATGTAATTGTTTGAAGTGGCGATTGTAAGCCAACTATGTATCTTTTCCCCTATTGTATTACATGGGTTGTTTGCGAAGATTACCTCACTTGCGACATTGCTTTCAATGCGGTTATGCCTCTAAGTCGTGCTTCGACACGTGGGAGATATAGCCGCATCGAGGGCGTTACAGTAATCATCTCCCGGCTCTACCCAAAGCAATAACACAAGCAAAGGAAGCAAAAATCAACCACGGTGCAGTGCGCAAGCAACATGATGCAAAACATGGCATGGTATGCGGGATGTGATATGCAATGCATATGCGTGCTCCGGAAGGAAAATAATGAACCAGGCCTCAACTTGGCAAACCAAGTGTGCCGCTGGAAAGATGAGCTGATTTCGGTCGAAATCAATATAAAGATCACCGGAATCGGATGCGCCGTTTGCAAATGGCAGGCGAAACAATAATGGCACAAATCTGCGTTTAACAGCACGATGCCATCTAGAATGCAACAAGAAAATAAGCTACTGTACTCCAACATAGAAACAAAGCACATGGAAGTTATCTACTCAAGATGCTTGACAAAAGATGAACACTAAGCTACGGCTAAATCACATAAGAGCAGGTTCACACAAGCATGGCAAAAGTGCAAAAGATATCAGCATCACAAACTTGGTGAAAATATTAACATGCCAGGAATTAACATCAGGAAGCAATGTTTAGAGCAAGAAAACAACATGCTACAAGAATAGAACATAGAAAACATAGGCATGGCATGAATCTACTCAAAGCATATAACAGAAGTCCCTTACTGACGATAAGCCAAAAGGGCACAGAAAAATATGATGGCACCCATGTAAACATAGCAAGTTTCGTTAACAGATTCAGACTTAGCAGAAAACTGGACATGGCAAAAACGGAGTTACGAAGGCCTCTTTGCGAGCTCGATTCACTCACCACAAGGCATTGCATGACAAGATAAGCATAGCATCAGCAAGAAGGCATGTTCATGAAGCTAACCATGGCAATAACAATCTCATAGCATGCATGGATCAACTACAACAACCTTGGCAAAATTGATTAACACATAAAGAATCTGCCAGGAACATTTTATAGCAAAAGTAGAGCAAGATTCAGTCATGCTAGGGCACTCCATAAATGAAAACAGGGGCATGGGTGGATAAAGCACAACCATATGTCCAAATCATCCTTACTGAACATACTCAAAAGAAGCATGGATCTCACTGTAGCAACATGAACACATGGCATGGCATAAAAATAACAGCAGAGCAAAGACAGTGAAATTCTAAGTCTCTGAAATCAGTAATATCACGAGAGCTACTTTGCATGCTTGTGCTAGTCACCACATTGATCACAAAAATACATGGCATTTAACCCTGTAAAGATGGCATGGCATATCCCAAAACACATGTAGAGCTCGTGCCCATGTGCATACACAATAAATGTAGCAAAAATGACAAAAGCTCATAATCTGCTAAGAATCAGCACCTAACAATTTATAGCACTCTTGCATCAACTATTTGGGCATCAAGATGGACTCAAACAAGCATGGCACAATGGAACAAAATAAAGAATGTAGCCTGACGGACATTTTGATATATTGCACGCACAAAATGAAGCTACGGTCATAGAGTTATGGCATGATGAACAGAGGCGTAGAATGTCACAGACTTGAGGACTTCGCATATTCCAGAAAAAAAACAAGAGCGCTAGATAACTAAGACGTGCACATGCGAGGGATAGCGGGCTTAATCACCAACGGCCTTGGGCCAGATCGGCGAGGAGGCAGGTTGACGCTGGTTTGGATGGGCCGGACGCGGGGCCCAAGAGGAAGTCAATGTGAGGCGCTCGTCCTCCTCCCGTGCTCCTCACGGGCAGGAGGCCATGGCGGCGGCATGGATGGCAGGGAGCTCCGGCGAGGTTCGAGGCAAGGCGGGGAGGGGCCCTGGTGGATCCGGGCAGATCTGGTGAGGCCGGATCCGTTCCGGGTGGAGACGGCGGCGCTCGTGGCGACGAGGACAGGCGACGAGGAGGAGAAGGCCGACATGGTGGTCGCAGGGGCTCGCCGGCGAGGATGTCTGAGGACGGCCGACCGTGAATCTACATCAACTCTATGGCCTCTCCGGTGATGTGTTAGTTTACTTCAGACCTACGGGTCCATAGTTATTAGCTAGATGGCTTCTTCTCTCTCTTTGGATCTCAATACAAAGTTCTCCTCGATCTTCTTGGAGATCTATTCGACGTAATCTTCTTTTGCGGTGCGTTTGTCGAGATCCGATGAATTGTGGGTTTATGATCCAGATTATCTATGAACAATATTATAATCTCCTCTAAATTCTTTTATGTATGATTGGTTTATCTTTGCAAGTTTCTTTGAATTATCAGTTTGGTTTGGCCTACTAGATTGATCTTTCTTGCGATGGGAGAAGTGCTTAGCTTTGGGTTCAATCTTGCGGTGCTCGATCCCAGTGACAGAAAGGGAACCGACACATATTGTATTGTTGCCATCGAGCATAAAAATATGGGGTTTATATCATATTGCATGAGTTTATACCTCTACATCATGTCATCTTACTTAAAGCATTAGTCTGTTCTTATGAACTTAATACTCTAGATGCATGCTGGATAGCGGTCGATGTCTGGAGTAATAGTAGTAGATGCAGAACAGTTTCGGTCTACTTGTCGCGGACATGATGCCTATATACATGATCATACCTAGATATTCTCATAACTATGCTCAATTCTATTAATTGCTCGACAGTAATTCGTTTACCCACCGTAATACTTATGCTCTTTAGAGAAGCCACTAGTGAAACCTATGGCTCCCGGGTCTATGTTCCATCATTTTAATATTCCAATACTTAGTTATTTATATTGTCATTTATTTTACTTTGCATCTTTATTTCTCTTTATCATAAAAATACCAAAAATAGTATCTTATCATATCTATCAGATCTCACTCTCGTAAGTGACCATGAAGGGATTGACAACCCCTTCAACGCTGTAGGATCGAAAGTATGTCTAGAGGGGGGTATTTAGACTACTTGACCAAATAAAAATCTAGCCTTTTCCCAATTTTAGTTCTAGGCAGATTTTAGCAACTTAGCACAAGCAAGTAATCAACCTACACATGCAATTCTAAGAGTGTAGCAGCGGAATGTAAAACAATTGCATATGAAGGTAAAGGGAGGAGTTTGGAGGGAGCAAACACAATGTAGACACGTAGATTTTTGGCGTGGTTCTGATAGGTGGTGCTATCGTACATCCACCTTGATGGAGACTTCAACCCACGAAGGGTAACAGTTGCGCGAGTCCACGGAGGGCTCCACCCACGAAGGGTCCACGAAGAAGCAACCTTGTCTATCCCATCATGGCCATCGCCGACGAAGGACTTGCCTCACTCGGGGAGATCTTCACGAAGTAGGCGATCTCCTTGCCCTTACAAACTCATTGGTTCAACTCCACAATCTTGACGGAGGATCCCAAGTGACACCTAACCAATCTAGGATACACCACTCTCCAAGAGGTAACAAATGGTGTGTTGATGATGAACTCCTTGCCCTTGTGCTTGAAATGATAGTCTCCCCAACACTCAACTCTCTCTCATAGGATTTGGATTTGGTGGGAAGACGATTTGAGTGGAAAGCAACTTGGGGAAGGCTAGAGATCAAGATTTATGTGGTTGGAGTGGAATATCTTGATCTCAACACAAGTGTAGGTGGTTCTCTCTCACAAAATGTAAGTTGGAAGTGTAGGCATGTTCTGATGGCTCTCTCCATGAATGAAGAGTGGGTGGAGGGGTATAAATAGCCTCCACACAAAATGTAACCGTTACACACAAATCACCAAACTCGGTAGGACCGAATCATGAAACTTAGTCAGACCGATTTAGTTCAAAATGTGAACGTTAGGATTCTCGGTGGGACTGACATGTCAACTCGGTGGGACCGATTTTGTTAGGGTTAGGGCAGGGCATAATGTAATCTCGGTGAGACTGGTTACACAAACTCGGTGAGACCGATTTTGGTAATGGACTAATAGAGAGTTGGTCAGGCAAACTCAGTGGGACCGATTCGCTCATCTCGGTTGGACCAAAACGTTACGAAAGGGAAACAGAGAGTTTACATTGCAATCTCGGTGGGACCGATCGCTCATCTCGGTTTGATCGAAATGTTACAAAGGGAAACAGAGAGATTACAATCCCATCTCGGTGAGACCGAGATCCCTATCGGTGAGACCGAAAAGACTAGGGTTTCTAGCAGTGGCTATGTCAACTGAACTCGATGGCACCAGATAGAAAGTTTTGGTGGGGCCGAGTTTGACTTTTGGTTTGGGACAAATGTGGATGTGAGAAAGTAGTTGAGGGATTTTGGAGCATATCAGTAAGCATTTTGAGCAAGTAAGTCATTAGTCAACACCTCATCCCCTCTTAATAGTATTGGCTTTTCCTATGGACTCAATGTGATCTTAGATCACTTAAAATGAAAAGATGTAGAGACCTGAGCTTTGAGCTTGAGCCAATTCTTTGTCCTTAGCATTTAGAGGGGTCCACTTTTCTCATCCATGCCATGCCAATCATTGAGATTTTCTGAAATGTTTATCTTGAAATAGCATTAGCTCAATGAACTATATGTTGTTAGGAATTACCAAAACCACTCAGGGATCGTTGCACTTTCAATCTCCCCCTTTTTGGTAATTGATGACAACATATAGATCAAAGCTTCGACAAATGATAAATAAGATTAAAAAGCATCGTCGCTTTGAGAAGTATGTGATAAGTAAGAGCTCCCCCTAAATTTGTGCATTATTTAAAATTTTCTTTTGAATGCAAATGCACAATCGATTAGGATCATGGGTTACTCTTCCATGTCACATACATCTTGGTGGAGCGCTCAAAATGATAGAGATTAAAAGCATGCACTCATCACCAAGCAAGTGAATGATCATATAAGGAATGTAAAGGATAGCATCATTCAACCAAACATTAATGTAGCATATGATCAAACACATGATCAAACAAGTATCTCACACAAGGACACGATAAAGAAGTTCAACCAAAATAGCAAGAGAGATCAAAAGGAGCAACACTCTCTCTCGAAGCCTATGATCTATACATTTTTCTCCCCCTTTGGCAACAAGTTACCAAAAAGTTCAAAAATACATAGTGCTAAACGACTTTCAGGCTTGATCTTCGGGAGGTGGTGTAGAGAGAACTCCAAGGATGAAGGCTTCCGATGAAGTAGTTGGAGTTGATGGAGTGGGTGCTGGAGGTGGCACTAGAGTTGTGGCTGCTGGTGCTGACACTGAAGCTCGAGTATCTGTCACAGGCACTACAGCAGACCTTGGACCTCGTGGCACTCTCTTGAAAGCATCAGTAGTGGACTTTCCCTTCTTCTCCTCTGCTTCCTCCTGTAGCTGCTCAACTGCAGTTTGGATCTCAGTTACCTTGACATCCAGATCATAGAACTTCTCCTCAACAATCCTCTCCAAACTCTCCTGGTTCTTAGTCAGGGTGGCCAAGCCCTTCTCAATCCTAAGGGTGGATTGGATCAGATATCCGAGCTGATCTTGCTTGGTCTTCAAGAAGGCCTGAGATGCCTCCTCGGCAGTTGGCATTCTTGCAGCTTTCTCTGCCCTTGCCTTCTCTCTCTTCTCATGTGCTTGCACAGATGATGGATCTTCCTTAGTCATTACAACAGTATTGTCTTCAAAATCAGGGTAGATGGGCAGGTGCTCCTTATCCAAAAGATATGTGCATGTGCCCATCTTTGAGTTGATGAGCTCTTGAATTTGTGGGCATACCCACAGCTTCTCTTCTGGTCAGCAGCAGTCCTCTTGATTGTCTCAACAATCAGGCTCATGACCTTTAACTTTTGTGGGACATCAAATATGTGCAGCAAGTTTATAGCATGTCCTCTGATCATCTTGTGATCACCTGACTTGGGTAGCAGTGTGTGCCTCAGAATCCAGTTTATGGTAGGCAGACCAGACAACAAGTAGTGGACAGATCCAAACTTGTGTGTATCTAAAGCAGCATCTGGGATCTCTTTGTACATGTTGGCCATTGTGTTGTGGTCTTTCTTATTCTCAGCATATACATCCAAGTCATCCTCACTTTCTTTTGGGGCATTGGTCAACTGAGCCCATTCATCAATAGTAGACTGGTACCTGGTACCCTCAGACATCCAAACTATCCTTCCATCTGGATAGAAATGGGCAGTGGAGTAGAACTGCATGATCAACTCATCATTCCACTTGGTGAGCTTTTGTGCAACGAATTCATCAACTCCACATGCCTTGAAGCTGTCATACACTCCAGGATAGTGATCATCATTCTTCTGGATGTATTCCCAGTCCACCCATTTCATGTCACATACAATGGGCTTCTTGTCAAGCAACACTGTCTCATAGAAGTCATGTTGTTCCTTAGTGTGAAACCTGTAGTCCACAACAGTCCTCCTCCTGATAGCATATGGATCAGACTCTCTCCATAGTCTCAATCCTGCATCCTTCCTGATTTTCATGTTTTGTGCAACTGGATGTGCATCATTGTGGTCAGGGATCTTGGGTTTCAACTTCCTCAACACTTGAGTTTCATCTTCTTCAGTAGCTACAGGCACTAGGGCCTTGTTCTTTTCCTCAGCAGAAATGTTTCTAGTGCTTCTCTTGGGCTTCTGAGCTAGAACAGTAGCCTTGGGAGCTGCTTTGGGCTTAGATGGAGCAGCCCCTGATCTGATTGCATCTCCCATGAGCTTTTGAGCTTTGGGTGCTGGTGCAGCATCCTCTTCCTCTTCATCATCATCTCTCGTAATTGATGATCTGCCAAGCACTCTGGCAGTGGTCTTCTTGACCCTTTCCTTCCTTTTCTTTCCTTCTCCAGCAGCCTCTTCAGATGGCTTGGAGCTTTCAGCAGTGGATGCTCTGACTTTTAAGGTTGGAACCCTCTTGGTAGGGGCCTTCTTGTGCATCCCTGGCTTAACTGTGGCAGTTGAGCCATAGTCCTTTTTCAGCCCCTTTTCTTGGAGCTGACTTCTTCCTCAACATCCACATAATCATCATCCTTAGAATCTGAGGTCTTCTTCTTTCTTGTTCTGGTGGCTGCCTTTGGCAAGTTACTTGGTGTGCTCCTGCTGCCATCATCAGAAGAACTGGAGGGACTAGTGCCCTCACTCAGTTGAACCTGCTCCTCAGACTTGTTCTGGCTATCACTTTGGTCAGACATCTTGCAAGCAAACTGTTAGCAGACCCTGTGAATAGATTATAGATGAGTTAGAGAAGATGAGCATCACAAAGTGCAGGAGTTTTGCAAAACAAATGACTTAAAAACTTAGTTTTAGTCCTTCACAGAAAGCATTTCGGATCTACCGATTTGTAAACTCGGTGATACCGAAGTAGTTTTTGGAACCTAAACTAGTGAACTCGGTCAGACCGAGTCACAGTTCGGTGGCACCGAGACTGCTAGGGTTTCATAGAGAATTGAACTCGGTCACACCGATTTGCAATTTTCGGTCAGACCAAAAACGCATGTGCAATGGCCTAAGCCAAATCGGTGAGACCGATTTCTACAACTTGGTCGGTCCGAGATGAATTCGACGGAGACCTAACCCTAAATTTTCAAATCAAAACTAATCTACGGGACGTTTTCGCTGGACAAGATGATTTCATATGTGGCAAGAATCATGGCAACGCAATGTGCTAAGAATCAGAGTTATGGATTAGCACAAAGATCAAGTTCGTACCCTAGTTCGGTGGCAACGGCGGGGCAAATTTCTGTTGACGGCGGTGGAGACTAGTGGTGGGAGGTCACTAGCGACGAGTGGATGATCGGGAGACCCGAAGTGGCAGAGTAGGTTATGCGCGGGCGAAGAGGTTTCGGAAAAATTTCCAAAATTTGGCCCGTCGGTATATATAACCTGACCCTGTCGGTGTGACTGAGTGGAACAACTTAGTGGCACCGAGATGCAAAACTGCTGGCAGTTACTTCAACTCGGTGTGACTAAAAGGTTCTAATCGGTTGCACCGAGATTGAAAACCTAGATCAACTAAGTGATCTCGGTAGGACCGAAAAGGATGAATCGGTCAGACCGAGATACACAAAGAGGTTTTGGAAGTTTAAGTCTATGATGAATCAGGAACTCCGAGTGCTCCTCACACAGAGTGGTTCGAATCTGACTTGTTCTAACTTTTTGATGTAGCATGAATAGAGTTGAGATGAGAAAAGCATAGATAGCTAGAGGGAGTTCTTAGGCATTATTGTCCATCCATTTGGCAAGAGAGAAAAAGGCCAAACAATCAAAGCAACAAATGGATGTCCTCAAATGAGTAAAATATGCAACCAACATGCTCAAACAATAAGATAGCAAAAAGAAATATGTTACAAGCATGCACAAACACTCTAGCATCTATTAAACAATTGGCGATGACTAGGTCATCTATATATGAGTATATTGACTTAGGAGTCAAATGAGAACATTTGATCGTAGGTCATACTCATCGTTTAAGCACAAATGGGGATGCCACTTTTACATAAAGCATTGTTGTGTTCACACCATTAGAGTTGCTTTAGCTCAACTGATTAGAGTAAAGCTCTCCCTAGATGTGATATCCCCCCTAAGAGGGATCAACTAACCTTGGGTTTTGTCGATGATGACTTCATGTAGGTGTTGAAGATGTGGATGCTCAATGTTGATGTAGATCATTCGGAGCAATCTTCTGGAGTGAGTTGCACTTTCAATACCTACATGGGTTAGTCCCACAAGGAACAAACAATGATATCCATAGACATAGAGTGATGTGTACACAAGATGATGTCCATGGAAGCATTAGGTTACCTTGTCCCTTGTCTTACCAACAAGAGGGTTTGTGACTCCTTGAACTAGTGCAAGATATGAAAGTTGTTTGCACTTGTCCTTGCCAAAGTGATATGAGTGAAGTATGTTGGCGGAGTCACCCTCAAGAACTCTCTAGTTCTTCTTCTTTGGGATCCACACCATCTTGATGGGAATCCTGTTGGGGATCGTAGCAGAAATTTAAAATTTTCTACGCATCACCAAGATCAATCTATGGAGTAATCTAGCAACGAGGGGAAGGGGAGTGCATCTACATACCCTTGTAGATCGCTAAGCGGAAGCGTTACAAGAACGCGGTTGGTGGAGTTGTACACGCAGCGATTTCGATCGCGGTCGATTCCGATCTAAGCGTCGAACGACGTTGCCTCCGCGTTCAACACATGTATAGCCCGGTGACGTCTCTCGCGCCTTGATCCAGCAAGGAGAGAGGGAGAGGTTGGGGAAGACTCCGTCCAGTAGCAGCACGACGGCGTGGTGGTGGTGGAGGAGCGTGGTACTCCAGCAGGGCTTCGCCAAGCACTACGAGATACGAGGAGGGAGAGAAGTAGGGCTCGCCTTGGGAGAGAGAGACTCGTGTGTTGTGCAGCCCCAAAACCTCCACTATATATAGGGGCAAGGGCAAGGGGAGGCACCCTAGGGTTTCTCCTAGGGGGGCGGCGGCCAGGGTAGATGGGATCTCTCCCTTGGGTGACTTGGCCCCCAAGCCAGGAGGTGGGAACCCTAGATGGGGCGCCCCAAACCCCCTAGTCACGTGGAAATAGGTGAGGGGGGCGCACAGCCCCTTAGTGGGCTGGTTTGCCCCCTTCCCTTGGCCCATGAAGCCCCCCAACACTTGTCGGGGCTCCCGAAACACCTTTCGGTCATGCTAGTCATCACCCGGTACCTCCGGAACACTTCCGGACTCCAAAACCCTTCGTCCAATATATCAATCTTCACCTCCGAACCATTCCAGAACTCCTCGTGATGTCCGGGATCTCATCCGGGACTCCAAACAACATTCAGTAACCGCGTACATACTTTCCCTATAACCCTAGCGTCATCGAACCTTAAGTGTGTAGACCCTACGGCCTCGGGAATCATGCAGACATGACCGAGACATCTCTCTGGTCAATAACCAACAGTGGGATCTGGATACCCATGTTGGCTCCCACATGTTCCACGATGATCTCATCGGATGAACCACGATGTCAAGGATTCAGTCAATCCCGTATACAATTCCCTTTGTCTACCGGTATAGTACTTGCCCGAGATTCGATCGTCGGTATCCCGATACCTTGTTCAATCTCATTACCGGAAAGTCTCTTTACTCGTTCCGTAACACATCATCCCATGATCAACTCCTTGGTCACATTGTGCACATTATGATGATGTCCTACCGAGTGGGCCCAGAGATACCTCTCCATTTACATGGAGTGACAAATCCCAGTCTCGATTCGTGCCAACCCAACAGACACTTTCGGAGATACCCGTAGTGCACCTTTGTAGCCACCCAGTTACATTGTGACGTTTGGTACACCCAAAGCATTCCTACGGTATCCGGGAGTTGCACAATCTCATGGTCTAAGGAAATGATACTTGACATTAGAAAAGCTTTAGCAAACGAACTATATGATCTTGTGTTAGGCTTAGGATTGGGTCTTCTCCATCACATCATTCTCCTAATGATGTGATCCCGTTATCAATGGCATCCAATGTCCATGGTCAGGAAACCATGACCATCTATTGATCAACGAGCTAGTCAACTAGAGGCTTACTAGGGACATGTTGTGGTCTATGTATTCACACATGTATTACGATTTCCGGTTAATACAATTATAGCATGAACAATGGACAATTATCATGAACAAGGAAATACAATAATAACCATTTTATTATTGCCTCTAGGGCATATTTCCAACAAATCCTTGGAGTTGTAGTCGTACTTGATGAAGTAGAACTTGATGTAGTCTTGGGAACCCACTTGACCAAGGCCTTAGGAGCTTCTTCAAATGCATCAATCTCCTCTTGAAGCTTGTCCTTGCCATTTTTCTTGTGGTCTTGTGGTGGAAGATCATCTTGAGATTGTGTTCCTTTGAAAAAACTAGGATCATACTTCTCTTGTTGAGGAACAAACTTCGTCTTGGGGTATTGATCTTCTTCCCACTCAACTCCATTGGCATTGAACTTTCGTTCAAAACCAGCACCTTGATTCTTCCGGTGTCTTCCTTGCTTGCGTACAATTTCCTCAAATTGCTTACTTCCGGCAAGGCTCTTGTAAACACCTTTATCTATAATTCCCTTCAATAAGCTATTTTCTTGCTCAAGTGTAACTTGGCTAAGAGAATAATTAGTGGAATCAAGAGAACTACTAGAGGCAACAACATTGGATTTAGCATGATTGTTGTTACTACTAGATGAAGAATCTTTCATGTTCTTGTTGCTAGATTTAACTTGTGGCATGTAAGTAGACAAGAGTAAACGCTTGGCAATGTAATAAGAATTTTTCTTGCAAAGATCATCATTAATAGCCTTTAAAAACTCATGTTCTTGCTCGAGGTTGAGCTTTTCAAAGCGTAGCTTGTCATGAGTCTTTAAAAGTTCTCGATGATCTTCCAAGGTAGTTTCATGAGCTAACTTAAGAGTGTTTAGTTCTTTAGTTAGGCGCTCAATCTCCTTCTTGTCATCGTCATTCGTTTTATCTTGATTATCATGATTAATAGCAAGTTCATCATAGTTTTCATAACTAGAGTTGTCAACAAGTAAATCATCATCTCCTAGCAAATCATCTTCATCACTATTGAAATCAACATACTCAGGGTGTGTTACCTTTGGACCTTTAGCCATGAAGCATCTCCCAATTCCTTCATTTGGTGAGTCAAATATGTCGAAGGAGTTGGTTGTTACAAGTGCTAGTCCGGCAACACCTTCATCTTGAGTATACTCGGAGTCGGAGTGATAACTTCTTTCGGAGTGGTCGTCGAAGTCGGAACCGGATACCCATTCACCAACATGAGCTTGATGTCTTCTTTTTGTGTAGCTCCTTGATGACTTGTCCTTCCTTTCAAAGTCCTTGCTTCTCCGAGAGGGTCTTCGTTCATAACGATCATCTCTACTCCTTCTTTCTCGTGATGGTGATTCTTCTCTTCTACTTCTTCTTTTGTAGGGAGAATCTTCTCTTCTTTTGTAAGGAGTCGTACACTCATTGGAATAGTGTCTGGGTCTTCCACAATTGTAGTAGTTGCGCTCACGACTAGAAGATCTTTTGTCATTGTAGGACCTTGATTTGGAACTTCTTTCCTTGCTTCTACTCTTGTAGAATTTGTTGAAGTTCTTCACCAGTAGACTCAATTCTTCATTGAAGGTTTGCTTCTCACTTGATGACGTGGGAGCATCACACGAGGCTTTGTAAGCACCACTTGACTTGTAGTGAAGCTAGTGAAGCTCTTCCTTATCCTTGAGTGACATCTCATGAGCAACAATTCTTCCAATAACTTCCATTGGCTTGAGATCTTTGTAATTGGGCATCATTTGGATCAATGTGCATACGGTATCATATTTTCCATCCAAGGCTCTTAGGATCTTCTTGATGATGAATCTATCAGTCATCTCTTCACTTCCTAAGCCGGCAATATCATTTGTGATGAGAGCAAGCCTAGAGTACATTTTAGCGACGCCTTCACCATCCTTCATTTTGAACTTGTCAAGCTGACTTTGAAGCACATCCAATTTGGATTCCTTGACAGATTCAGTACCTTCATACATATCAATCAAAGTATCCCAAATTTCCTTTGCATTCTCAAGATGGCTGGTTTTGTTGAATTCTTTGGGGCATAATCCTATGAAGAGAATATCACAAGCTTGAGCATTGTATTGTAGCATCTTCAACTCTTCTGCGGTAGCTTCATGGTTTGGTTCTCTCCCATCGAAGAACTCACCTTGCAAGCCAATAAACACAATAGCCCAAACAGCGAGGTTATGTCCAAGAATATGCATTTTCATCTTATGCTTCAACTAGCAAAATTTGTACCATCAAAGTAAGGACCTCTATAGTGGTAATTTCCCTCGCTAGACACCATACTCTCCTAGGTTGTGAAACCAAGGCTATGACCACCAAAAGCTATGGAAATCAAAGCAAATGGAGACCAAAGCTCTGATACCACTTGTAGGATCGAAAGTATGTCTAGAGGGGGGTGATTAGACTACTTGACCAAATAAAATCTAGGCTTTTCCCAATTTTAGTTCTAGGCAGATTTTAGCAACTTAGCACGAGCAAGTAATCAACCTACACATGCAATTCTAAGAGTGTAGCAGCGGAATGTAAAACAATTGCATATGAAGGTAAAGGGAGGAGTTTGGAGGGAGCAAATGCAATGTAGACACAGAGATTTTTGGCGTGGTTCCGATAGGTGGTGCTATCGTACATCCATGTTGATGGAGACTTCAACCCACGAAGGGTAACAGTTGCGCGAGTCCACGGAGGGCTCCACCCACGAAGGGTCCACGAAGAAGCAACCTTGTCTATCCCATCATGGCCATCGCCCACGAAGGACTTGCCTCACTCAGGGAGATCTTCACGAAGTAGGCGATCTCCTTGCCCTTACAAACTCCTTGGTTCAACTCCACAATCTTGACGAAGGCTCCCAAGTGACACCTAACCAATCTAGGAGACACCACTCTCCAATAGGTAACAAATGGTGTGTTGATGATTAACTACTTGCTCTTGTGCTTCAAATGATAGTCTCCCCAACACTCAACTCTCACTCACAGGATTTGGATTTGGTGGAAAGATGATTTGAGTGGAAAGCAACTTGGGTCAGGCTAGAGATCAAGATTTTTGTGGTTGGAGTGGAATATCTTGACCTCAACACAAGTGTAGGTGGTTCTCTCTCAGAAAAATGTAAGTTAGAAGTGTAGGCATGTCCTGATGGCTCTCTCCATGAATGAAGAGTGGGTGGAGGGGTATAAATAGCCTCCACAAAAAATCTAACCGTTACACACAAATCACCAAACTCGGTAGGACCGAATCATGAAACTCGGTCAGACCGATTTAGTTCAAAATGTGAACGTTAGGATTCTCGGTGGGACCGATTTCGTTAGGGTTAGGGCATAACGTAATCTCGGTGAGACTGATTACACAAACTTGGTGAGATCGATTTTGGTAATGGACTAATAGAGAGTTGGTCAGGCAAACTCGGTGGGACCGATTCGCTCATCTCGGTTGGACCGAAATGTTACGAAAGGGAAACAGAGAGTTTACATTGCAATCTCGATGGGACCGATCGCTCATCGCGGTTTGACCGAAACGTTACGAAGGGAAACAGAGAGATTACAATCCCATCCCGGTGAGACTGAGATCCCTATCGGTGAAACCGAAAAGACTAGGGTTTCTGGTAGTGGCTATGTCAATTGAACTCGGTGGCGCCTGATAGAAAGTTTCGGTGGGCCCGAGTTTGACTTTTGGTTTGGACAAATGTGGATGTGAGAAAGTAGTTGAGGGCTTTTGGAGCATATCACTAAGCATTTTGAGCAAGTAAGTCATTAGTCAACACCTCATCCCCTCTTAATAGTATTGGCTTTTCCTATGGACTCAATGTGATCTTGGATCACTTAAAATGAAAAGATGTAGATACCTGAGCTTTGAGCTTGAGCCAATTCTTTGTCCTTAGCATTTTTAGGGGTCCACTTTTCTCATCCATGCCATGCCAATCATTGAGCTTTCCTGAAATGTTTATCTTGAAATAGCATTAGCTCAATGAACTATATGTTGTTAGGAATTACCAAAACCACCCAGGGATAGTTGCACTTTCAATCGCGTTGGTTGCAAGGTTCTTATTTGTTTGTGTAGGTGCGTGGGACTCGAGCGTGATATCCCACTGGATTGATACCTTGGTTCTCAAAAACTGAGGGAAATACTTACGCTACTTTACTGCATCACCCTTTCCTCTTCAAGGGAAAACCAACGCAGTGCACAGGAGGTAGCATGAAGGATTTCTAGCGCCGTTGCCGGGGAGATTCGTGCCAAGTCAAGTCAAGATTTGACTCCCGACAGTGAGCCATTACTGGCGCCGTTGCCGGAGTCTACGCACAAGTCAAGACATACCAAGTACCCATCACAAACTCTTATCCCTCGCATTACATTATTTGCCATTTGCCTCTTGTTTTCCTCTCCCCCACTTCACCCTTGTCGTTTTATTCGCCCTCTCTTTTTCCGTTCACCTCTTTTCCACTTGCTTTGTCATTATGGCTAGTCCTTTATCTTCTCCTTTGTCTCTCGATAATGAAGTTCTTAATTTTAAACAAAGGGAGGGAGAAAATCTAAAAGATGCTTGGTACAGAATTTGCAATGCGCAAAATAGATCTACTAGGAAGCAATCTACTTCCATTCTTCTTCGAAATTTTTATGTAGGCATCACTCCTTGGAATAGATATATTCTTGATACCATTACTGGAGGGAATTTCTTGGGTAGTCATACTTTTGATTCTTATAATGCTATGATAGATCTGTTTGGCCCACCACCTCTTTTGGTTAATGGAACTATTTTAACTTTGGAACATGTGATGCAACGACTTGAAATTATTGAAAATAAAGTTGCCACTGTAGAGTTAATTGAAAATTTGGATAGAAAGATCCATAACCAAATTACCCAATATGGATCTAAGGTAGGAGTTGCTCTTAAAAGTTTTAAAGAAAATGGACCTATGGTTAATGAAAAGATAGATCAAGATTCCACTAGAATTGATAAAATTGAGGATATTATTACCAACCTTGGGTCTGCCTTTTCTTCCGTGAAAAACACTCCTCCTAATGCTAAGATTGCCAAATTGATGTATGTTCCTAAAAATAAGGGTGAAACTTCTAGTAAGGAAAATGCGGACCTCAAATCCATAAGTGTTCACCCCAACTTTCTCACTATCCTTAAGGAACCTTTTGCTACAAATGATTTTCTTGATTTCGTACCTAGGAGTTTGATAATTAATAAAAAGAAAGAAACTCCTAAGGTTTATAGGTGTCTTATTGAAGAATTACCCACCAAAGATGGCAATACCTAGATCTATCTTTGCTTTTATGCCTAGCTAGGGGCGTTAAACGATTGCGCTTGTTGGGAGGCAACCCAATTTTATTTTTATTCCTTGCTTTTTTCTCCTATTTATTAATAAATAATTTAACTAGACTCTGTTTTGGTTGTGTTTTTTGTGTTTAATTAGTGTTTGTGCCAAGTAGAACCGTTGGGAAGACTTGGGGAAAGTCTTTTTTATCTTGCTGTAAAAAACAGAAACTTTAGCGCTCACGAGAATTGCTGCCATTTTTATTTGGAGAGTTCTATTTAGTTAATTCTTTTTCACATGATTAATAGATAAATTCCTCACGTCCAGCAATTTATTTTAGAATTTTTGGGGTTCCAGAAGTTGCGTTAGCTACAGATTACTACAGACTGTTCTGTTTTTGACAGATTATGTTTTTTCATGTGTTGTTTGCTTATTTTGATGAATCTATGGCTAGTAAAAGAGTTTATAAACCATAGAGAAGTTGGAATACAGTAGGTTTAACACCAATATAAATAAATAATGAGTTCATTACAGTACCTTGAAGTGGTGTTTTGTTTTCTTTCGCTGACGGAGCTCACGAGATTTTCTATTTAAGTTTTGTGTTGTGAAGTTTTCAAATTTTGGGTAAAGATTTGATGGATTATGGAACAAGGAGTGGCAAGAGCCTAAGCTTGGGGATGCCCATGTCACCCCAAGGTAAAATTCAAGGACACCAAAAAGCCTAATGTTGGGGATGCCCCGGAAGGCATCCCCTCTTTCGTCTTCGTCTATCGGTAACTTTACTTGGAGCTATATTTTTATTCGCCACATGATATGTGTTTTGCTTGGAGCGTCTTGTATGATTTGAGCCTTTGATTTTTAGTTTACCACAATCATCCTTGCTGTACACACCTTTTGATAGAGACTCACATGATTTGAAATTTATTAGAATACTCTATGTGCTTCACTTATATCTTTTGAGCTATATAGTTTTTGCTCTAGTGCTTCACTTATATCTTTTAGAGCACGGCGGTGGTTTTATTTATAGAAATAATTGATCTCTCATGCTTCACTTATATTATTTTGAGAGTCCTTTAGAACAACATGGAAATTTTCTTTTAGGCGTAATAAATACTTTCATATAACTACATTGAATACTAAGAGAAGTTTGATACTTGATGATTGTTTTGAGATATGGAGATAGTGATATTAAAGTTGTGCTAGTTGACTAGTTGTGAATTTGAGGAATACTTGTGTTGAAGTTTGCAAGTACCGTAGCATGCACGTATGGTAAACATTGTGCAACAAATTTGAAACATAAAGTGTTATTTGATTGTCTTCCTTATGAGTGGCGATCGGGGACGAGCGATGGTCTTTTCCTACCAATCTATCCCCCTAGGAGCATGCGCGTAATACTTGGTTTTTGATGACTTGTAGATTTTTGCAATAAGTATGTGAGTTCTTTATGACTAATGTTGAGTCCATGGATTAGACGCACTCTCACCCTTCCATCATTGCTAGCCTCTTCGGTACCGTGCATTGCCCTTTCTCACCTTCAGAGTTGGTGCAAACTTCGCCGGTGCATCCAAATCCCGTGATATGATACGCTCTATCACACATAAACCTCCTTATATATTCCTCAAAACAGCCTCCATACCTACCTATTATGGCATTTCCATAGCCATTCCGAGATATATTGCCATGCAACTTTCCACCGTTCCGTTTATTATGACACGCATCATCATTGTCATATTGCCTTGCATGATCATGTAGTTGACATCGTATTTGTCGCAAAGCCACCATTCATAATTTTTTCATACATGTCACTCATGAGTCATTGCACATCCCAGTACAACGCCGGAGGCATTCATATAGAGTCATATCTTGTTCTAGTATCGAGTTGTAATCATTGAGTTGTAAATAAATAGAAGTGTGATGATCATCATTAATAGAGCATTGTCCCAAATAAAAAAGGAGAAAGGCCAAAAAAGAAAAAAAACCCAAAAAGGAGAAAATAAAAAGGGGCAATGCTATTATCCTTTTTCCACACTTGTGCTTCAAAGTAGCACCATGATCTTTATGATAGAGAGTCTCTTGTTTTGTCATTTTCATATACTAGTGGGAACTTTTCATTACAGAACTTGGCTTGTATATTCCAACAATGAGCCTCCTCAAGTGCCCTAGGTCTTCGTGAGCAAGAAAGTTGGATGCACACCCACTTAGTTTCTTTTGTTGAGCTTTCATACATTTATAGCTCTAGTGCATCCGTTGCGTGGCAATCCCTACTCCTTGCATTGACATCAATTGATGGGCATATCCCTAGCCCATTGATTAGTTGCGTCGATGTGAGACTTTCTCCTTTTTTGTCTTCTCCACATAACCTCCTTCATTGTATTCTATTCCACCCATAGTGCTATATCCATGGCTCTCGCTCATGTATTGCGTGAAAGTTGAAAAAAGTTTGAGATTACTAAAGTGTGAAACAATTGCTTGGCTTGTAATCGGGGTTGTGCATGATGAGAGCATCCTTGTGTGAAGAAAATGGAGCATGACCAAACTATATGATTTTGTAGGGATGAACTTTCTTTGGCCATGTTATTTTGAGAAGACATGATTGCTTAGTTAGTATGCTTGAAGTATTATTATTCTTATGTCAATATTAAACTTTTATCTTGAATCTTTCGGATCTGAACATTCATGCACAATGAACAAAAAATTACATTGAGAAATATGTTAGAAAGCATTCCACATCAAAATTTCTTTTTTTATCATTTACCTACTCGAGGACGAGCAGGAATTAAGCTTGGGGATGCTTGATACATCTCCAACATATCTATAATTTTTTATTGCTCCATGCTATTATATTATCTATTTTGGATTTTAATGGGCTTTATTTTACACTTCTATATCATTTTTGGGACTAACCTACTAACCGGAGGCCCAACCCAAATTGCTGTTTTTGCCTATTTTAGAGTTCCGCCGAAAAGGAATATCAAACGGAGTCCAAACGGAATGAAACCTTCAGGAACGTGATTTTCTGAACAAACGTGATCCAGGAGACTTGGAGTGTGCGTCAAGAAACAACCGAGGAAGCCACGAGGCAGGGGGCGCGCCTACCCCCCTGGGCGCGCCCTCCACCCTCGTGGGCCCCTTGTTGCTCCACCGACATACTTCTTCCTCCTATATATATCCAAGTACCCCCCCCCAAACATCCAGGAGCACCACGAAAACCTAATTCCACTGCCGCAACCTTCTGTACCCGAGAGATCCCATCTTGGGGCCTTTTCCGGAGCTCCGCCGGAGGGGGCATTGATCACGGAGAGCCTCTACATCAACTCCATGGCCTCTTCGGTGATGTGTGAGTAGTTTACTTCAGACCTACGGGTCCATAGTTATTAGTTAGATGGCTTCTTCTCACTCTTTGGATCTCAATACAAAGTTCTCCTCGATCTTCTTGGAGATCTATTCGATGTAATCTTCTTTTGTGGTGTGTCTGTCGAGATCCAATGAATTGTGGGTTGATGATCCAGATTATCTATGAACAATATTTTAATCTCCTCTGAATTCTTTTATGTATGATTGGTTTATCTTTGCAAGTTTCTTCGAATTATCAGTTTGGTTTGGCCTACTAGATTGATCTTTCTTGCAATGGGAGAAGTGCTTAGCTTTGGATTCAATCTTGCGGTGCTCGATCCCAGTGACAGAAAGGGAACCGACACATATTGTATTGTTGCCATCGAGGATAAAAAGATGGGGTTTATATCATATTGCATGAGTTTATCCCTCTACATCATGTCATCTTACTTAAAGCATTACCCTGTTCTTATGAACTTAATACTCTAAATGCATGCTGGATAGAGGTCGATGTGTGGAGTAATAAAGTAGATGCAGAATCGATTCGGTCTACTTGTCGTAGATGTGATGCCTATATACATGATCATACCTAGATATTCTCATAACTATGCTCAATTCTATCAATTGCTCGATAGTAATTCGTTTACCCACTGTAATACTTATGCTCTTGAGAGAATCCACTAGTGAAACCTATGGCCCCCGGGTCTATCTTCCATCATATTAATCCTCCAATACTTAGTTATTTCTATTGTCATTTATTTTACTTTGCATCTTTATTTCTCTTTATCATAAAAATACCAAAAATATTTTCTTATCATATCTATCAGATCTTACTCTCGTAAGTGACCGTGAAGGGATTGACAACCGCTTTATCATGTTGGTTGCGAGGTTCTTATTTGTTTGTGTAGGTGCGTGGGACTCGAGCGTGATCTCCTACTAGATTGATAACTTGGTTCTCAAAAACTAAGGGAAATACTTACGCTACTTTACTGCATCACCCTTTCCTCTTCAAGGGAAAACAAACGCAGTGCTCAAGAGGTAGCACTTGGCCTCCGAATTGATGTTCTACTTGATAAGGCCGCCCTGTACTTCCGCTGCCACGGCTGCGGTGTGCTCCTCGGTACGGAGGGAGCATTCCATGTTTCCATTGACTGTTATGACACCGCGTGGCCCGAGCATCTTAAGTTTGAGATAGGCATAGTGTGGCACCGCATTGAAGCGAGCAAATGTGGTTCGTCCGAGCAGTGCGTGATAGCCACTGCGGAAGGGGACAATGTCGAAGATCAAGTCTTCGCTTCAAAAGTTGTCCGGTAATCCGAAGACGACTTCCAATGTGATTGAGCCCTTGCAGTGAGCCTCTACACCTGGTATTACTCTTTAAAGGTAGTTTTGGTGGGCTTGATCCTTGGCGGATCGATGCCCATCTTGCGGACTGTGTCCTGATAGAGCAGGTTAAGGCTGATGCCGCCGTCCATGAGGACCCGCGTGAGGTGGAATCCATCAATGATTGGGTCGAGGACCAGTGCGGCTTAGTGGCCATGACGAATACTGGTCGGATGGTCCCTGCGATCGAAAGTGATCGGGCAAGATGACCATGGATTGAATTTTGGGGTGACTAGCTCTATCGCATAGACGCCCTGAGTGCGCGTTTGCGCTCCCTCTTGGAGATATGATTGACATGTATCATGTTCACTGTTTTAACTTGGGGGGAAATTTCTTTTGTCCCCCTGTGTTCTGTGGACAGGGCTCCTCGTCATCATCTTCACTTGGCGACCACTTCTCCTTGTCCTTGGTATTTAACTTACCAGCCTATTTAAAGACCCAACAACTTCTGTTGGTACGATTGGCGGGTTTATCGGGGGTGCCGTGGATCTGACATGGTCGATCGAGTATTCGGACCAAGCTGGATGAACCCGGATTGCTTCTTTTGAATGGCTTCTTCCACAGACCAGACTTGGAGCCACTGAATCCGGCGTTGACCATCGTGTCATCGTTATTGTCATTGTTGTTTCGACACTTGTGCCTATTGCGTCGGGGCTTGCCATTGCTATTTCTGGCTTCGGAGGGGCCTGGTTCGCTTGCATTGTTGCTTCTATGGGCTAGCCAACTATCTTCGCCCACGCAAAAGCGGGTCATAAGTGCCGTGACGGCTGCCATGGACTTCGGCTTTTCTTGGCCAAGGTGTCGGGCAAGCCATTCGTCACGAATGCTATGCTTGAAGGCCGATAGGGCTTCGGCATCCGGGCAGTCGATGATCTGGTTCTTTTTAGTTAGGAACCTAGTCCAGAATTTCCTGGCCGACTCTCTGGGCTGTTGAACTATGTGACTTAGGTCATCGGCGTCCGGAGGTCGGACGTATGTACCCTGGAACTTGTTGCGGAAGGCGTCTTCCAAGTCCTCCCAGCTGCCAATGGGGTTTTCTGGCAGGTTGTTTAACTAGTGCTGAGCTGGTCCTTTGAGCTTTAGCAGGAGGTATTTGTTGGCATGAAGATCATCACCGCGAGCCATATGAATATGGAGAATAAAGTCCTCAATCCATACTGCGGGATCTGTTGTTCCATCATATGATTCGATATTCACGGGTTTAAACCCTTCTGGGAATTCGTGCTCCATTACTTCGTCAGTGAAGCAGAGGGGGTGTGCGGCGCTTCTATATCGGGCCAAGTCGTGACGCAACTCGGATGTAGTCCGTCTGCGGTTTTCAGGTCGGGGTGGTTATGCTTGCTGCGCCAGGCTAGATGGCCATCCTCGCGCGTCGAGGCGCGCCCCCGCGATCCGTAGATCAATCTGGTCTAACTTGCTCTATTTTCCAAGTCCTGTTGCAGATCGTACGTATGTCCCCGAGCTGTTGTGTCTCTACTTTTTTGGCGAGGTAGCGTGGGCTAGTGTTCAGCTTGAGTTGCCGTTTTGTCACGGCCACGTGGTGGTCGGTCGGCTGCATTACGTGCTGATGGTATGGGCTCCAGCGCCTCGCCATCGAATTGAGGTAGCAGCTTACGCTTCGGGTAACTCTTGGTTGGGCGCTCAAGGCCGTATTCCTCGGCTGCCAGGACGTTAGTCCACCTGTCGTTGAGCGGATCTTGGTCAGCTTAGAGATGCTGCTGCTTATTTTTCAGGCTCCTTGCAGTGGCTATTAGCCTGCACCTAAAGTGTTCCTGCTCAAGGGGTTCCACGGGCATGATAAAATCTTCGTCGCCGAGGCTCGCTAAGGGAGTCCTAGACTAAGGGGTCCTCGGGCGTCCAGCCTGTTATCCATGGGCCGGACTGATGGGCTGTGAAGACATGAAGGCCGAAGACCGTACTTGTGTCCGGATCGGACTCTCCTTGGCGTGGAAGGCAAGCTTGGTGATCGACTATGAAGTTCCTTCATATGTAACCGACTCTATGTAACCCTAGATACCCTCCCCGGTGTCTATATAAACCGGAGGGGTTAGTCCGGAAAGGATATTCATTACCATAATCATACAAGCTAGGCTTCTAGGGTGTAACACCCCGAGACCGATGCGCCAGGTATCTTCCAGTTATTCGCCGGCGTTGCCTTGTCATTCGCTTGTGTGTTGCATCTTGTCATGTCATCATGTGCATTGCATCATCATGTTTTCAAACTTGCATCCGTCCCGGCCTCCCCGTTCCTTCCGTTGTCCGTTTTGAGTCCGGACACCCTTGCACGTGCCCGCGGCACGTCCGAAATATTATTTTATAAGTAGCCAGAAAATGTTCTCGGATTGGGTTGAAAGTTGGTGTGTCATCTTATTATAGTGTAGATAGACCGCCTGTCAAGTTTCATCGCATTCAGAGTTCGTTTGATAGCCCAACCGTTAAACTATAGCGGCATTATAGCCGGGCACACGTCGGACGTTTTCGGTCTCCGGAAACAGTCGCCGGGCCTCTCTCTCTTCTATTCTCTCAGCCTGAGGCCTTCTGCACAGTCCACTACCTACCGCCAGGCCTAGCCTAAGCTCTCTCGTCAGCCCGCGGCCCTCCTCGCGCGCGCGTCCGAGAGTTGTCCCGGACTCGAACTGGGCAGTCATCACCGTTGGATCCGGATCATCCCCAAACATCTGCAAAACATCTCCGTTTTGTTAATTGGACTCCCTAGCTATTTATTCGCGATCGTCCGATTGCGATCGGAGGGATGAGGTAGCCCCTAACCTAATATGTGATGTATATATACTCCACTCCTAGTCTATTTTGGACAAACCCTAAAGTATAGGGACTTATCCCGTCGAGCCGCCGCCATCCACCTCGGGATCCCTCCTGATCCAATTCCACCAACCGAAGCTGCCTCCTATTCCTCGTTTTCCCCATTGGGCCAACCATCCCCTCTCCCTCGATTCACCCTTTCCCACAGCTCCTCCCTAAGGCTTCCAGATCGAGCGAGCTCGATCTCTAGCAGTAGCGCCTTGGTTGCCCGTAGCTCCGTCGCCGCCGGGAACGAGTCGCTCCGCCCTGTCAAGTTCTCGGCACATCAGCCTCACCCTCACAACCCCGCTGCCTCCAGTGAACGTCGCCGGCGACCACCTGCAGCAGGATGCTGCGCCCCTGCCTCTCCTTTCATCGTCCTTCTCTCCTTCCTCTCTCACCTGCTCTCTCTGTTCGTGCAACAGAGAGCCCCGAGGAGTTTTGCGCCAGCCATCCTCGCCTCCCGCGCCCGGACGTCGTCGTCCTCGAGCGCCAACTGGACTGCCTCCCTTCGTTCCTCGCCCCGAGCCACTGTTGTTTCCTCACGTGGACCGCAGCCTTGCAAGTTCCGATGCCGGCGCCTCCTCTGCATCGCGACCTGCGCGCCTCCTGCCTCCTCATCATCGCCAGGACCATCCCCGCGCCGCCGCTTCATCGGAGAGACAACGCCGAGGCCCTCCTCTTCTTCTGATCTGGCGCCGCCCCAGGAGGTTGCCGCCTCTCCGTTCACGCTGCCGCGCCCCACCATCTTCATCCTCCTGCAATCCGAGTCGCCGTCGTCGCTTGCCTTCTTTGGTGCCCTGCCTCGCCATCGCCTGCCGCGGTCTCTCCTTTCTTGTACAATGAGTAGGAGCTCACTCATCTCTCGCCTGCTCGCCGCCGTTCTGCTTCACACCGTGCCCGCTGCGCCCCTGTCGAGCTGCTCTGCTTCGCCTCTGCTCGAGCAGGACGACCCCACCCTGCGTCTCGTCTGTACAGGCACGAGCGCATGAGTGCGTTGACCACGTTGGGTCTGCCTCGACCCGATCCAGCAAGTGGGCCGGCCTGCCCGGCCTCCTCCCTACCACCTGGGCCTCAGCCCATTAGGTGAGGCCACCCCCAGCGCCCACTGTCCTGTGCAGCCTGGTAGACCAGATTCGGCCCGACTATTTTTTTCCCTGCTGACGTTTTTCCTAATATCTAGTGCATTGCATTATTACAGAAGAATGCCATTTTCTTACTTTGCTCATAATTAAATAACCATGCATCAGAATTAATTAAACTTTATATGTAAAATGCTTAGATTTGCATCTAGTTTAATAATATGCCACTTTCATCTATGCTATAAATGTTTAAAATGTTGTTTGTTTAAATTTTCTTAAACAACTTGCTAAAATGATTTAATTCATAACTATTTAACCGTAACTCGGTTTGTAACAAACTTTATATGTAAATGGGGTGGAAAATGCATAGATTAACATGGTGGCATTACTTTGTATGTTTAACAACTCTAAAATTGTGTTTAGGGCAGATCAGTACCAAACCTAAAATATGCACATGAGGAGTTTCCGGACTTGTTGTATGTTGTTCCGGCCTCATTTAATCTTTCCTAGTTAGGTAGTTTGCTTTTGCTTCACCTCTTGCCATGTTAATCAACATTTAATATTGTTGGGTACTTAAACAAGATCGAACTAAATAACTTGAATGTGGTGTTTCGTCAATATGCAACTCGTTGCATATTGAGCTCCACTTAATTTGTAGGATTGTTTATCCATTTTGCCATGCCATGCCTCATTAAATCGGTCATGCATCATACTTGGTTGTGCATCATGCCATGTTTATGTGTTGCTTCTTTACTATGTTGTGTACTTCTTTCCGGTGTTGCTTCTTCAGGTTGGTTCCGATAACGTCGTGTTTGTGAGGATCCGTTCGACTACGACCATTTGTCTTCTTCATGGACTCGTTCTTCTTCCTTGCGGGATCTCAGGCAAGATGACCATACCCTCGAAATCACTTGTATCTTTGCTTGCTAGTTGCTCGCTCCATTGCTATGCCTATGCCGCGATACCTACCACATGCCTTATCATGCCTCCCATTTTGTCTTGCCAAGCCTCTAACCCACCTTGTCCTAGCAAACCGTTGTTTGGCTATGTTACCGCTTTGCTCAGCCCCTCTTATAGTGCTGTTAGTTGCAGGTGAAGATTAGAGTTTGCTCCATGTTGGAACATGGATATTTGTTGGGATATCACAATATATCTTATTTACTTAATGCATCTATATACTTGGTAAAGGGTGGAAGGCTCGGCTTTATGCCTGGTGTTTTGTTCCACTCTTTCCGCCCTAGTTTCCATCATACCAGTGTTATGTTCCTTGATTTTGTGTTCCTTACATGGTTGGGTTATAATGGGAACCCCTTGACAGTTCGCCTGGAATAAAACTCCTCCAGCAAGGCCCAACCTTGGTTTTACCATTTGCCACCTAGCCTTTGTTTCCCTTGGGTTCTGCAGACTCAAGGGTCATCTTTATTTTAAACCCCTGGGCTAGTGCTCCTTTGAGTGTTGGTCCAACCTGTCAACTGCCGGTGGCCACCAGGGGCAACTCTGGGCTGGCCTACTGGAACCTTGGACAATCCGGTGTGCCCTGAGAACGACATATGTGCAGCTCCTATCAGGATTTGTCGGCACATCCGGGTGGCTTTGCTGGTCTTGTTTTACCATTGTCGAAATGTCTTGTAACCGGGATTCCGAGCCTAATCGGGTCTTCCTGGGAGAAGGAATATCCTTCGTTGACCATGAGAGCTTGTGATGGGCTAAGTTGGGACACCCCTACAGGGTTTGCAACTTTCGAAAGCCGTGCCCGCGGTAATGGGCAGATGGGAATTTGTTAATGTCCGGTTGTAGAGAACTTGACACTTAACTTAATTAAAATGCATCAACCGCGTGTGTAGTCGCGATGGTCTCTTCTCTGCGGACTCCGGGAAGTGAACACGGTGTTGGAGTTATGCTTGAATGTAAGTAGTTTGAGGATCACTTCTTCATCACTTCTAGTTCACGACCGTGTTTTGCTTCTCTTCTCGCTCTCATTTGCGTAAGTTAGCCACCATATATGCTAGTGATTGCTACAGGTCCACCTCACTACCTTTTCCTACCCATAAGCTTAAATAGTCTTGATCGCGAGGGTGTGAGATTGCTGAGTCCCCGTGACTCATAGATACTTTCAAAACCAGTTGTAGGTGCCGATGATACCCGTGCAGGTGATGCAACTGAGCTCAAGAAGGAGCTCGATGAAGATCGTGTGCGTTGAGTTGTTTCGTTTCCAGTTGTTCAGTAGTGGAGCCCAGTCGGGGCGATCGGGGATCTGTAGCATTAGGGGTAGTCTTCCTTTATTTTGGTTCCGTAGTCGGACCTTGATTGTATCTGGATGATGTAATGCTTTATTCTTGTATTGTGTGAAGTGGCGACTATAAGCCAACTCAGTACCTCTTTCTTATTCAGTACATGGGATGTGTAAAGATTACCCCTCTTGCGACATGCCTACAATGCAATTATGCCTCTAAGTCGTGCTCCGACACGTGGGAGATATAGCTGCACCGTGGGTGTTACAAGTTGGTAATCAGAGCCTTCCCCGACTTAGGAGCCCCCTGCTTGATCGAATCGCTGGCGTTGTTGAGTCTAGAAAAATGTTTTGAGTCTTTTAGGATTATATATATCGGAGAGTAGGATTCGTTTTACTCCTCAGTCCCTTCGTCGCTCTGGTGAGGCATCCTGACGTAGAGTTTTGACTATTCTCTCCTCAAATTTCACTAAAAATATTAGGATCACGCGGGTATCTTGGAATCGTTCCGATGGTTTTGTGACGAGAACATTGTCCTTGGTGCCTCCTGACATTTAGGGGTTGTGGCAGTGTCCCGGGGAGTTGAGCTCTGAGGTGTTGTCGTCACAATTGTATCATTGCAATTCTGGAATACCTGAGTTCGCCGACATAGAAAATCTCTTTTATGCAGTTGTTAGTGAGATAACCTCGACGCCATCCAGTACTGGGGCAGGAGTTCGGGAGTATTGCCATAACTCATATAACGGATGCTTTTCAAAGGTTGAGGTAAATGATTTCTGAAGGTTTCTTGGTTATGTGTTGAAGGATGGATACAGCTGGATGTAGGATTTGCTAGTTTGGGTGAGATATTATGCTTCCCCTATATCCCCAACACCCGATTGCATAACCAGAAAGTTTCGGGAGTCTATAAGTGGGAATTCAAGTAGCTCCTAGGATATCTTTCCAACAGATGTATGGTATGAAATTGGGGTTCGACGTCTAGTGGTCCGCCTATCCACGGTTGGTTTTATAGTCGTCTTGTTGTGTCTTAAAGAGTCCTTGGCTATGCTGACTCGGGGACGCTTCGTATGTCATGTGCACTGCCTTGTACATGATGGTGGTGTACGATCAAGCCCATGTGGGCCCCACCATGAAAACTTCGGACGAAATCTCTATCATCTGTTTGTTCCGGCTTATTCTGCAAGCCAATCTTTGTTTTGTTTGAGTTGTGGTATTCGAGTTGCTTCGAAGTCAAATGTGGATTCCATACCTTTCCTAAGTGGTGTTCTCATATTTCTATGTGAATACTAATCCTTCTTGATCTTCGAGTTGCCATCTCAATTTCTTCTGAACCGACGTGCTACTCTTCAAGTGGATCCAGTCATTTCAACATCCGCAAGACCAATTCTAAGTATTCTCAACGTTGTTCGTTTCATCCATCCCAAGTTGCCTTTGTTTTCCCGCCATCCCACCCTTGTTTCTTCAAGGACTCAGATTTCTCAATCAACTATCCATTTTATTGATGGGAAGTCTCTTCATTATTTTCTTTCAATGTTTTACCCGGTGTTTCCTATGAAGATTCTAACGGAGCTTCAAGTTCATCATTCTTCGTTCTTTTTCTTCTCCGGTGAATTCAATTCAAGCCTTGTCGATCATATCATGTCCTTGTTTCAAATGTTTTCCCATGCCGGTGCACCTCTTTATCATTCACTTCTCGCTATTCTTTTGGTCCGGAGTACTGAAGATATCTCGAAGATTCGTGTTTCCACTCCGCTTTCATTCAAGCTCTTTTGAGGATGTTATCTCATTCAAGCCATTTAATTCAACCGGCGCAATCTCTCTTTTAAATCATTTCAACGGTGTATCTTTTGAGTGGGCCCTAACCCACAGGTTTTTTCCCAGGATCTTACCTGACACTTCTAATTTTCCCGAAGTTATTCTCAAATTCATTTCAAAGTCTGACATAAGAATGAATTATCATCAGTCATATGTTCTTCTCTAAGATCTTTCAAATTCTTTTCGTCGTTGGATCAACCTTTCTAATTTCCATTCCGGAGTGCCTCAACAACTCAAGGTGGGGTTTCTCATCGTCATTCTCTGCATTTGAAGACCGAAGAAGTGTTTCCTCTAAATCTTGGTCCATTCTCTTGAAGATTCATGGTTCTAGCTTGTTGCCATCCTCTCATAATTGTTTTCGATTGTGAGAATTCTTTTCATCCTTCCGGAGCTATTCAGGAGTCTTTTCAGCTTGATTCTCTAAAGGCCATCAATTCAGATTATTCATTCTCTGCTTTCAACTATTGTTCTCCAAATCTTACCGGTGCATCATTCAAATATCCTCTAATCGGTTCATGATCTCTTTGTTCTCATGTATCTATTTTCCCTCAAGCATCTTCGTTCTTGTGCTAATTCTTCCCGGTGTTTCACTATCTTTTCCTTGATCGTTTTTAATTCTTATGGTGGTTCATTCAAGATTTCTTGTCCTTCTTTATCATATTAATTTATCCGTTGTCTCAATCCTACCGGTGGTTCGTTGAAGATTTTCTCAAGTTTGCGCTATATCTATTTAAACCTTTCTACGAGAGTAAGTTGTATGCAATCCATTACTTGTCATCAATTTAATTGGTGAAGGATACGCATAACATAAATCTTATTCTTGCTTCATCCAAGTGAGTGATTCATTCTTCCGGAGTTTGTTCACGATGAGTAAATTCTCTGTTCAAGTGAGTAACCTTTCATTTTTGGAGTTCCATGTCTTTCGCATTATCTCGTCGCGAAGCTCCATCTAAATCATCGCAAGGCTTCACCTTGTGTTTTCAACTTCTCTTTCCTTCCGTTTGATCATTCTTTTGTTACCGGAGTTCTTCATGGAGGTTCTACAAGATGGTTCACCAAGGATTTAATCCCTTCTCGAAGTGTTCTTTGAGATTCTTTCCAGAGGAGTTCAATTATTCTTCATCGTGCATTCTGGAAGTGCAATTCTTTCTACCGTACCATTTGAGGTGGCGCTATGTCATTCTTCATAATTTGAGTTCATGTTTCATGATTCACATGTGGTCAAGAATGAGGTATCTTAAATCCATCAATCTCTTCATTGGAGTTATCTTGGATTATATTTCAACTAAAACCTTTCCTAAGGAATGTTGATATTATGGTGTTTATCAATGATCCAAGTTTTCCTCCTATTCTCGTGGTGAAAGAAGTTTTCCATCTCTTCGTCCATCTCAGCTAATCAATCTTTTGGTAGTGGTTGGTTGTCACCTCATAATTTTGAGATGTCTCCTTAAGCCCACGAGGATCATATCCTTTCGTATTGATCTTCCAACAACACCATTCAATCCTTCTTTTTAAGGATGCTCTCTTAAATTCATTCCAGGCAGAACTTGTTGCCTTCTTCTCTGTTCTTTTGGTTCCATTCTTATATTTGTTCCGGAGGCATTGTGATGTTCCTCTCTTCGACCCATCATCTTGTTTTGTCAAGATCTTGTTCAATTCCTTCCATTTACAGTTGGAGTGCTACCTAAATTATATCATTCTTATTCCTTCTCTATCTTGTTTAACCGGAGTGTTGTGTCTATCATTCCTCTTCTAACCTGAGTCTCATCCAAGTGCTTTCATTTTGCCAAGTTCATATTATTGCCTTCCATTTCCAACCGGAGTGTTGTCATTATTGATCCTTATCGTTCCTTGTACATCTCGTTTCTACCGGAGTGCTTGCATATACTTCTTGTCCATTGCAACTTTTTTCTTATGTCTTTCAACCTACAAGGTTCTGGTAATGTTCCTTGTTCCTCTTTTCTAACAGAGTGTTTTCAACTTTGTTCATCTTCGTGGTATTCTTTCTTTCAAGTTGTTCAACCTCTCCAGGTTCGTGGTTTCACTCGTTTGTCAAAGAAGCAACTTTGTTTTACCTTTTCTCTTCCTCTTTCGTTTCCCTCCGGTGCCATCCTAGATCTCGGGACGAGATCCTCTCGTAGGTGGAGTGTTGTAACACCCTGAGACCGGTGCGCCAGGTATCTTCCAGTTATTCGCCGTCGTTGCCTTGTCATTCGCTTGTGTGTTGCATCTTGTAATGTCATCTTGTGCATTGCATCATCATGTTTTCAAACTTGCATCCGTCCCGGCCTCCCCATTCCTTCCGTTGTCCGTTCTGAGTCCAGACACCCTTGCACGCGCCCGCGGCACGTCTGAAATTTTATTTTATAAGTGACCGGAAAATGTTCTCAGATTGGGTTGAAAGTTGGCGTGTGGTCTTATTATAGTGTAGATAGACCGCCTGTCAAGTTTCATCGCATTCGGAGTTCGTTTGATAGCCCAACCATTAAACTATAGCGGCATTATAGTCAGGCACACATCGGATGTTTTCGGTCTCCAGAAATAGTTGCCGGGCCTCTCTCTCTTCTCTTCTCTCAGCCTGAGGCCTTCTGCACAGTTCACTACCTACCGCTAGGCCTAGCCTAAGCTCTCTCGTCAGCCCACGGCCCTCGCGCGCGCGTCCGAGAGCTGTCCCGGACCCGAACCGAGCAGTCGTCACCGTTGGATCCGGATCATCCCCAAACATCTACAAAACATCTCTGTTTTGTTAATTGGACTCCCTAGCTATTTATTCGCGATCGTCCGATTGCGATCGGAGGGATGAGGTAGCCCCTAACCTAATCTGTGATGTATATATACTCCACTCCTAGTCTATTTTGGACAAACCTAAAATATAGGGACTTGTCCCGTCGAGCCGCCGCCATCCACCTCAGGATCCCTCCGGATCCAATTCCACCAACCGAAGCCGCCTCCTCCTTCCTTGTTTTCCCCATCGGGCCAACCATCCCCTCTCCCTCGATTCACCCTTTCCCGCAGCTCCTCCCCAAGGCTTCCAGATCGAGCGAGCTCGATCTCCAGCAGCAGCGCCTTGGTTGCCCGCAGCTCCGTCGCCGGCGGGAACGAGTCGCTCTGCCCTGTCAAGTTCCCGGCACCTCAACCTCACCCTCGCGACCCCGCCGCCTCCAGTGAACGTTGCTGGCGACCACCTGCAGCAGGACGCTGTGCCCCTGCCTCTCCTTTCCTCATCCTTCTCTCCTTCCTCTCTCACCTGTTCTCTCTGTTCGTGCAACAAAGAGCCCCGAGGAGTTTTGCGCCGACCAACCTCGCCTCCCGCACCCGGACGTTGTCATCCTCGAGCGCCAACTGGACCGCCTCCCTTCGTTCCTCGCCCCGAGCTGCTGTTGTATCCTCGCGTGGACCGCAGCCTCGCAAGTTCCGATGCCGGCGCCTCCTTTGCATCGCGACCTGCGTGCCTCCTGGCTCCTCATAATCGCCAGGACCATCCCCGCGCCACCGCTTCGTCAGAGAGACAACGCCGAGGCCCTCCTCTTCTTCTGATCTAGCGCCGCCCCAGGAGCTTTCCGCCTCTCCGTTCACGCCGCCGCGCCCCGCCATCTTCAGCCTCGTGCCGTCCGAGTCACCGTCGCCGCTTGCCTTCTCTGGTGCCCTGCCTCGCCATCGCCTGCCGCGGTCTCTGCTTTCTTCTACAACGAGCAGGAGCTCACTCATGTCTCACCTGCTCGCCGCCGTTCTGCTTCACGCTGTGCCCGCTGCGCCCCTGTCGAGCTGCTCTGCTTCGCCTCTACTCGAGCAGGACGACCCCGCCCTGCGTCTCGTCTATACAGGCATGAGCGCACGAGCGCGTTGACCACGCGGGGTCTGCCTCGACCCGATCCAGCAAGCGGGCCGCCCTGCCCGGCCTCCTCCCTACCAACTGGGCCTCAGCCCACTAGGTGAGCCACCCCCAGCGCCCACTGTCCTGTGCAGCCTGGTAGACCAGATTCGGCCTGGCTATTTTTTTCCTGCTGACGTTTTTCCTAATATCTAGTGCATTGCATTATTATAGAAGAATGTCATTTTCTTGCTGTGCTCATAATTAAATAACCATGCATCAGAATTAATTAAACTTTATATGTAAAATGCTTAGATTTGCATCTAGTTTAATAATATGCCACTTTCATCTATGTTATAAATGTTTAAAATGTTGTTTGTTTAAATTTGCTTAAACAACTTACTAAAATGATTTGATTCATAACTATTTAACCGTAACTCGGTTTGTAACAAACTTTATATGTAAATGGGGTGGAAAATGCATAGATTAACATGGTGTCATTACTTTGTATGTTTAACAACTCTAAAATTGTGTTTAGGGCAGATCAGTACCACACCTAAAATATGCACATGAGGAGTTTCCAGACTTGTTGTATGTTGTTTCGGCCTCATTTAATCTTGCCTAGTTAGGTAGTTTGCTTTTGCTTCACCTCTTGCCATGTTAATCAACATTTAATATTGTTGGATATTTAAACAAGATCGAACTAAATAACTTGAATGTGGTGTTTCGTCAATATGCAACTCGTTGCATATTGAGCTCCACTTAATTTGTAGGATTGTTTGTGCATTTTGCCATGCCATGCCTCATTAAACCGGTCATGCATCATACTTGGTTGTGCATCATGCCATGTTTATGTGTTGGTTGTTTACTATGTTGTGTACTTCTTTCCGGTGTTGCTTCTTCGGGTTGGTTCTGATAACATCGTGTTTGTGAGGATCCATTCGACTACGACCATTTGTCTTCTTCATGGACTCGTTCTTCTTCCTTGCGGGATCTCAGGCAAGATGACCATCCCTCGAAATCACTTGTATCTTTGCTTGCTAGTTGCTCGCTCTATTGCTATGCCTATGCCGCGATACCTACCACATGCCTTATCATGCCTCCCATTTTGTCTTGCCAAGCCTCTAACCCACCTTGTCCTAGCAAACCATTGTTTGGCTATGTTACCGCTTTGCTCAGCCCCGCTTATAGCGTTGTTAGTTGCAGGTGAAGATTGGAGTTTGTTCCATGTTGGAACATGGATATTTGTTGGGATATCACAATATATCTTATTTACTTAATGCATCTATATACTTGGTAAAGGGTGGAAGGCTCGGCCTTATGCCTGGTGTTTTGTTCCACTCTTGCCACCCTAGTTTCCGTCATACCGGTGTTATGTTCCTTGATTTTGCGTTCCTTACACGGTTGGGTTATAATGGGAACCCCTTGACAGTTCGCCTGGAATAAAACTCCTCCAGCAAGGCCCAACCTTGGTTTTACCATTTGCCACCTAGCCTTTTTTCCCTTGGGTTCTGCTGACTCAAGGGTCATCATTATGTTAAACCCCCGGGCCAGTGCTCCTCTAAGTGTTGGTCCAACCTGTCAGCTGCCGGTGGCTACCAGGGGCAACTCTAGGGTGGCCTACCGGAACCTTGGACAATCCGGTGTGCCCTGAGAACGAGATATGTGCAGCTCCTATCAGGATTTGTCGGCAAATCCGGGTGGCTTTGCTGGTCTTGTTTTACCATTGTCGAAATGTCTTGTAACCGGGATTTCGAGCCTGATCGGGTCTTCCTGGGAGAAGGAATATCCTTCATTGACCGTGAGAGCTTGTGATGGGCTAAGTTGGGACACCCCTGCAAGGTTTTGAACTTTTGAAAGCCGTGCCCGCGGTTATGGGAAGATGGGAATTTGTTAATGTCCGGTTGTAGATAACTTGACACTTAACTTAATTAAAATGCATCAACCGCGTGTGTAGACGTGATGGTCTCTTCTCGGCGGAATCTGGGAAGTGAACATGGTGGTGGAGTTATGCTTGAACGTAAGTAGTTTTAGGATCCCTTCTTGATCACTTCTAGTTCACGACCATGTTTTGCTTCTCTTCTCGCTCTCATTTGCGTAAGTTAGCCACCATATATGCTAGTGATTGTTGCAGCTCCACCTCACTACCTTTTCCTACCCATAAACTTAAATAGTCTTGATTGCGAGGGTGTGAGATTGTTGAGTCCTTGTGACTCACAGATACTTCCAAAACCAGTTGCAGGTGCCGATGATACCCGTGCAGGTGACGCAACCGAGCTCAAGAAGGAGCTCGATGAAGATCGTGTGCGTTGAGTTGTTTCATTTCCAGTTGTTCAGTAGTGGAGCCCAGTCGGGGCGATCGGGGATCTATAGCATTAGGGGTAGTCTTCCTTTATTTTGGTTCCGTAGTCGGACCTTCATTGTATATGGATGATGTAATTGTGTGAAGTGGCGATTGTAAGCCAACTCTGTACCTCTTTCTTATTCAGTACATGGGATGTGTAAAGATTACCCCTCTTGCGACATGCCTACAATGCGGTTATGACTCTAAGTCGTGCTCCAACACATGGGAGATATAGCAGCATTGTGGGTGTTACATAGGGTTTAGCCATTACGATCTCGTGGTAGATCAACTCTTGTAACACTCATATTCATCAAGATCAATCAAGAAGGACGTAGGGTATTACCTCCATAAAGAGGTCCCGAACCTGGGTAAACATCGTGTCCCCTGTCTCCTGTTACCATCGATCCTAGGCGCACAGTTCGGGACCCCTACCCGAGATCCGCCGGTTTTGACACCGACATTGGTGCTTTCATTGAGAGTTCCACTTTGCTGTCAACGAAGGTTCAATGGCCCCTTCAATCGTCTATGGTGACGCTATCCAAGGAGAAACCTTCCTCCTCATACAGATTTTCGTGTTCGGCGGCTTCGTACTGCGGGCCAACTCGCTTGGCCATCTGGAGTAGATCGATAGCTACGCCCCCGGCCACTAGGTCATATTTGGAAGCTTGAACTACGTCGAGGATATCCGTGAAGACTTGATCTTCAATGGATTTGAGACCGCAGTGATCGCTCCCCCTCGCCCCGATGAATGTGACTTAAATCTGTCATTGGATCACATCCAGGAGATGGTCCCTATTGCTGCAACGGCCTTAGAACTGGAGCAGATCGTGCCATCCAAGACCATAGATTCCATGGCGTTGGAGCCGCACACAGACTCGGCACCTTGCAATATTTGCATCAACGGAATTTCGGACTCATTTCCGGCTATAAGTTCCGAACCTTGCGCGCCCTCGGACACTGAGTTGGATCGGTTATCGATCATCGAGTTCAGCGCCGCAGATGTCTTCCAACACTCACCCTTTAGCGACGTGTTGATTTCATTGAAAAACCTATCCCCAATGGGGGACTCATGGCTGAACTATGTTCAGTTCGAGCTAGAGGCTGATAATGAAGAATTTCGCTTCCCACCCGCCACCCACTTCATAGCCACTGTCGAGGACTTAACCGACATGCCCGCTCATGGCCCCACAGGCATTAACGGTATAGACGACGATGCTGATAAGGAGAAAGGCCAAGACCCACCAGTCATCAGGCGCGAGATGTCCACCCCTTCACATGACGTGTACATGACCGATACACTTAAAAAGCCTAGTGACAAAGACAAGGGAGATCCATTTAAAACTCCTGAGTCATAGTCTAAGTTCCGGCGCCCCAAACGCTGCCCCAAGTCATGCCGCAACAACAATGGCACTAGAGAAAATAGTACTTCGGACGGCGCCGAAAGCAATGAAGACCCTGTGGGAGCAACATCCGAGTAGGAGGAACAGCAGAACGGGCAAGCCAGCCCCGACGAACAGGCCCTACCCAGCGACGGTTCGGAGGACGACAACTACCTTCCGCTCTTCGAAGATGAGGTAAGCCTTGGCGACAAAGACCTCATCGTACCTGAAGAGCCCCTTAAACAGGAGAGCTTCAAGCGCAGGCTGATAGCTATGGCAAGGAGCCTGAAAAAGAAGCAGCAGCAGCTTCAAGATGACCAAGACCTACTCAACGATAGATGGACCGAAGTCCTGGTCACCGAAGAATACGGCCTTAGTAGCCTAGACAAAGGCTACCCAAAGTACAGATTGCTATACCAGTCCGATGAAGGGGCGTTGCAGCCCATACCATCGTCACACAATGCGGCAGGTCGCCGGCAACTCTATCCGGATAAAGAGACAACTCAAGCCGAACACCCGAACACCCCACCTCACCACAAAGGAAGGAACAACGCAGGTCACGATTACCCAGATGACCTGCAGAGAGACTTAGAAAATAGATCAGGACACGCAAGACCAATCTACGGATCGCGAAAGCATGCTTCGACATGCGACGACGGCTACTTATTCGGACGTGTCAAACCTCGCCATGCCCGAGCCGAAAACCGCAAAGGGACTCCTTCGGAGTTACATCGCAGTGTGGCCCAGCATAGGGCGCCGCACACCCGCTTGGCTTCACTAATGAAGTAATGGATCATGAATTCCCCGAAGGATTCAAACCCGTCAATATTGAATCATACGACGGGGCAACTGATCCCGCAGTATGGATAGAAGATTTCATCCTCCACATCCATATGGCCCGTGGGGATGACCTCCACGCCATTAAATACCTCCCACTAAAACTAAAAGGGCCATCTCGGTACTGGTTAAACAACATGCCTGAAAATTCCATAGGCAGCTGGGAGGACTTGGAAGAGGCCTTCCTCGATAACTTCTGAGGAACATATGCCCGGCCACCGGATGCCAATGACCTAAGTCAAATTGTCCAACAACCCGGAGAATCAGCCATGGAGCTCTGGACTCGGTTCTTAGTCAAAAAGAACCAAATCGTCGACTGTCCGGACGCAGAAGCCCTTGCGGCTTTCAGACACGGCGTCCGGGACGAATGGCTTGCATGCCACCTCGGCCAAGAAGGACCTAAATCCATGACAGCCCTCACTGCTCTGATGACCCGCTTTTGCATGGGAGAAGACAGCTGGCTCGCTCGTAGAAGCAATAGCACCAGCATCCAGGGCACCTCCGAAATCCGAGACGGCAACGGCAAGCCATGAGGAAGCAACAACAACAGTCGTAATGACAATGAAAGATCAGGCGACACGGCGATCAACGCCAGATTCAGCAACCCCAAGCCCAGTCAGCGAAAGAAGCCATTCAAGGCGAATCGAGACGAACCATCCAACCTAGACAGGATATTGGGCCAACCATGCCAGATTCATGGCCACCCCGATAAACTAGCTAATCATACCAACAGAAACTGCTGGGTCTTTAAACATGCCGACAAGCTCAACACCGAACATAGGGGGAGGCGGCCGCCAAGCGACAGGGATGACGGAAAGGTTCACCAACGAAACACTGGGGGTCAGAAGAAATCTCCACCCCAAGGATCATCTACTCCTAGAACGAAAATAGCAACCCGGCTTCCGCCGCCCACTCCATACACCTACAAAATTTGTACCGCGCATACATCATTACGCACTCAAGATACCATGGGCATTGGTGGAAGCACAATACGGACAAGCCTGCAAGCACTCCAGTAACTTTCTTTTATTACTTATTTTTTATTTTCGCTATCCTTTAAAAATAGGTGACGAATAGGATAAACATCTGAAACTGGCTCTATCAGAGTTCGTATCCATACACTCACCCAAGGGGCTATTTCCATTAAGGATTCCCCCCACCGAGGACTGGCGGCGCAGACGTGCGACAGGAGGTCCAAAATGACTTTTTGTAGACCGCACTCCCTATTTCTTGAGCCTGTACTATGCATGTTCCTCCGCCTCCAACCCCGAGCATGTCAAATAGCCGGGCGGATGGCTTATATATGTATATATATACAGTTATTCTAATCCTGGGATTAGAATATATATATATATATATATATATATATATATATATATATATATATATATATATATATATAGGATAGCACTATTCTAATCCCAGGATTAGAATAACTATATGGATCACGGCGCCCCTATATATGGTCCGATGGACACGTACCGGAACCGACGCACTGAATCCAAACCCACCTACCCCACTACGGTACCTCTCCCCAACTCCCCCGATCTACCCGCTGCCCACCACATCCTCC
>NC_041386.1:188770118-188797850 GCF_002162155.2 Triticum dicoccoides | reverse complement strand
CCTCCGACTCCTCCTGGCGCCTCCGCCCCTACCTCCTCCTGGCGCCTCCACCCCTGCCTCCTCCTAGCCCATGCCTTTTCCATGCCGACCGCCTCCTTCTCCCTCCTCCACTATGCGTCACCGTCGCCGCCCAGGCGCGACCTCGATCCGGCGGCACCGCCGCCCACTACTACCAAGACCCCGACCCACCGCCGCCCACCAGAACGACCCGACCTTCCATCTGCTCCGGCGCGGCCTGCCCTCTCCTCAGGCGTACCCTCCTCCAGCACGTGTCTTCTTGTTGTTGTTGTTTCATATTGATGTTATTGTTTCGATTCCTGATGTTCTTCTTGTTGTTCATCTAGTTTGTCAACAAAAAGAGAGTGATTAAAAATGGTTGTTAAATCCCTGAAAAAATATGAATGGAACAAATATATTTTTCTGCTGACCCGGTAAACAGCCTTGCCAATCTGGATTTGTATGCTGCTGCATCCCTTGTAGGATTTATATTGCCAAAAACAAATATGCACATGTTTATGTGAAAGGAAAGTAATTATGTGTCGTGAAGTTCGTGTATTGCTACCGAGGAAGAACTCATATGCATCTCTCTCCCATGTGTTTTGTAACATATATTTTTCAATTCTTTTCGGCAAAACAATTATTTTCAATTCTTTTCTGGAACACAAACACTCTCAAAAAGGAAAGCTATGGGTTTGTGGTTCCATTCCGAATTATTGAGCTAATTAACGGAGGCTATGTGTCGGAGAGCAAAAAGTGTATTACTTGGTTTCATGGCGAATTAGTTAGTGTATATTGTTGTTTTTGCCAAAGTTTCAAAAATGTTGTGTCTGGGAAGGTCAAGTTTGAGAAAGTACATTAATTGTTGTAAAAAAAGTTTGAATGTTTGTAAAAAAATCAACCTTATCCATGTGAAAAAACTGATTTTGATGGTATAATGCTTGCTGATGTGTTGGTTGTGCATGTAGCACGCGAAGTGTATGTGCTTTGTTGTGTGTAATTTTCTTGATTCTCAGTAGCACGCGAAGTTCATGTTTCAGAAATTTCGAAGTTCACGTGTACCACGTACAGAACAAAAATGATCAAATGAAAAAAGCAACCGCCAAGGCCATTTCATCGAAAAAGCAAAAAATGCATAAAATATCGCAACAAAATTCTATAAGAAGTTCAAATTAAAAAACCGAAGCAGGTCAACGTTAAAAAAATAAAGTTTTTAATACCTAAAAGACAAATTTGAAGTTCAAAAAATTTGAGCAAAGAAGTTAAAAAAAGTTGTTCAAAAATCTTTATAACGGATTTTCCCCGTTTGTAAATAAATCAGAGAAGTTCAAATTAAAAAGAGTAGCATTTCAAAAAGATTGTATAGAAACTGATTTTCCCCATTGTATAAAAACTAGAAATTCAAATTAAAATAACGACGCGATATCATTGTTTATATAAAAAACATTTTCCCTGTTACTAACCAATAAAACTAAGAAGTTCAAATTTTAAAAGTGGTGAAGTTCGATGTTTATAAAAAAATCGGATTTTTCACAGTATTAAAAAAACCAAGAAGTTAAATTTTTTAAAACATAGAAGTTCAAAAAACTCAATTTTCCTCATTACTAAAGAATAAAACTAAGAAGTTCAAATTAAAATAATAGAGAAGTTCAAGTACTGCAAGAAATGCATTTCAGGTGAGAAAAAAGTATAGAAAAATAAAAGCTTAAAAAAGTTTGTTGAAAGAAGTTGAAGTGCTCTGTCCGGGGAAGTTCAAAAATGCTTGCGAGAGAGGTTCACCTTGTATTTCCATGTTCGATTTTTTTTCATATAAAAATCGAATAAAATTCTTTACTCAAAATATGAAAAGGTGAAGTTCAAATTGAAATAACAGAGAAGTTCGTAGTTTATCAAAACATAGGATTTACCTGTTAAAAAATAAAAAATACAAGCTATTTTTTGCACTTTTAAAAACAACTCATATACGAAAAAAATGGTTGCTAGAAGTTCAAGTGCTCGGCGAGGAAAAGTTTAAAAAATTCTTGTGAGAGAGCTTCACCGTGTATTTAGATGTCGAAAATACAATAAATATATGTTGTTTTTTGTGTTTTAAAATAATTCTCTCAAACCAGAGAGAAGTTCAGAGTGATAACGATCGGAAGTTCATGTACAACATGGTGTGTATTTCATATAATAAAAATACAATAAAGTGAAACTAAGTGAAGTTCAAACAGACATGTCCTAGAAGTTCAACTACTTCACGCGGTGCAAAAAACAACACGTCAAAAAATAGCACGTCAAAAACAGAGTGAAGTTCAAACAAACATGCCCCAGAAGTTCAACTACTTCGCACAGTGCATTTTCATTCGCGATGAACGCATAAATCATGATCTCGCCATTTTTTAATTTACCTCAAAACGACAGGAATATCATTTGTGTATGTTCAAGTCCTCGGTCGAAGAAAGTGAAAAAAATTATTATGAGAGACGTTTGTACAAAAGAAATATTATTTGTGTAACACTAACGAATGGATGAGAAAATTACAAACAAAAATACGTCACAGAAGTTCAACGTGAAAACATCAGGAAGTTCAACTACTACGCTGAATGAATTTTAGATAAAAAACTTTTAAAATCATCGCGAGTATGAAAGGATGATCAACATGGGAAACTTGCGTGCTTACAACAGCTTTCCATCGGTATATCACCTGCTCAATTCCGGTGAATGGATGGAGAGTTACGAGCAGTAGATGGAGACCTACGAGAAAAAAAAATCACGTGAAAAATAGAGTGAAGTTCATGTACACGCGTCGAGAAGTTCAGGTTCTTCATGCGGTGCATTTTCGAAGAAGCTATTTCGCGATAAAGGCAGAACACATGATCCCGCTGTTTTCGAAATTGCTTGAAAACGGCTAGGAATCGGAGAAAACCATCAACATGAAAAAGTTTCACATTTTCTGTAGCTTTTCAGCGGTATATTATTTGCCCAATTCCGATAAAGTTTGTAGAAATTACGGCAAAAATACGTTTTTCGCCATTTTCAAGACTGACTTAAGACCGTAATGAATTAGGAGAAACAATATATACAAAAAAGTTTCGCATTTCTTCAAGCTTTCCAACGCCATATCATTTTCTGCATTCGGACGTACGGTTAAAAAATTAGCTCGAAAATACGAACTCGGTGGAGCTTGTACCGTTTTCTAAATTACTTTTAAACCATTCAAAATTAGAAAACAAATTTAACATAAAATAGTAGCGCATTTTCATAAGCTTTCCAACGCCATATTATTTGCCTCAATTGGATTAGCCGTTTAGAAATGGCGTCAAAAATATGAACTCGGGTGTTCGGTTTACGAAATTTTACGATTTTCCGAATTACTCTTTAACCGTAGGGAATTAGAGAAAACTTTCAACATGTGGAAGGAGCGGTTTTGCAGCAGCTTTCCAACGCCATATTATTTGCCTCATTCCAATAAACAGTTTAGAAATGCGATCAAAAATATGATTCACGTTTTTTGTATGAAGAAAAAACGGTTTTCAAAACTGCTCTTAAACCGCTTACATTTTGCCAAAAAATTAACTTGGGTCATGATACTGATGTCCATAGCTATCCAACGGTATATCGCAAGCCCCATTTGGACACCTTTTAGCTGAAGTTCAACCTAGTACTCGGGGAAGGTCAGGCGCGTTACTCGGGAAGTTCATGTTGTGATCAGAATATTATTCTGATCCCGTGATCAGAATAGTGTTTATGTATGTATATATATCATAAGTAATCATTGGCATATAGCTCAGTTACCAGTAAACAATATCCGAACTAATCATCTGTATTGTTTTCCCGACAAATATGGCCCCTATGGTTATTTCACATAAATACCTTGGCATAACCTGCCAGGGGCTTAGTGTGGGAATAAATGAGTTGCCAGAAGAAGTCCGAATAGCTCTATAGCATACTTCGGCGTCGCAAGTTTGGCCTTATATGCATCAGCTCCGAATCATTGTCTTGGGTCAATAGTTGGGTTGCCCGGCTCATGTGCTTGCTACCCTACGTTCCGCTCTATCGGCTAGGGTAGTAAAGGGAGAACTACTACAATTGTGCCCTGGTCTAAACCGGATGAGCACCTCAGTAGAGAAAGCCGAAAACTGACTGTCATGATGCGGTGTGAGCTGGTCAACCACTTGACGACTTATTGGAATCTTTAGAGATTCTCCGTGTCACACGAGGGGTCTTTTTCAAATCAAATATGTAAGGCACCATACGCCGTATACATACAAGGGGCTATGTCGTAGCCCCACCATAAAAATCCTATGGCTAAGTGAAAGTGCTAACGCCTTATAGTCCGATTGCCTGGTTCGCCGCATTATCACCTCCTTCATGGACCAAGACGTTGGATAAAGAGTGACTAAATGCTTTTCCGAACACCCGCGTACTTCCTACGAGGGGGCTGAAGCCGACGACAGGAAAACTTTCAGATTATATCAAAACAGCTGCACAGGAGAAATTCAAGCTTTCAAGCAAAACATAAATAGATTAACTATAAAATTGTCTTTTACTATTTTCATACACCTCACTCGAACATTATGGCTTTTGAGCACTGACCCTCTATAAAGCGGGCGGCCTCTAGGATGTCTTCAAAATAATGCTCTGGTTCCAGATGGTCCTTGCCTTTGGGTGGACCCTTCGTTGCAACATCGATGGCCTTCATCTTCCCCCAGAACGTCTTGACTCGGGCAAAAGCCATCCGTGCACCCTCAATGCACGTTGACCGCTTCACAGCGTCGATACGCGGCACCGCGTCAACAAGCCTTTACACCAAACCGAAATAGCTATTCGGAATAGGCTCGGTTGGCCACAACCGGATTATGACATCCTTCATGGCAGCGCTGGATATCCTATGAAGTTCGGCCCATTGGGACATCTGTTCATTGAGCAACAGAGGGCGCTTTGATGCACCAAACTATGACCAAAAAGCTTCTCCATTGAATATCCATATCGCGCTTGGTATACTGTGCCGCATCGGCAGAACTCTTCGGCAGTCCAAGAGCCCATCTGGAGAACTCCATACTTGGTTAAGCTGGGTATAGTTCGGGTCACCGAACTTAGTTTGCAGCAGAAAGGGCTTTCCAGCCGCAATCTCCCTCGCATGTCGAACCTCCTCACGGGCTGCTCTGCATTCTGACCGCACTTCTCTCGCCTCTTGTAAGGCCTTGTCTAGATCAGCCGTTAAGGCTTTACTCTCCTTCTCCAGAAATTCACAGCGGCCGGTAGCATTCTCCAGTTCGAGCGTCATCGTAGATATCTTCTCCTCATCCTGGCGCAGTGCAGTTTGTTCGGCTTTTAATTCAGTCGATGCCTTTTTGGCAGCAGCATTGCTATGCCGGGCCTGCTCCTTGGCCTGGGCTAGCTCCGCTCGAAGAACTTCAACGGCGGCAGCACCATCTGCAGTTAAATCTCAGCATCATGCTTATACCACAAAAATGTATGAGGATTGCCTCGAATTCATACCTTGTGACTCGTCCAGACGCATATTGATTAAAGCAAGATCATCCCCTGCCACATCAAGCTTCCGCTGCAAATCGGCAATCTCCATAGTCCGGGAAGTGGCCAAGGGGGAAGCAGCCTGTGTTCAAAGTTCATCAGGTTAGTCCTCAAACCATCCTTTTCGATCATCCATTTGTTTCCCAGTGGAAGCCAACCCGAGTATCAGGGGCTACTACCTATACACAGGCGCATCTTTGCAAATGAAACATAGTTGAAAACATTATGTCACAAACCTCGAAGCCCTTCAGTAGGCTCATGAAGGCTTCACTTAATCCGCTCTTCGCGGACGAAATCTTCACAATCACTATACCCATCAAGGTACGTTGTTCCCCCAAGACAGATGCTTTCCGTAACATGTCCCGCAATATATCTGGAGTCTCTGGGTTCCCCGAAGCTGCTCCAGGAGCACAATCATCCTTTGAAGGAATCTGCTCACTCGTCTCCAGAATCATTGTCGGTTGCGAACCAGTCAGTCCGGGACCTTTGTTATCATCATCCCCAGAATCTCGGATGGTCGGTGCTCCACCTTCGGGTACTGCCTCTTCTGTCCCCTGCGTAACTTGTTGGTCAAAAGGGACCCTCTGCGATGACACTTCAGAGTCATCCGCCTTGTTGGGCGAGGAGGTCGGAGGAGGCGTCTCGCACTCCATCATCTCTAGGAGGAGACTCCCCGAAGAAGAGGATCGCCCAGAAAAACTCGATGCCGACCTGTAAAAATGCATGAATGTGTTACGTATATCTTCGGTAACAACAACGGAGTGCGACGCTATCAATGTACTCCAGATTCTCTTATGGTTTGGCCAAGGGCTTGTCCCCTTGTTGGAGCTGTTTAACAGCGTCACTTTCCAAACCTAGGGCGCTCGACGGTGGCATCTTGCCCTTCTTGGAAGACCGCCCCTCCCAATCTTCGGAGGCGGCCCTTTTTCTCCTACTTGGAGAAGGGATACTGGGTCCCTTTTCACCTCTGTCTTCGGGCGAGGGAAGGTTGATTTCTCCGAACTCAGTGTCTGATTTACCTCCGGAACCAAGGTCATATTGGGCCTTCTCACCCTCCCCTACCGGTGCCTGGTATGGCGCCAAGGCCAATATCCTTGTTAACACAGGAGTAGTTGAGTCTTCGAGAAGGGGAGCCGGACACCTAACCAGTTCCACCTTCTTTATCCAGCCCTGAAAAAGGATGATACTGTTGGTATCTTGCCACTGAGTATCTGACTATAAGGTATTCGGTAAACAGGTACTTACCGGGGTATCCGGATGGTTACAGTCTAGGTCGACATCTTCGGCAGTGTCTAGCCATTGCCTTCGTTTCCCGAAGTATAATCTCCACATTCCATCGTGCATTGTGCCGCAGAAGTACTGAAGAGTCCGCGGCCCTTCTGGATTGAACTCCCATAGGTGGAGAGGTCGTCGCTGGCATGGCAGGGTCCGACGAACTAGCATTACTTGAACGACGTTGGCTATGTCAATGTCCCTCTCAATGAGGCTTCGGATGCGACTCTGCAGAGTTCGCACATCATTTGTTGATCCCCAATCTATCCCCTTGTTAATCCATGATGCAAGCTAAGTTGGGGGGCTGGATCAAAATGCGGGCGCAGTTGCCCACTTGGAGCTGTGGGGCTCGATAATATAGAACCACCCCTGCTGCCACAGATCGAAAGACTTGGCGAAGGATCCTTTCAGCCAAACGGTGATGGCAAGCTTGCTCACTATAGTGCCGCCGCACTCGGCTTGCTCTCCCTCTACCATTTGCGGCTTCACATCGAAGGTCTCGAGCCACAAGCCGAAGTGCGGAGTAGTTCGGAGGAAGGCTTCGCACGTGGCGATGAACGCTGAGATAAGAAGAATAGAGTCCGGGGCCAGATCGTGAAAATCTAGCTCGTAATAGAACATGAGCCCTCGGATGAAGGGGTTAAGTGCAAACCCTAACCAGCGGAGGAACTGGGACACGAACATGACCCTCTCGCCGGATCTGGGGGTGGGAATAACCTGCCCCTCGGCAGGAAGCCAGTGACGGATTTCTGCGGTCAGGTATCTCGCCGCCCGAAGCTTTGCGATATCTTCCTCGGTGACAGAAGAAGCTACCCACCGGCCTTGACGGCTGGATCCGGATATGATTGGGGCTTGTGGCGACCGAAACCCGGGTGTTGGAACTCAGGGTTGCAGGGGTCGAGGAAGAGGCAAGCGTAGAAGAAAAAGATGGGTATGTACCCCTATATAAAGGCTGCAAATATCAAATGTCTCCTCTTGGGACTCAAAAACTTGCTTGTTTCCAAGGAGTTGTACCCCAGCGACGGTTCGGTTACCCACGTCCGGGTTGACAGGAATCCCTTAAAAAAGGAGGAGGTACAATCTCCGCTTGGATAAGACGCGTCAATAAAGCCACGTCTTGGGACGTGGGGCGACGGGCCGGCTAAAACGGTTCGCAAGTAGTGGTCGGGCAGGCGTGGTGTCATATTACCAAAAAGTGGTCGATGAGTTGAACTCGTAAAGTATTATGTCCTCTGCGGTTGTGTATATAAGTCTGGATACAATCATCACATCTGAAGATCAACTGGGAGTTCGGAAGGGGGGGCCTGCCTTGCAATGCCGAAGACAATCTACGGGCCGGACTCCTCATCATTGAAGCCAGGTTAAGGGGCTACTGAGGGAGTGCTGGACTAAGGGGTCCTCGGGCGTCCGGCTTGTTATCCTTGGGTCGGACTGATGGGTTGTGAAGACATGAAGGTCGAAGACTGTACCTGTGTCCGGATTGGACTCTCCTTGGCGTGGAAGGCAAGCTTGGCGACCGACTATGAAGATTCCTTCTTATGTAACCGACTCTATGTAACCCTAGATTCCCTCCCCGGTGTCTATATAAACCGGAGGAGTTAGTCCTGAAAGGATATTCATTACCATAGTCAAACAGGCTAGGCTTCTAGGGTTTAGCCATTACGATCTCATGGTAGATCAACTCTTGTAACACTCATATTCATCAAGATCAATCAAGCAGGACGTAGGGTATTACCTCCATAGAGAGGGCCCGAACCTGGGTAAACATCGTGTCCCCTGTCTCCTGTTACCATTGATACTAGACGCACAGTTCGGGACCCCCTACCCGAGATCCGCCGGTTTTGACACCGACACTCACCTCCTCCTCGGAAGGTGGAATATAATTACTATCCTCCGAGTCTTCGTTTATAGCCTGGTCATCAGGCTAATTTGCCCATCTTCCTGATCGTCCTATTTGGAGGTTGGCTCGACGGGGTATTCTTGGTCTTCGGCATCGTCCGGAGTGTTGTTCTCTCCGGTGCCAGTATTGCTATCTTTTCCATGGCGTGATTTAGAGCGGCGCCGCTGAGTCGGCGCTTTGGTTGAGTCTCAGGAGGTATATCCTCAACTGGATTTTTCTCGTTATCGTTGTTACCCTCTTTGGGTGTATCCACCATATACACGTCATACAAAGAGGTGTCCACCCATCGTCCAGTAAACAGCGTGTTTTGTGCCTGCTCTTCTCCAGCATCGTCGTCCATACCGTCGATGACTTCAGAGCCGTAATCGAGCATGTCGGTTAAGTCCTCGATGGTGGCTATGAAGTGGGTGGTGGGTGGGACGTAAAATTCCCCACTCTCAGCCCCTAGTCTGGGCTGGGCGTAGTTCAGACGTTGCTCCTCTGTAATGACGAGAGATCGCATTAAGTCTAGAGCCTCGCTTAAAGGCGAGGTTCGGTTAGGAGAAGAGAGTTCGTGGAGTGCGGCGAGAAGAGAACTCTTTGGCTGAGCTCACACGATGATGACTCCGAGGGTTCAGGGCCAGTGTTCGGAGTGGAGTCCAGCTTCATGATGATTCCCAATGATACTGCTTCCTCCGGCTCTCCCGTACTCGGCTTAATAGCCACAGAGAGTCCGGCGGGCTCGGGAATCCCGTCTTCGAACCTGCAGACGCGCTCCGGATTTAAGGCCAGAGCGGAGGTTGGAGTTGCGAACCCTTGGAAGATCAAGTCTTCTCGAATATCAGTGACATAATCTAGATTTCCAAAACTAATCTGGTGACCTGGGGCATAGCTGTCGATCTGCTCTAGATGGCCAAGCGAGTTCGCCCGCAGTGCGAAGCCGCCGAACACAAAGATCTAGCCGGGGAGAAATACCTCCCTCAGGGCAGCTTTGTTGTAGATGACTGATGGAGCCATCAAACCTTCTGGCGATGACACAGCAGAACTCTCGATGAAAGCAACAATGTCGATGTCAAAACTGGTAGATCTAGGGTAGGGGGTCCCGAACTGTGCGTCTGAGGATTGATGGTAACAGGAGACAAGGGACACAATGTTTTACGCAGGTTTGGGCCCTCTTGATGGAGGTAATACCCTACGTCCTGCTTGATTGACTTTGATGAGTATAGGGGTTACAAGAGTTGATCTACCATGAGATCGTAATGGATAAACCCTAACTGTCTAGCATGTATGATTATGATTACCTCTACGGACTAAACCCTCCGGGTTATATAGATACCGGCGGGGGCTAGGGTTGTACAAAGTCGGTTTCCAGAGAAAGGAATATTCACATCCGCATGCTAAGCTTGCCTTCCACGCCAAGGAGAGTCCCATCCGGACATGAGAGGAAGTCTTGTGTCTTGTATCTCCATGGCCCATCAGTCCAGGCCACGTCACATAGCCCGGATGCCTGAGGACCCCTTAATCCAGGACTCCCTCATAAGGGAAGGGGAATAGTGAAATGACTCCGTTGTCTGCCTATATTACACTCAAAATGCAATTGCCCTGCATGCTTGCATCTCCTCTCCCCTTTCCCTCTACCTCGATCCCCTGCCTACAGCGATAGGGTTCCTCCAACGAGCCATCGCCACTGGCACCTTATTCCCCCTCCCCTCCTCCTAGACTGTGGCACTACTAGGGAAAACCCTAGTAGTAGCACTTGAAATATGCATAGCAGTAGCGCTGGGTCCAGCGCTACAGCTAACTAGTAACAACAGCGCTGGAAAGGGAGCACTACTGTTATACCTAGTTAGTAGTAGTGCTTTCCTTTGGACAGCACTATTGCTACTTGTAAGTAGCAGTAGCACTTGTTCTAAAAAGCGTTGCTTCTAAATTTTCCTGTATTTTTAAAAATACAGCTTATTTTCATTGTGTGGTTTTATATACAGTACTTTCATCATATGATTTTATGACCATGATTACTTATTATATATAACAATGGGTGAAATGAATGTGGAGTAGATTCAAGTGGAGTCAACATGTGGTGCATGTCGAAAGTACTAGTCTAATCCAAACTTTATCTAGTTTGGATTAGTAGTACTTTTGATGTGCACCACATGTTGGCTTCACTTGAATCTAATCCAGGTTCATTTCACCCACTATTATATATAATAAGTAAACATGCTCATATAACAACTTAGCATCATGCATCATCGATCATAATAATAAATAACTCATCATTGGTATCATAATAACAAGTCATACTCATCATCATCGATCATACAACTTCTACTCGATACCACATCATGAGCATAGTCATCTAACCAATACTACTTAGTTGTTCTTAGCACATGATCATGAGTATTATTAACTAGGACCTACTACCTTCTCTTAGGTAAAATAGCATAAAACAAGATAGGCCCTGACTCTCCATTATGGAGAATGGAGATTATCCTGTCTTCAATTCTTGCCTTTCGCACAATGTTGCTTCCAAGTACCTCCTTACGACTATCCATACATTTTTTCTATTCTTTGATTTTCATGTCTCCACTTCTTTTAGAAAGCCGATATGGACAGGTGAGATTCGTAGGATGACCTGGCCGTATGTTCAAAACATCAAGGTGACCATTCTAATACATTAGATGAGGCACACAATCATTCGGGATTTTCTGTTGAAAAACATAGTAATAACTTCGTAGTTAGCAATGTAGTTAAGTTTTAAAAGAATTTATGCAAAAGATGCACGGATGTCGTAATACTAAAAAATCTTACCATGGCATCTCCATGGATGTTACCATAGTTCAACACGTGCACTAGTGGCACGTATTGACCATAATGTGGAGGAGTTTTATAATAGATATTGTAATTCTCAAGATCAGTACAAAATGCGACCAGATGATTTTTCTCCTGATAAGTTAACTCAGAGCCATCGGTGTAGTAGGTTCTGTCTACCATGTTCCGCACATTGTTTGAACAATGAAAATAAGTTGTCAATGGAAATAAGCTGTCAACTATTTTGAAATGAACAATATAAATTAGGTAATAACTATGTTTGAGAAACTCACATAGCGGTAGAATTGGAAGTGTATCAATAAGGACCCAGATGTCCATATTGTCTTGGTCGATGTTCGGATCACCAAGATCCATGGTGACAAGCATACCCTCATAAAAATCATACATCTTGCAAAGTGCTTCCCAATTTTTGCAACCAAAATGGGTTACACACTCAGAATTATACAGATTTACTTCAAAATCCATATCATGATGGGTCCTTAGGTGAATTTTCTTTGTTTCAAAATTTTGCATGGTCTTCAAAACCCATCCTCCCCAAGACATAGCGTCTTGCATGGCATGGGATAAGCTACTCGAATTGTAAACGATGAAAATTACACGTTGACATAGTTGAAGTCATGCTTAATTATGAAAAAACACTTTTCGTTGTTGCGTACCATTTCGACATCGAAGGTCTCCTGGAGCTTAATGCTGAAGCGCCGATCTTCGTCCAGGTGAGGCCTGTCGCACAGACCTCGATCGTCATTGCACCAGCTGCACTCCCCCGGGAGACTTTTGTTGTCCGATGACGACATTTCCTACGTTCATAATTCAAAGATTAAACTTGTACCATTCAATATATGTACTATAAAAATTAAATTGAATCATTATTATTCATCACGGGTTGATTATCGGTCTACCGAGTCTATATGGTGGAGAATCTCCCTCACTAATTCCTCTCTGATATTTGCGACCGTCGGTGATGGTTGTTACTCCTCCTTCCCCTAGTGCATAACAACGGTCTAGCACAAGGAGAAGAAGGAGAAACGACCCCCATGACAACAGTCGGGATTCTTGGTCCTCTGTCATATATGGTGGATACACTCCCTCATAGATTTTTCGACCGTCGGTGATGGTCGTTATTCCTCCTTCCCTAGTGCATAACAAAGGTCTAGCACAAGCAGAAGAAGGAAAAACGACCCCCATGACAACAGTCGGGCTTCTTCATCCTCTCTCATATATGGTGGATACACTCCCTCACTGATTTTTCAACCTTCGGTGATGGAGCCTCGATAGACTTAAAGTCAACCCGAAATGTCGTTTAATTATTTTTCTAGAAAATCCAGGCCACTCGATATATCATGCATATTCTAGCACAAGTCATGCCACAATTCACGGAAAAATCCAGCATGACCTTTGCTAAAAAAAGGACAAATCGAGCGCCTGAAATTTGCCACCACGAAAAGTAATCAACACTCCGGCAAAACATAGGCCACTCGGAGGTGTAACCTGCAAACATGGCTGGACACTTGGGCAAGCACATATCCTATTTGAGCAACACAAGATATACATGTTTATATCTACATCATATGAGCATTCAAACTTGATGGAGTAGTTTTCCAATTTGAGCATTCAATAAGCAAAACCAAATCATAAAATAAATTAGTATACAAATTAGCATTCATTCAATAAGAAAAACTAAACCATCTCTTTTGTCCGTACATTGTTGAATATTATCACTAATAGATCTCGAATAGTATCCATATAACATCACTAATAAAGCTAAAACCGTAGCGAACGACGGGTACCAGTGCGGGTGGTGGACACCCAAAGAGAAGGAACCATCACAGGATCATATAAAATCGTGAAGCTCACCTGGTATGGAGGGCGCGTGTATGATGTGGTACACCAAAACATCATCTTCGAGGCACAGCTGAAGTACGATGACGCGTTGGATCTTTCCAGTGGCACGCTCCGTGTACTCTGCATCAAGACCGGTGACCTTCATCTCCACCTTTTGGAGGGAGTTGGATACATTGTTGATCCGCTTCCAAACAACCCTTGGGTGGTCGGTGACTGTGGCAACTATGCTCAACGAGCCTTCGATGAGGACACGTTGAACGCTAAAAACCTGCATCTCGATCTCTTTTGCCATTTGGAACAGCTGGACCAGAGGGCTATGGTTTGGAGAATTAGGATTAGATGGCTAGTCTAACTAAAGAAGATGATTATTTATAGGGGCTTCAGAATTACTCCAGGAGGATGTGAAGAGGTTAAATCAATGTGAATGCAGTGTGGTTTAGATGCAAATGAAGATGAAGGAGTAGTGAAGAAGCCGACGAAAATCGGTTCCTGATGGAGAAGTAAATGGGAGAAGTGTCCTGTAGGCATTGATTACACGGCTAGGTAGACTAAACGAAAAGGCTATGTGGGTAGACTGAGGAGTGGGGCATGTCCTCGTACGCGCCCATCCTTCAAGCGCTACATGTGTCCCTTTTTTTGAACATCGCTACATGTGTCCCTGTACGGGAGTACTACTCATGTTCCTACTACTCCTACTACTAGTAGTAGTACAACTGTGGTACACTTGATGGTCAACATACTATTATTCATCCAGTCCTCACAGTGAAATGACAAGACCCTGCGTCCGAGGTGACACCAGTCCAGGTGGTGTGTCCGGGTTACCAAAGTCAGCCTCACCTTGTGCACTGTGCAGTCACTGTCACCGCCGCTGTATAGCATGCCTCACCTCGTCTCCCTCTCCCTCCATCTCCATCTCTGTCTCGCCGGAGATCCTGAGGTCACTCTTCATCATCTCACTGTGCCCCCGTGTACCCTTGCCTCGCTCGCCTCCCCCAGTACCACTATTCCCTCGCTAGCCGCTCCAGCACCGAGAGCCTTCTCCCCCGTAAATCAAACCCCCAAAACCCCACCTTCCAAACTCCACCATGGCCGAACGCGAACCGCGCAGCATCCATATGAGCCGCGATTGGAGCAATCTCTCCAGTGACGTCCTCGACCTCTGTTGTTCGTGTATGGATATGTTGAGTGCCCTGCGGCTGGTTGCATGCTCGAGGGGCATGCACACGGCCATCGTCGAAGCGAGGCCTAAGCTTTTCAATACACCCTGCTTGCTGCTATCTGGTCTTTCGAGATTTGCTCACCATGATATGGAGGCGCACATGATGCCCCTTGACTTCAATTCAATCTCCATTAACCGAAACTTCTTTACAGGTATGTAGTGGGTCGACGTACATCATTTCCCTCGACTTCGATCCGATCACCATCGCCCTAAATTTCTTGCAGGTATGTACTGGGTCGGCATGAACTCCCACTGGATGGCTGCCATCAGAGAAGACGGGAAAAAGTTGATGCTCGTGAACTTCCAGACCTCCCATGAGATTATCCTTCCTCCGTTGGATGATATAGAGTTTTACCGTCGCGGTCCAAGTCATCTAGATTATGTCATCAGTTGGACGCACCTTGTTTTGCAGAAGATTGTAATCTGCCAAGTGCCCACACCACATGCGGATTACGCAGACTTCAAGCTAATTGCCTTGTTCGACAAGGGACTCGCCTATCTTTCCGCCGGTGCCTTCTTTAGCTGGAGACAACTCAGCTCGTAGTGGATCATCGTCAAAGATGATACACACTTTTGTGATGCTATTGAACACAATGGCATCATCTACGCGATCAACAAAGCAGATGGCACCACGTATTGCTGGGACGGCGCGTGTAGTTGTTTCCGTCTGATGTTAATGATGACACTGTTTGAACTTTTTGTGATGATTGACATATCCCTGTTTGAGAAGAATTTGAGTAGAACTATGGCAATGTATTAGAGACGTCGTAAATCAGCTATATTTGGGATGAGTTGATTCATGCGATTGTGACCATGTCATTAAAGCCAATTTGTACCCCTGAATAATCAAACGGTTAGGAAGATTTTGATATTCTCCTTATTTTATAGTAATCTATATACTACTAAATATGAGTGTGTATCAATGGCCATGTTAGTTTCCTCATTTTCATGATGTAGAAACTTGCATCACACTGTTGGTTTCATCTAACCATAAATTAGGGAAGTAAATGTGCATATGGAGAACTCTATATTTGGAAGTAGTGAAATCTTGTAATGCTTACCATGTGTACATACCTATGTTCGCCCTTCAGCAATCAATAGCAAGAATAATATGCTCCCAAAAATTTTGCCCACAAAACATGAGTATATAACAATGCATGGTCTATTAGTTTCCTTGAAGAATTTGTTTCTGAGGACAGAACATGATTACATAACATGCATGACATGGTAGTTTCCTGTGAAGAATCGATTGTGAGATAACATGAGTATAACCATGCATGGCACTTCTATATTTTCGAACCAATTATACATTTTCCTGTATTTTCCTCCCAGTTCCAACAAGGACATATCAATGTTGTTCCTTGCATTATCCTACTCATACTCTGAACAATGTTTATCTTACATTAATAATGCATGTCCTTTTTGATATGATGCAGTGTCCCTACAGTTATTGCCCTTTGTAATCACACCACCTTTGCCAAAAACAAGGAAGCACAACTGGTTCCTCGCTCAATCAGATGACGGCAAAAGACTGATGATCATTCGGACACATGAGCTGGAAAAGTTATATTGCAAAAACCCCACTGTATGCAAGCACCGTGAAATACGTGAGTATCTGGGCAGTGGTTGTCACGTCTATGAGCAGGATACCAGCTTGTTGGGGCCTTCAGGATTTTTGAGTTGGAGGCGGGTAAACAGCCTTGGTTCACACTCTCTCTTTCTCGGACTCAATTATCCGATTAACCAAGAGATCACCGTTGGCAAGGACGTTGACGGGAGAGAGGCACTGTTTGCTATGGAAAACTGTGTCTACATGGCGAGCCCTAGGATTTCGGGAGCAAATTCCCCTGATTGTCAATGATACAACCTGCGGCCAAAAGAAGGTGAGAATGACAAAGGCATCTGCATTAACTTTGATCCTTGGATGTGTCGAGTCCGACAGGCAGTGATGTGGTTCAAGCCTTCAAGTTGATTGGTAATTGGGTTGTTGCGTCGAAAGGGTGGAGTACTGGTGTCTCTAGATCACTTGTGGCTGAACCGGGGATGCAAATTATGATGGTGTTGGATCATCCCTGTTCGAATGACTTGTTATCTTTGCTGCTTGTTCTGGATGGGTAGTTCTCTCTTTTGTTATGCATATTCCTTGTCATTTGGTCATCCTCGTCTATGTCACTCTTACTATGTAATAGTTGCCTCTATTTAGAATGTCATTCTCATCTGGATCATGAGAGTCTGAGCACTACAGATGGGTGCGTTCTGGTGGTGTAGCAAGACTTCTTATGAACTATCATGTCTTGCTGTTTATGTCAGTAGTAGTCACTAGTCAGTGTTTGAATGTTGTATATATCATTGTTTTGAATTGTTTATTGTCTCGAACTGTTGGTGGGCTAAATGAGGGCATCCCCATTCTCCAGTGTTCAGAGTATATCTCCTTTTTTCAAGTTATAATTTGAGCTTAGTGTCTTTTCGATGATGTACACTTGTTTGGGCCAGTGAGGTGTCGTTGAATATGGGCCGAGTAGTAATGCAATGCCAAGTAGGTCAATTATGACTCTTAGGTCGGGCTCTCAAAAGATCCTCAAAAAAAGGTCGGGCTCTCAAAAAAATAAAGAATAGGGACTGTTAGGCCGACATGTGGGCGCCAATGGTGTTTTCGTGAGCTTGCGCGCCAAGAGCATATTTGCGCGTGTTCGAAATTCAGGCTACCTTTTCATCCCCAATCTCCCCCCCCCACACACACACCTCTGGAATCTCGATTCCTACTCTATTTCCCCCAAATCCCCCTCTTGTACTCCTTGTACTCAAGCGCACTATCATGCCGTCGGTCAACGCGGATCTCCGAGCCGGAGATCCTGAGATTCGTCCTGCCTTTGGGCACTGCGTGTTGTCGCTCAACAGTGGAATGGCGGCGCTTGATGACCAGTTTTGCCGGCAAAGTGATGATGGTAACCATCAACGGCGACCGGCCTCCCATCTCGTCGGACGACCTTGTCAAAGCTCTTGGCATTGCGCACGAAATCCAAATAAGTGACTTCTCGTCGAAGTCTGTCCGCCACCGGCTGATTTCTTCATCAGTTTCCGGACAACTTTCGACTGCAGTTGTGTGTTAGAATCTTCCCGGCGTTTGTTCTACGATGGCGCGCTGGTGAGCTTTGATCGGTGGCACCCAAGATGGGGCTCGGTGCCCTCTAAGCTTGAGTTTTTAACAAAGCTTACCATTCACGGCATGCCTCGACGTGCTTGGAACAGCGAGTCCATGAATGAGCTTATCAACGACCTTGGAGGTGAGCTCATAAGTACGTTTGTTCCTCCGGACAGCTGGGCTCTGACGGCTATGGCATGGATGAAGAAGCCATCCACCATACCGAAGGTGATTGGTGTTGAGATATCGGTGCAGGAACCGGGGTTGTACTATTCGTCGCCACCAAGGTCGTCGCGGACCATGTTAGGGATGTACCTGTATCGGTCAATCCATCAATCGAAGTCCTGCCGCCGCTGCTGGTGCCCGGGTCCGTCGACGACGTCCATTACAGGAGTCAACGTCAAACTTTCCCCGTGTTGATCGGAATGATGGATGGCATAGGGCCTACTCCATCACGCGGCGGAGGCCACTGCTTCTTTGGGAGAAGAGGCAGGGCTGGCTACCTGGATGTGCTCTAATTTGAGGTAATAACTGAATCTTGTCTGATACTGTCCTAGCTAAATCCGAGCTATGGGTGTGAAGCACTGATGTGCCAGTACATTTGATTGTGACCTGTTCTATTTTTTTACTTGAACTTTTTTAGAAAGGGTTGTACGTCAACTTAATGTTCTAGCAGAACTTATATATTGTGTTGTATGTGTGTTTTCTTTGCACAACATTCAAGATATTTCCCCATCATTGATAAAGACGATGAACCGTTATGTACAAGTTCATTGGTTTCAACATAGCCCTACCCGTAGCGATCCACTGCCTCCACCCTGATTGTGCCGCCTGCGTGAAATTTTTGTATGCAAGTTCAGTGTGCTATGATGTTCTATATGATTGTGTCAACTATATAAGTTTTTACTGAGCATCATCAATGCATATGGCTGAAAGATGTATTTATGCATCGACCGATGGGTCTCTCTCTCTCACACACACACACAAACACACATGCACACACGCACAAGTGGGACACGTTGAATTATTTATTCGCTCGTGACAGCTTTTAATTAGGTTCCGATGTACTCTAACTTTTTTCTTAAGTTATTAATTGAGCTTAGTGACTTCAAAAGGTTGTACAAAAGCCTTGTTTGGGCCTTTCCGGCGTCGCTGAATGTCGGCTAAGTAGCCATGTAAAGTTGTATTGTACTACACACGCCTTTTTTCAACATCAGCAATGTAACTGGGCCGACAGTTGTACACAATCCGGGTGAACTTGTTATTCTCCGCCCCGCTGGGCTGCAAATCTTTCCTAGGAGGAGGGATGCATGAGGCTTAACAGGAAAATTGGCTTTAAGAAATAATAAATGGGATGTAATTATAAAAACTAGGCAGTAACTGTAAAAAAATGCACCAAACACGTAATTAGTTTATAAAATACTAGCAAAAGAGCCCGTGCGTTGCAACGGGAGAGAAAACATAACACACGCTCTTAACTCAACAACCATCACTCAAAACCACAATAGGTCCATCTTCTTTATTTTTGCGAGGCATCATATTTGTGTTGCCGCTTATCCTCCTTCTCACCCTCGCCGGCGATGGCCTCGGTGTTCACCCAAAACAACAAAAAAACGTGTGTTGAATATGGTTAATCCTAAGGCATCTCTCTCTCCCCCTCTCCTCTCTCTCTCTCTCTCTCTCTCTCTCTCTCTCTCTCGCTTTCTCTCACTCTCGCGATGAGAAATCTGTTGTTTTCCCCTGCGACATTTTTTAGAGGTATGCATGTGTAGTTATCAATGTTTTCTTTTCCCTATATGGTTATAGTGGGGTGTTTATTTGCAATCTGGATCGCCGCCGGTATGAAAAAAACGGATCTTGTGCTATAAATTATAAGTTTGCTTCAATAACAATATTTTAAAAATATTTAACATGTAAAATTAACATCATAGTTAGATTTCACACATTTTTCTAATAAAATTTTATATATAATATGTTAAAATCGAAGTTACAGTTTAAAAGATACAGATAATTTAGAAAATCATTTGGTTTGACTCAAATATATTCCAAAATAATATTTAAAAATACTTAACCGGTAAAAATAATCTCATACTCATATTCTACATATTTTTCTAATAAATTTCATATATAAGATGTTCAAATCGGAGTTATGGTTTAAAAGATATGGATGATTGTAAAAAGCATTTGTTTGACTTAAATATGATCCGCGGATGAATTACCTAAAACAACAGGGGGGTTTCGAAAAATTTAAAATAACGGTTCGGGTGTGACTTAAATCCGGACGGCGGGTTGATTTTAAGAAAAGACAGGGATTTGTGTGTAAAATATGAAAATAACGATTCGTTTTAAACTTAAAACAGGACTGCGGGTTGAATTCTCTGAAATAAAAAGGACTTTTTTTGAAAAATGCCATGACGGACGAAAGAAACCCAATTTGCTTTATTATTAGGTAAAGATTACTTTTGGATTTTGAAAATTTTAATTTCATTAATTGTTGCATGCACAATGTTTCGTTGGATTTTTACATAATACAAATTTATATTGAAATTGTATTTAATATGACTAGAAATTTCGGGATAAAAATATTTTGGATCCCATCAAAATGTGGGAAATTTTATTGAATTCTGTTTTGAACGGTTGGTTGAAATTATTAATCGTTGTCCTAGCTAGAAAATGGGTTGTACTTTTAACAAACTGTAAATGTGGTGTAGTAAATTCTATTAGAATTCAAAAATGGTCCGTACATTCTTACAAATCGCAAATGGGCTATAAGCTCTCTGCCATACACTTGTGGGCCTACTAAGTTGACACGTCCCCTAAAAAAAGTATGTTGGATGCGTATGCAAGGCTTTGTCAACTTATAGTCAACACACGGTTCTAGCAGCAGTGTCTGTTGGATGTCCATCCAACGGATGCCGTGCTTCTTCTTTAATCTCGGATATTCTAGCTTCAGCCGCCCAAAAAATGATGCCTCCCCTGACATCTGGGGTGCACCGTTTCGGAGGCTGACCTGTGGGCCCACTAAGTTGACGCGTACCAAGGGCTTTGTCAACTTTGTCAATATAAATGATTCTAGCTGCAATGACCGTACGATGTCCATCCAACGGCCGTCACGATTCTTCAACCTCTGGTATTCTTGCTCTAGCCACCCAAAGCAGTGACGGTTGTGCCGCCTCCTCTTGTCTCCCATGGCCGGCTGTGCTGTCATGGAGGCCTCACCACCCCCTACCACTCCCACCGCTAGACAGGCCCTGCAGTGACGGCATCCTCACACCGCAGCCGAACCAGTGAACCCTCGTACTCCTCTTCGCGTGGGCATCCACTATCGCGTCTTCCCCGGCTCCACGTCATCCCCTTCCTAGGCCTCGCTGTCGTCCACCGCCTTGGTGCTCTCGGCGCGGCGTGGTCAATGTGGTCAACGAATGACTTCCATCAGAAGAGTATTGTACGTGGAGAGGCTGACAGCTGGGTCCACAGCCGCAGCAAGGAAGTGCCTCCTTATTATGCAGAAAATAATGATTCCACCACCCGACAGCAGGGACCCATCAGATGGGCCACAGTATTTCATGAAAAAAATGATTCACCCCACTGACTACTGGGACCCACTAGCTACATCTTCACACGCAAGGAAGTGCCTGACAGTCAGGACCCACCTGGTCGAATCGTATGTAGCGTTGTCATTCTGATCGCGAACATGTACGTACATACTGGTCGATGTAGAGGCGCGCACGTGTCATAGTAGAGGCGCACCCGTGTCGTAGTAGAGGCGCGCACGTAGCATGTACACGTACGTATAGTGGCCAGGGTGCAAGAAACAAAATACGGTCACATACATACATATGGGCGGGGTCTCGAACGCCTACTCGCGCATACGTACGGCCATGGCTCGTGTACATGGCTGGGTCGGAACGGAGAAGTTGGCCATCGTCGTGTTCATGGGAAGGCAACTGGCTGGGTCGGAACGGAATGCGTCGTCGTGTTCATCGGGAGCCAACCGGCTTGGACGGAACAGTTGATGGAAACGAGGCCTGGCATACCGCAGAACGGAGGAAACGGCCTTGTGTTCGACCGGCCATGGTCGAAACGGAATCCTGTTCATCGGGAGGGGTCTGGCATACTGCAAAACGAAGGAAACATACCTCCTACGGTGGAAACGGGGTCCTGTTGATCGGGAGGGGTGTGGCGTACCGCAAAACGGAGGAAACAAACTTGTGTTGGAGCGCTATGGTCGAAACGGGGGTCCTGTTCATCAGGAGGGGTGTGGCGTACCGTAAAACGGGACTCCACGGGATACTATTCATCTCCACCGTCGACTGCCTCCACGGGCTACTGTTCATCCACTGTCGACCTCCTCCAGCCTCCACCTGTGACTGTTCATCCACGGGCTCCTGTTCATCTAGCCTCCACCGCGCGCTCCTCCACCGGCTACTGTTCAATCAGCCCTCTCCATGTGGTCCTGTTCAACCACCCCTCCACGGGCTACTGTTCATCCAGCCCTCCACCGGCTACTGTTCAACCAGCCCTGCACCAGCTACTGTTCATCTAGCCCTCCACGGGGTCCTGTTCATCCAGCCCTCCATGGGGTCCTGTTCATCCACCGGCTCGATCGATCGGTGGTGCTGTTCATCCAGCGGCAACGGCCTCTACTACCACGAGGTCCTATTCATCCAACCCCCCACTGTGAACTGTTCATCCACCCCCCAGCGACGCTCATTGTTCATCCAGAGGCAGCATCGGTCGGCTTCAGTTAGCAGCAGTAGCGAAGGAATCACTCAGGTTCAGTTAACAGCAAGGGATCGATCGATCGCTCGGGTTCAGTAACACGTAGCCTGCAGTGCAATCGCTCGGGTTCAGTTAGAGCCCAACGCCTCGCTCGGGTTTAGTTAGAGCGCCATGCCTCACACACACATGCGTACGTACAAGAGAAACGCGCATCGCTCGGCCCCCGACCACCCACCGTAACCAGGAACTCCCCGATATTTTCCTCGCCCTCGCTTCTACCATGGTTTTTTCCGTCATGGACGGCCCAAAGAATGTCATGCAGCTGCGTCTCTGGCCCGCCCAGGACGAAAAGCCCATTTTCTGTCATGATCTTTTGTCATAGAAGTAGGACCCCACCACATCTATGATGATATTGGGTTTTCTCACAATTGTCGTCATAGAAGTGTCATAAGTATGACATCAAAAAAATTTGTTCGGCCCAAAATGTCATGGATGTTTCTTTTTTTGTAGTGTATAGAGTAGTCATCAGACCACGTCTGCCAGCCGTTCAAAGTGTCAACATTAGCGGGAGGGGCTTGTCACCTAGCGGTGCATCAAGGACATAATTCTTCTGTGCAGAAATAAGGATAATCCTCAAGTTACTAACCCAATCCGTGTAGTTTCTACCACCATCTTTCAACATAGCTTTCTCTAGGAACGCATTAAAATTCAAGGCAACGGTAGCACGGGCCATTGATTGATACGTCTCTATCATATCTATAATTTTTGATTGTTCCATGCCAATATTATACAACTGTCATATACTTTTGGCAACTTTTTATACTATTTTTTGGGACTAACATATTGATCCAGTGCCCAGTTCCTGTTTGTTGCATGTTTTTTGTTTCGCAGAAAATCTATATCAAACAGAGTCCAAACGGGATAAAAACTGACGGAGATTTTTTTGGAATATATGTAATTTTGGGGAAGAAGAATCAACGCGAGATGATGCTCGAGGGGGCCACGAGGCAGGGGGCGCGCCCTGGGCCCTCGTGGACACCCCTTACAGCGGTTGGTGCCCTTCTTTCGCTGCAAGAAAGATAATATCCGTATAGAGACCGTGTCCAAAATTCAGCCCAATCGGAGTTACGGATCTCCAGGAATTTAAGAAACGGTCAAAGGGCAGAATCAGAAAACGCAGAAACAGAGAGACAAATCCAATCTCGGAGGGGCTCTCGCCCCTCCCATGCCATCGAGGCCATGGACTAGAGGGGAAACCCTTCTCCCATCTAGGGAGAAGGTCAAGGAAGAAGAAGAATAAGAAGGCGGCTCTCTCCCCCTCTCTTCCGGTGGCGCCGAAACGCCGTCGGGGCCATCATCATCACCGCAATCTACACCAACAACTTCACCACCATCATCACCAACTCTTCCCCCCTCTATGCAGCGGTGTAACCCCTCTTTTACCCAATGTAATCTCTACTTAAACATGGTGCTCAACGCAATATATTATTTGCCAATGATGTATGGCTATCCTATGATGTTTGAGTAGATCCATTTTGTCCTATGGGTTAATTGATGATCGTGATTGGTTTGAGTTGCATCTTTTATTATTGGTGCTATCCTATGGTGCTCTGTGACGCCCTCGATTCAACCGTACACTAATCATACACGCAAATGTGTACGATCAAGATCAAGGACTCACGGGAAGATATCACAACACAACTCTAGACACAAAATAAAATAATACAAGCTTTATATTACAAGCCAAGGGCCTCGAGGGCTCGAATACATAAGCTCAAATACACAAGAGTCAGCGGAAGCAACAATATCTGAGTACAGACATGAGTTAAACAAGTTTTCCTTAAGAAGGCTAGCACAAAAACAACATCGATCGAAAAGGCAAGGCCTCCTGCCTGGGAGCCTCCTAACTACTCCAAGTCGTCAACGGCCGTCACGTAGTAGCAGGCACCCTCGGGGTAGCAGTAGTCTTCAGTGGTGCCGTCTGGCTCCTGGGATCCGTCATCTGGTTGCAACGAGCGGGTATGGGGGAAAAGAGGTAGCAAAGCAGACGTGAGTACTCATCCAAAGTATTCGCAAGACTTACATCAGATCTAAACTAAGTATGCATCTGTATCAAAGGAAATGGGTTGTATCTGTGGACTAAACTACAGAATGCCAGAAGAGAAGGGGGAAGATGTAACACCCCGGATGTAATTTACCTTATATGTATCCCAACTCTTGCCGTTTCCGGCACTAAGTTATTTTATTTCCTCGGGTTCGGCGCTAAGTTGTTTCCTTGTCATGCATCTCATATCATGTCATCTTGTGCATTGCATTTGCATACGTGTTCGTCTCATGCATCCGAGCATTTTCCCCGTTGTCTGTTTTGCATTCCGGCGCTCCTATCTCCTCTGGTGGACCTTTCTACCTCTTTTCATGTGTGGGGGTTAAACATTTCCGGATTGGACCGAGACTTTCCAAGTGGCCTTGCTTTACTACTGGTAGACCGCTGTCAAGTTTCGTGCCATTTGGACGTCGTTTGATACTCCAACGGTTAACCGAGGGACCAAGAAGGCCTCGTTTGTGTTGCAGCCCAACACCCTTCCATTTTGGCCAAACCCCACCTAAACCCTCTCCATCACCTAGAGCGTTCGATCACGATCGCGTGGCCGAAAACCGCACTCCATTTGGAGCTTCCTAGCTCCCTCTATGCCTATATAAAGACCCCTTTCCAAAAATTCGGATCTCTCCCCCGAAACCCTAGCCCCCTTCTCCCTCCGTGCGCCGGACAACGTCCGCCGGCGCCGGACGTGTCCACTTCGTCCGCCGCCGCCACGTGGCGCGTCTCCATTGGGTAGCGCCTCAGCCCCACTTCGCCGCACCCGCCGCCGGCCCGGGGCAGCCTAGGCGGGGCCCTCCAAGCCCATCGGCCGGGCCGCGCCGCCCGCAAGCTCCCGCTCGCCTGCCTCTGCCCAGCGCCGCCCCGCTCTCCCCGCTGCCTCACCGGAAGAGCTCGCCACCGACGCGCTCCGGTCACGCCGTCCGGTCTCCAGCACCACCGCTCGCCGGCGACCTCGCCGCCCCGGACCGCCGTCTCCTCTGGCGCCGACCTCGCCGCCCGCCGACGCCGGCAAGTTCCCCCCGGCGAGTTCCTCCACACTCCGGCCGCCATGAGCCACTGTTCCGGCGAACCCCGGTGATCTCCTCGGGAAGTGTGCAGATCTGGATCTGAAACTTCACCCGGTTGACTTTTATCCCCAGAAACCCTAGTTTTTTTGCGATTTTCATCATGTTGTAACTCCGCATTCGTAGCCCCGATTTGTGCGTGTAGCATATCAAAATGTTCGTCTCAACGAGTACATCATTTCATCTCATTGCATCATTTTCATTTGAGCTCATCTTGATGCCCGAAATGCTGTTGGAAGAGGGCTATGTGATATAATTGTCAGATCTGTTTTATCAAATAGATATTTGTCATTTTTGTCATGATTAATGAATGCATGATATGCTCCTGAGCTCTACATGAGTTTTGTTATATGCCATGCCATCTTTACAGAGGTGCTTACCATGTATTTTTGTGATATGTGTGGTGACTAGCACAAGCTTGCAAAGTAGTGTACTCGGTAATGCTGATTTCAGGGACTTAGAATTTCTCTAAGTCCTTGTCCTGATTTTTTCATTATGCCATATGTTCATGTTGTTTCCTAGTGATACGTGCCTCTTTTGAGGATGATCAGTAAGGATTATTTGTTAACATTGTGGTGCTCTATCCATCCATGTCTTTGTTTGCATTTATAGAGCACCCTAGCTTGAGTCAATCGAACTCTACTTTTGCTATTTCCTGAATCCTGGCAGATTGTTGACTTGTTAGCGATTTTGCCGAGGATGTTGCTATTGATCCGTGCATGCTATATTGTTATTCTTGCCATGTCTAGCTTCTAGGACATGTATTCTTGATGGGTGTATGCTTAGTTTGTCATGCCATGCTCTGTAGTGAGTGCATCGAGCTCGTAAACATGCCTACTCGTTAACTGATTTGCATGCTCCAGTTTTTCAGTAAGTCTGTAATCTGATTATGTTTTTGCCATGTTCACATGCTTGCAATTGTATTTTCTGATCCCTTTGGCTCAAGGTCACTAAGGGACTTTTGTTAAGTGCTTTGATTAGCTTCATGCCATGCCTTGCTTTGCCATGTTAAGTTCCTGTAGCATGTAGTTGTCATGCTCTAAAGTGTGCTACCTGATGTTAAATTCCAGACTTGTGTTAATTTCACTAAGTCTAAAACCTGTTATCATTTGCACTTTTGCCATGCTTGTTTGAACCTGTTAATGGATGAATTGGCCATAGCTCAGTGTTCATCTTTTGTCAAGAATCATGAGTGGATCCCTGCCATGTATTTTTTTGTCATGTTTGAGTGCTGTAGCATAATTATCTTGATGCTTTTAGATGGCTACTTTCTGATTATCATAGACCGGTGCCATATTTGTTTTGCTTGCCATTTCCAAACCGTGCATCCGATTCCGGTGATATTTATATCGATTTCCACCGAAATCACCTCACCTTTCTAGTGGAACTCTTGGATTTCCATGTTGAGGCCAGGTTCAATCATTACTTGTCAAATCTTGCATATGCATCACATATCGCATCCCGCATAGCAGACCATGTTTGCATCATGTTGTTCGAGCATTGCACGTGGTTGATTGTGTTCCTTTTGCTTGTTTGTCTTGTTTGGGTAAAGCCGGGAGACGAGTTCGCTAACGAGGAGCCTGTTGAGTTTGCTTACGAGGATCAAGTCAACTCTGACAACTTTGCAGGCAAGATGATCATACCCTCGAAATCACTTCTATCTTTGCTTGCTAGATGCTCGCTCATTTGCTATGCCTATGCTACGATGCCTACCACTTGCTTATCATGCCTCCCAAATTTCCATGACAAACCTCTAACCCACCATGTCCTAGCAAACTGTTGATTGGCTATGTTACCGCTTTGCTCAGCCCCTCTTATAGCGTTGCTAGTTGCACATGAAGTTTGGAGATCGTTCCTTGTTGGAACATGTTTATTGTTGGGATATCACTATATTATCTTGTTATCTTAATGCATCTATATACTTGGTAAAGGGTGGAAGGCTCGGCCTTTTGCCTAGTGTTTTGTTCCACTCTTGCCGCCCTAGTTTTTCGTCATATCGGTGTTATGTTCCTGGATTTTGCGTTCCTTACGCGGTTGGGTTATAATGGGAACCCCTTGACAGTTCACCTTGAATAAAACTCCTCGAGCAATGCCCAACCTTGGTTTTATCATTAGCCACCTAGCCTCTTTTCCCTTGGGTTTCCGGAG
>NC_041386.1:188720309-188769834 GCF_002162155.2 Triticum dicoccoides | reverse complement strand
TCCAAATAGAGCCACTTGCAGCACCACCTCGGGGAAACTTGAGGGTTGGTTTTAGTTGTACGTAGTGTTCATCTGAGTGTGCCCTGAGAACGAGATATGTGCAGCTCCTATCGGGATTTGTCGGCACATTCGGGCGGTGTTGCTGGACTTGTTTTACCATTATCAAGGATGTCTTGTAAAACCGGGATGCCGAGTCTGATCGGAATGTCTCAGGAGAAGGAATATCCTTCGTTTACTATGAGAGCTTGCGATGGGCTAAGTTGGGACACCCCTGCAGGGATTTGAACTTTTGAAAGTCGTGCCCGTGGTTATGGGCAGATGGGAATTTGTTAATGTCCGGTTGTAGATAACTTGAAACTTAACTTAATGAAAATGAATCAACCATGTGTGTTACCGTGATGGTCTCTTCTCGGCGGAGACCGGGAAGTGAACACGGAGTTGGAGTAATGTTTGACATAGGTTGTTATAGGATCACTTCTTGATCATAGTTCTTCGTTCGTGCTTTGCCTTCTCTTCTCGCTCTCTTTTGCGAACAGGATAGCCACCATATATGCTAGTCGCTTGCTGCAGCTCCACATATTACCTTGCCTTACCTATAAGCTTAAATAATCTTGATCGCGAGGGTGCGAGATTGCTGAGTCCCTGCGACTCACAGATTACTTCCAAACCAGATGCAGGGACCGATGATACCGTTCCAGACAATGCGCTTGAGCTCAAGTGGGAGTTCGATGAAGACTCTCACCGTTACTATGTGTCTTTCCCAGATGATTAGTAGTGGTGCCCAGTTGGGGCGATCGGGGTCCGTGTCGCATGTGGGGGTTGATCTTTTATTTTGGTACCGTAGTCAGACCATGAGTGTATTGGATGATTGTAATGTTATTCATGTATTTGTGTGACGTGGCGAGTGTAAGCCAACTATGTACCTTTACCCCTTTTATCTATTTACATGGGTTGTTGTGAAGATTACCTTACTTGCTACATTGCTTTCAATGCGGTTATGCCTCTAAGTCGTGCTTCGACACGTAGGAGATATAGCCGCATCGAGGGCGTTACAGAAGACTAGCCTATCAAAGACTAGCATCTTAAAGCATCTTGCAGCATATAGAAGAGTATAGATCAACATAATATAAGTAGTAGTAGTGTTATCAACCTCGACCAGAGATCCTTTCTCGACTCCCTGCGAGAAAGCAATCCCAGAGCCATACTATCCATTTCTCATATCCATTCATTTCTCATCATGAGTATCCAGTTCTAGTTGTATCGATCGGGAGACAACTCCAAGTGTCCATTACCGTAGGACAGGCTATCGATAGATGTTTTCTTCCCTACAGGGGTGCACCAACTTACCCATCACGCTCTATTAACTCCGGCCGGACACACTTTCCTGGGTCATGCCCGGCCTCGGCCAAACAATATGCCGCACCCCGACCTAGGCTTAATAGAGAGGTCAGCACGTCGGACTAAGCCTATGCCCCCAGGGGTCATGGGCCATCTCCCCGGGAACTCCTACACGTTGCGTACACGGTCGGTGAGCAGACCTAGCTACCTCCTTCAACAAGGCAGGAGCTTACACAGTCCAACCCGGCGCGCGCCACTTAGTCGCTGACGTCTATTAAACTTCGGCTGATGTATACGACGTAGAACGCCCATACTATGCCCACGTGATGGTTAGTGCTATTAGGCCAGAGGCCCCTCGAATCAAATATCCAAATCGTAGTGGATTAGGAGCATGCGGTAACGTGCAGAGACTCACGATCGATGTGACCCCGTCGCCCTGTCTCGAGTACTTGCGAAAAGGGCTAAGAATGCCCGGCCACACCTCGTAAGTATCTCGCAGGCACCTTCCAAGTCAACCCAACTCCACATCACTCGCTATTAAGCTCGCACGGATACCCCTCAGGGCCGACCCGTCTTTAGTAACATGGCTCAGTGCAAAGTCACAATAACCATAATAACTATCTGTCTAACACCAAGGGGAAAACCCGAGGAATTACCCTCGGTGAATTCCACTCGATGTTATCATCAAGGTGAACGTAAGAGGATCCACCCTCGAGGTTCACACTTGAGGGGTTGCACGACAGAGCCGTAACGGAAGTGGTTAAGGAGGAAATCACCCTCAATGACCACGACCGGATAGCTACACTACAGAGATCTCATCAGGAGTGATGAATGAGGTTCCACCCTCGGCACTCGATGGTAACTCTGCAGAGTTGAGCAACAAAAGGGGAAAGTGATGTGCGATGTCGGGGCCTAGACGTCGATCACGTTGATCGAGTCATTGAACATAAAGCGGGGCAACTGGGACAAGGTGGGGGTCGCTAATGGATCTCTAACCAACCTATACTAAGCAGTTTAGGATAAGAAGGTAAGGTATGAAAGCAGGTAACAAAAATAGGCTATGCATCAGAGTAGGATCATACAAAAAGCAGTAGCAGTTCTAATGCAAGCATAAGAGGGAAAGAAATGGGCGATATCGAAATGCTCAAGGGGGGTTTGCTTGCCTGGTTGCTCTGGCAAGGAGGGGTCGTCGTCGACGTAGTCGATCACAGGGGCAACATAGGTCTCGAGGTCTACCGATGAGAAGGGGGGGAAGAAACAGTAAATACAGAGCAAACAATGCATCACAAGGCATATCATGACGATAGGCAGAGCTAGGGTTGTCCTAACGTAGTACTACACGTTGCAGACGGAGGGCATAAACATCCGAGGATGAATCCCTGGCGTTAGACGAATTCTGGACAGATGAAAGAGAGCGGATGGTTCCATGTTCAGCATGCTAGGGGCATGTGACAGGTGAATGGACCGTGCATTCGGATTCGTGGGATTTTTCTGAGCAACTTTCATATAGAAAACATTTTCATCGGAGTTACAGTTTAATTTCTATGAATTATCAAAGATTAAAGCATTTCCAGAAATTAGTTAAATTGACAGAAAAGGAAATATGGCGTCAGCATGACATGTTGATGACGTCAGCAGTCAATAGGACTGTTGACCAGGTAAAACTGACCAGTGGGTCCCACATGTCATACACAGAGGGCTAACAGTGGGTTATTTCAATTAAACAGAGTTAGTTAGCAGTAGGGACCCACATGTCAGTGACTGGTTAGGCTAACTAATTAGTTTTAATCATGAAAATGTTTTAATTAGATTAATTACACGGTGGGGCCCATGTGTCAGTGACACTATGTGCCCAGTCAGCATAGTTGACCACGGTCGACGTGGTTGACTAGGGCCATGGGCCCCACGAGCAGTGACCCAGAGGCGGGCCCCAGGTGCGCCACGTCGGCGGCGGCGGGGTTTCGCCGCCAGCGACCAAAACAGCAGCGGGGCTCGCCGGACTTCACCAGAATCGCGCCACAGGGGGTCATTAGGCGCGGGACTTGGCGCGTTCGAACGAGGAGAGCTCGCCGCGTCGCGCGGTGAGGCCGGCCGGAGCTGGAGCTGCCGGAAACGGCGCCGGTGACGAGCATGGACGGCGGTTGGCTTCGGGCCTCGTCGGGGATGAGGCTACGGGCGATCAAAAGGAGCATGGGGTAATGCGTTCGAAAGAAGGGGCTCAGGCGCAGCCATTAGAGGTCTCAACCGAGGCTGGGATGGACAGAGTCGTCGCCGGCGAGATGGACGGCGGAGACCCGAGGCACGACGAGCTTGCAAACGGCGCAACGGCGAGCAAAACGAGCGGTGCTGAGTACGTACGGCGTCTACACGTGCGGGCGAGATAATGGACACGCTTGCGCGGGCGTTCGGTCATCGGAACGTGGCCGGCGATCAGCTCGGCGGAGGCGAGCTCGAACATGTGCGGAACGGTGCCTACGGGCGCGACACTGGAGGGAATACGGAGGGGAGAGAGGCGAGGCTCATCGGGCGGCTACATAAAGTCCCTGGAAGGTTAGTAGCAGCAGCAGGCATCGCCGGAGTCGAAGGGGATCGCCAGAGCAAAGGCGGAAGGACGGCGGCTCGATCCGCTGCCTGCGGTGCTCCTCGAGCTCGATGGCGAGGCGTAGTCGATGTAGGGGTCGACGGCGCATCTTGTGGACGTGCTGGCGAGGCGCGGGGTGGCCGGTGGCCGTGTGGTCGACGGAGAACGGTGGTGATGGCACTCGGCAGAGAGGGAGAGGAGAGAGCGAGCGAGATGAGAGGGGAGAGGTGGAGAGGATGAGGGAGAGAGAGGGCAAGTGGGCGAGTGAGGAGGGAGCCCGAGGTGTCGGGGCCTTATCCCCTCTCACCGGCGACATGGAGTATGGGGAGGCGCACCCGGTCTGGCGGGGACGAGCGGGACGCGCCCGGTCGGACGAACGGGGGGGAGGGGGACATAGGGGAGAGGTAGGTGGGCTGGCGTGGGTGGGTTAGGTGGGCCGGCCCAGGTGGGTTCGGTCCAGGGAGGGGGTTCCTCTTTCCTCTCCCTTTTCTCTTTTTGTCTTTTTCTTTTTTTAAAGCTTTTCTGTTTTAGCTATTTTAGGCCACATAGCATTTTGCAAAAATGTTGGATCACCACCAATATTACCAGGAAAATATTTCACCACCAATGTTTGAGCATTTTTGAAATTCACTCAGAATTTGAAATTGAAATCAACTGGAATTTGAAAAGAGAGAGAACCAAGGATGATCAAACACTTGTTTAGCAAAATGATTAACTTAACATGAGGGGTTACTGTAGCAACATTACACCGGGGTGTTACAACTCTCCTCCTTTAAAAGAAATTCTCGTCCCGAGAATTAAGAGGTAGAAGGGAACAGGTCGGGGTATTCAGCACAGAGGTCATCCTCACATTCCCAAGTGGCTTCATCTTTAGAATGATTTGACCATTGCACCTTGAGGAACTTGGTAACCTTCTGGCGTTTTCGACATTCAACTTCTTCAAGAATGCAGATCGGATGCTCTTTGTATGTGAGATCATCTTGAACTTCAATCAATTCCAGATCCACTTCACGTTTCGGATCCTTGAAGCATCGATGAAGTTGCGACACGTGGAAGACGTCATGGATGTGAGAGAATTGAGGTGGCAACTCCAATTGATAAGCCACTAGTCCACGACAGGCGAGGATGCGGAAGGTACCAATGTAGCGCGGAGCTAGCTTGCCCTTGACTCCGAACCGATGAGTGCCTCTCAAAGGAGTTACACGCAGATAAGCTTGTTCATAGGTTGATAAGTTGAACCCCAGTGTTTCCGGTCATAGTTGCTCTTCTAGCGGGACTGGGCCGCCTTGAGATTATCCCTTATAATGCGAACCTGCTCTTCAGCTTGTTGAATAATGTCTGGACCAATGAGCGTCCGTTCCCCGGTTTCTAACCAATTCAGAGGGGTTCGGTACTTACGTCCATAAAGCACTTCGAAGGGTGACATCTTCAGGCTGGCTTGATAGTTGTTGTTATAAGAGAACTCCGCATAAGGGAGAGATTCTTCCCACTTCTTACCGAAAGAAATAACACAAGCTCGAAGCATGTCTTCAAGAATTTGATTGACTCGCTCGACTTAGCCTTGGGATTGGGGATGATAAGCAGTGCTCCAGGTAATATGAGTTCCCATTGCCTCTTGGAAACTATCCCAGAACTTTGAAGTGAATATACTGCCACAGTCTGAACGGATCTCCTTAGGAATGCCGTGGAGTGACACAATTCGGGAGATGTACAAGTTTGCTAATTGACTAGCAGTGATAGTCTCCTTGACTAGCAGAAAGTGAGCAACCTTCGAGAATTGGTGGATGCCGACAAAGATAGCATCGTTACCTTTCTGAGACTTGGTAAGGACAGTGACAAAGTCCATCTGAATCTTATCCCACTTCCATTTAGGAATCAGAAGTGGTTGTAGAAGTCCAGCCGGTTTCTGATGTTTTGCCTTGACGCGACGACAAACGTCACATTCTTCGATATATCGAGCAATATCTTGCTTCATCTTGGACCACCAGTATTTCTGACGAATGTCTAAGTACATCTTGGTACTTCTCGGATGAATAGAGATAGGGGTGTCATGCGCTTCTTTCATCACCTTCTCTGTTATAAGCTCGAACCGAGGTACTACAATGCGATCTCTGAAGTACAAGGTTCTGTCTTCACCAAGTGAGAAATCTCTTGATTTCTCCAAGTCAAGATCCTTTTTCATCAAATCAACATGAGCATCCTTGGCTTGTGCAGACTTAATTGCTTTTAGAAGAGTTGGTTCCAAGACAAGGTTATTCCGAGAACCCTGTGGAACTAGTAGAAGGTTCAGCTTGCATAGCTCTTCATAAAGGCGGGGTTGAGCTTTGTAGACCATGTGATTATTGCAATAAGACTTATGGCTCAAGGCATCGGCCATTACATTAGCCTTACCAGGGGTATAGGATATACCGCAGTTGTAGTCAACAATAGCTTCCATCCATCGTTACTGACGGAGGTTCAGATCTGGCTGAGTAAACAGGTACTTCAGACTCTGATGATCAGTGAAGATCTCGCAACGATTACCGAGAAGGTACCGTCGCCATAGTTTCAATGCATAGATAACCGCAACAAGATCAAGGTCATGAACTGGGTAGTTCTCTTCATGAGGATGCACTTGACGAGAGGCATAAGCAATCACTCTGCGCTCTTGCATTAGGACACAGCCTAATCCTTGACGTGAAGCGTCGCAATAGATGACAAAGTCCTTGCGAGAATCATGGGGAGCAAGCACTGGGGAAGATGTCAGCTTGTCTTTGGGTACCTGGAAAATTTCCTGACATTCGTCTGTCCAATCGAACTTAACACCTTTGTGAAGCAGATTGGTTAGTGGCTTGGCGATCTTGGAGAAGTTCTCGACAAAGCGGCGACAATAGCTGGCTAGACCGAGAAAGCTTATGACTTGCTTGACAGTCTTCGGAGGAGTCCAGTCAAGAATAGCCTGAACTTGCTCTGGGTTGACGGCAATACCATCCTTGGAGATGACATGACCAAGGTAGGTGACTTCGGGTAACCAAAATTCGCACTTGGAATACTTGGCATAAAGTTGATGTTCTCGAAGCTTCTCTAGAACAAGTCGAACATGTTCAGCATGTTCTTCTTTGTTCTTCGAATATACCAGAATATCATCCAGATAGACTATGACAAACTTGTCGAGGTAATCCATGAATATGTAGTTCATCAGACGAGAGAATGTGGCTGGAGCATTGGTCAAGCCAAAAGACATGACGGTGTACTCGTAAGAACCATAACGAGTGACGAATGCGGTCTTTGGAATATCCTCTTCACGAACACGGATCTGGTGGTAACCCAACCTCAAGTCGAGTTTAGAGAATATCGATGAACCAGCTCGTTGATCATACAGATCATTGATCCGAGGAAGGGTATATTTGTTCTGAATTGTAGCTTGGTTGATAGGACAGTAGTCTTGGACCAAACGATTCATTCCATCCTTCTTCTTTACAAAGAGAGAAGGTGCTCCCCAAGCTGAGGAACTTGGACGAATGAATCCAATGCGAAGAGATTTATCGATTTCCTCCTTAAGTTCAAGGAGCTCATGAGGCGGCATCTTGTAGGGTCGTTTGGCAATAGGAACACTGCCTGGTTTCAAGTCGATGACGAACTCGACAGCCCGAGCAGGAGGTATTCCTGGAAGTTCTTCTGGAAAGACGTCTAGGAAATCGCGAACAACTGGAATCGTTTCAATTCCCTCTAGAGGTGTTGTGTTCAACGCATTCAAGACATAAAGTCGTGCTTCAGCGTTTTGAACAAGTTGAGCATGGTAGCTTACTATCTCATCGGAAGGATGTAGGAGGTGAACGACCTTGGTGGCGCAAATGATAGAAGCAGTATGCGCTTTCAACCATTCCATTCCCAGAATGAGGTCAATATTGCAAGACTCTAGAATAATGGGAGAAACAAGGAATTCCAACCCTTCAATCTCAACGGGAACGTTGCGACCAATCATGGTAGTTTGACATCGGCCCGCAGGGGTGCGTACCACTATCGGAGTGTTCATGGGCCCGCATCGAATGTCGTGTGTGTATGCAAACTTTTCTGACATGAATGAACGTGATGCTCCTGAATCAAATAAAACAGATGCTGGTACTGAATTAACAAGGAGAGTACCCATCACAGTAGCAGGCTGGTCTTGAGCTTCATTCAGATCAATGTTGTTAGCCTGCCCATGACCATATGGTCTGGCATTGTGGTTGCGCGGTTGATTGATACCACGAGCATTAGAAGGCAGAGCCAGCTGACTCTGATTCTGAGGGCAGTTCCTGGAGCGGTGACCTGGAAGGCCACACTTGAAGCACATACCAGCATTGGGATTGGGAGCATGAGCTTGGGGTGGTGCAGTCCGAAGAGGCTGCCTCGTTGGTGGAGGAGGCAAACGCGGAGCAGCATAGGACTGTCTTGGTGTAGGTGTAGTTGGACGATACAAGCTATGGGTAATCCATATCTGACGCTTCTGTGCTGACGGGCCCGAAGATGAGCCAGCGTCACAGCTGCGCCTGAGGGATCCCCGGTGTTCCTGAAGACCAGTCTCAACCTGAATATCCTTGTTCACCAAGGTGGCGAAGTCGACAAAGTCATGAGCGAGCAGTGCTAGCTTAATATCAGGGTGAAGTCCATCACGGAACTTTTCTTGCCTACGAGCATCAGTTGCAATGTCTTCTTCAGCATAACGAGACAAGTCCAGAAATTCCCGCTGATCAGCATCTACAGTATTGTTGCCTTGGGTGAGGTTGCGAACTCTCGCTTCTTCATGTCCATGATTCCTTGAGTAATGAAGCGGGCACGGAAAGCAGCTTGGAAATCCGGCCAAGTGATGACCGTTCCAGTAGGCAGGGTACGCCTGTGGCTATCCCACCATTGAGCAGCGAGACCCTCCAGAAAGAAAGATGCAAAGGTGACATAGCTAGTAGGGGCCACACTAGCAGACTCCATTTCATATGTGATGTCGCGGAGCCAGTCATCAGCATCAAGGGGTTGAGTTGAGCTGCGGTAAATAGTTGGGCTAAGACGCATGAAGTCCTGCGGGGTTCCTGGGGTTGGCTGTTGATTCATGTTCGGACGAGGAAACTGGGCCATCATTCCTTCCATGAACTAACGGTTCAGCTCAAATTGTTGCATCATTCTAGCAAAGAATCCGGGCGGTGGTGGATCGTTGGCACCATGTCCACGACCAGCTAGTCTAACCATCCTGCTAACATGTAACAGGGGGTAGTTCAGCATTGAGCATTTGTAAAAACAAGGATCATTCATGATGAAACATGCATAATGAAAGAGGTACGATGGATACCACTTCGTTGTCATGACGACAGTGTGCGTACTATCCAGAATACTATTCTAAGGAAAAATTATGGCTTATCCAGCTTTGGGGTGAATGTGGAAATGTGTAACACCCCGGATGTGATTTACCCAATATGTAATTCAACTCTTGCCGTTTTCGGCCTTAAGTTATTTTATTTTCTCGGGTTCGGGTTTTTGTCTCTGTGTGTTGTTCTCGTTGTCATGCATCTCATATCATGTCATCATGTGCATTGCATCTGCATACGTGTTCATCTCATGCATTCGAGCATTTTCCCCGTTGTCCGTTTTGCATTCCGGCGCTTCGTTCTCCTCCGGTGGTCATTTCTACCTTTCTTTCGTGTGTGGGGATTAAACATTTCTGGATTGGACCGAGACTTGCCAAGCGGCCTTGGTTTACTACCGGTAGACCGCCTGTCAAGTTTAGTATTATTTGGACTTCGTTTGATACTCCAACGGTTAACCGAGGGACCAAAAAGGCCTCGTGTGTGTTGCAGACCAACACCCCTCCAAGTTGGCCCAAAACCCACCTAAACCCTCTCCATCATCTAGAGCGTTCGATCACGATCGCGTGGCTGCAAACCGCACCTCATTTGGACCCTCCTAGCTCCCTCTACCTATAAAACTAGACCTCCCCCCGAAATTTCGGGTCAAAACACCCCTAACCCTAGCTTTCTTCCTCCTCCCACCGCCGGACACGTCCGGATCGGACCGGACACGTCCGCCCGCCGCCGCCCGACCTATCGCCGCCTGCCACGTGGCTCCCCGCCATCCGCCGCCGCCGAAGCCCGCCAGGCCCAAGGCCGGCCCTCCCCGCGAGCCACCCGGGCCAGAGGCGCCCTGCCCGCGCGCCTTCGTCCTCCTCCTCCGCGGCGCCCGAGCCGCCGTCTTCCTCCGTCTCGACACCGGCGAGCCGCCGCATTCGGTCACCGTCGACGCCCACCGGTCGCCGCGCCGCCACCGGGCCGCCCCTCGCTGCGCCTCGCCGCGCCCGACCGCCGCCATCTCCGCCCCGGCCTCCTCCTCCCTCCTCGGCGTCCGCGCCGCCCCGGCAAGTCCGGCGCCGACCCGAGCCCTCCGGCAAACAGTGATCCTCCGATGAACCTCGTAAAGCGTGTGGATCTAGATCTGAGAAATATCTCGGGTTGACTTTCTCCCGAAACCCTAGTTCATATGCCCTTGTTCATCGCATCGTAACTTTGCATCCGTAACTCCGTTTTGAGCATATAGCATATCAAAATGTTCATCTCAGAGAGTACATCATTTCATCTCATTGCATCATTTTCATTTCAGTTCATCTTGATGCCCGAAATGCTGTTAGAAGAGGGCTACTTGAGATAATTGTCAGATCTGCTGCTCCATTTAGATATTTGTCATTTTTGCCATGATTATTGTGTGCATGATATGCCCCTGAGCTCTACATATGTTTTGTTAAGGGTTTTGGCATCTTTCCAAAGGTGCAACCCATGTATTTTTGTGATGTGTGTGGTGACTAGCACGAGCTTGCAAAGTGAGGCATTTGTTAATGCTAATTTTAGGGACTTAGCATTTCCACTAAGTCCTTGAGCTGTTTATCTCATATGGCCATATGTTCATGGTGTTTCCTAGTGATCCGTGCCTCTTTTGAGGATGACCAATAAGGATGATTTGTTAATCTTGTAGTGCTCTATCCATCCATGTCTTTATTTGCAATTATGGAGCACCCTAGCTTGAGTCAATCGAGCTCTACTTTTGTCATTTTGTGAATCTGGGCAGATTGTCTACTTGTTAGCGATTTTGTCGATGATGTTGTAGTTGATCCGTGCATGCTATGCTATTGTTCTTGCCATGTCTAGCTTGAATTTTGTGTATTCTTGATGGGTGTATGCTTATATTGTCATGACATGCTCTATAGTGAGTGCATCGAGCTCGTAAATATGCCTACTTGATATCTGTTTCAGCATGCTCCAGTTTTCACTAAGTCTGAGAACTGATTATGTTTTTGCCATGTTCACATGCTTGCAATTGTATTTTCTGATCCCTTTTTGCTCAAGGTCACTAAGGGACTTTTGTTAAGCTCTTTGAGTAGCTCCATGCCATGCTTTACTTTGCCATGTTCAGGTTCTGTAGCATGTAGTTTTGTTGCTCCAAAGAGTGCTATCTGATCTGAAATTCCAGACAAATGTTAATTTCACTAAGTTTGAAATCTGTTTGTCAAATGCATTTTTGCCATGCTTGTTTGAACCTGTTAATGGATGAATTGGCCGTAGCTCAGTGCTAGACTTTTGCTCAGCATCATGAATGGATTCCTGCCATGTATTTTGATGCCATGTTTGGGTGCTATAGCATGTTCATCTTGTTGCATTTAGATGGCTACTTGCTGTAAATCGAAGAACGTGGTCATATTTGAATTGCTTGCCATTTCCAAACCGTAACTACGATTTCGGCGTTCTTTACATCGTTTTCAAGAGATTTCATCTCATCTTTCCAGTGGCACACTTGGTTTTCCAAGTTGAGGCCAGGTTCATGCATTCCTTGTCACATCTTGCATATGCATCCCGCATCGCATCCCGCATAGCATACCATCCTTGCATCATATTGTTTGAGCCTTGCACGTGGTTGATTGTGTCCTTGTTGCTTGTTTGTCTTGTTTGGGTAGAGCCGGGAGACGAGTTCGCTAACGAGGATCCTGTTGAGTTTGCTTTCGAGGATCCAGTCAACTCTGACAACTTTGCAGGCAAGATGGTCATACCCTCAAAATCACTACTATCTTTGCTCTGCTAGATGCTCGCTCTTTTGCTATGTCATGCTACGATGCCTACCACTTTCTTTCAAGCCTCCCAAATTGCCATGTCAAACCTCTAACCCACCATGTCCTAGCAAACCGTTGATTGGCTATGTTACCGCTTTGCTCAGCCCCTCTTATAGCGTTGCTAGTTGCAGGTGAAGATTGGAGACCGTTCCTTGTTGGAACATTATTTACTTGTTGGGATATCATTATATTGCCATGTTATCTTAATGCATCTATATACTTGGTAAAGGGTGGAAGGCTCGGCCTCTCGCCTAGTGTTTTGTTCCACTCTTGCCGCCCTAGTTTCCGTCATATCGGTGTTATGTTCCCGGATTTTGCGTTCCTTACGCGGTTGGGTTATAATGGGAACCCCTTGATAGTTCGCCTTGATTAAAGCTTTTCTAGCAATGCCCAACCTTGGTTTTACCATTTACCACCTAGCCTCTTTTTCCCTTGGGTTTCCGGAGCCCGAGGGTCATCTTATTTAAACCCCCCCGGGCCAGTGCTCCTCTGAGTGTTGGTCCAAATAGAGCCACTTGCAGCGCCACCTCGGGGCAACTCGAGGGTTGGTTTTAGTTGTACGTAGTGTTCATCTGAGTGTGCCCTGAGAACGAGATATGTGCATCTCCTATCGGGATTTGTCGGCACATTCGGGCGGTGTTGCTGGATTTGTTTTAACCTATCGAAGTGTCTTGTAGAACCGAGATACCGAGTCTGATCGGAACGTCTCGGGAGGAGGTCTATTCCTTCGTTGACCGTGAGAGCTTGTCATGGGCTAAGTTGGGACTCCCCTGCAGGGATTTGAACTTTCGAAAGCCGTGCCCGCGGTTATGGGCAGATGGGAATTTGTTAATGTCCGGTTGTAGATAACTTGAACCTTAACTTAATTAAAAATGAATCAACAGTGTGAGTTACCCTCATGGTCTCTTCTCGGCGGAGTCCGGGAAGTGGACACGGTGTTGGAGTAATGCTTGCACATGTTGCTCTCTAGTTACTCGTTCGCGCTTTGCCTCCTCTTCTCGCTCTCTTTTGCGAACAGGTTAGCCACCATATTTGCTAGTCGCTTGCTGCAGCTCCACATATTTACCTTGCCTTACCTATAAGCTTAAATAGTCTTGATCGCGAGGGTGCGAGATTGCTGAGTCCTTGTGGCTCACAGATTACTTCCAAACCAGATGCAGGGCCTGATGATTCCGCTCTAGGTGACGTGCTTGAGCTCAAGTGGGAGTTCGACGAGGACTCTCAACGATACTACGTGTCTTTCCCTGATGATCAGTAGTGGTGCCCAGTTGGGGTGATCGGGTCCGTGTCGCATGTTGGGTTATCTTTTATTTTGGCGCCGTAGTCGGGCCATGAGTGTTTCGATGTTGTAATGCTATTTATGTACTTGATTAACGTGGCGAGTGTAAGCCAACTATGTATCTCCCCTTTTATTATCTATATTACATGGGATGTTGTGATGATTGCCTAACTTGCGACATTGCTTTCAATGCGGTTATGTCTCTAAGTCGTGCCTCGACATGTGGGAGCTATAGCCACATCGAGGGCGTTACAAAATGGGATCCTAATGTTAGATTTAGTAAAACCATTTTAACCCGAATAGAAGAGAGATCAGAGTCCTAGAGTAAAGATCGAGGAGTAAAAGATCCTAATACCACCCTGCTACCTCTTGAGCACTGCGTTGGATTTCCCCGAAGAGGAAGGGATGATGTAGCAAAGTACCGTAAGTATTTCCCTCAGTTTCTGAGAACCAAGGTATCAATCCAGTAGGAGGCTATGCTCGAGTCCCTCGTACCTACACAAAAACAATAGCTCAACGCAACCAACGCGCTTAGGGGTTGTCAATCCCTTCACGGTCACTTATGAAAGTGAGATCTGATAGAGATGATAAATAATATTTTTTTGGTATTTTTAGTATAGAGATGCAAAGTAAATAAAGTAAAAGCAAAGTAAAAACAAAGCAATAGTAAAGTGATGGAGATTGATATGATGAGAAAGGGACCCGGGGGCCATAGGTTTCACTAGTGCCTTCTCTCAAGAGCATAAGTATTCTATGGTGGGTGAACAGATTACTGTTGAGCAATTGACAGAATTGAGCATAGTTATGAGAATATCTAGGTATGATCATGTGTATAGGCATCACGTCCAAGACAAGTAGACCGAAACGATTCTGCCTCTACTACTATTACTCCACTCATCGACCGCTATCCAGCATGCATCTAGAGTATTAAGTTAAAAATAGAGTAACGCTTTAAGCAAGATGACATATGTAGAGGGATAGTTTCATGCAATATGATAAAAAAAACCATCTTGTTATCCTTGATGGCAACAATACAATATGTGCCTTGCTGCCCCTTCTGTCACTGGGAAAGGACCCCGCAAGATTGAACCCAAAGCTAAGCACTTCTCCCATGGCAAGAACAACCAATCTAGTAGGCCAAACCAAACTGATAATTCGAAGAGACTTGCAAAAATAACCAATCATACATAAAAGAATTCAGAGAAGATTCAAATATTATTCATAGATAGACTTGATCATAAACCCACAATTCATCGATCTCAACAAACACACCGCAAAAAGAAGATTACATCGAATAGATCTCCACGAGAGAGGGCGAGAACATTGTATTGAGATCCAAAAAGAGAGAAGAAGCCATCTAGCTACTAGCTATGGACCCGTAGGTCTGAACTAAACTACTCACACTTCATCGAAGGGGCTTGGATGATGATGTAAAAGCCCTCCGTGATCGATGCCTCCTCCGGCGGAGCTCCGGAACAGGCCCCAAGATGGGACCTCGTGGATACAGAAAGTTGTGGCGGTGGAATTAGCTTTCTGGCTCCGTCCCCGATCGTTTGGGGGTACGTGGATATATATAGGAGGAAGAAGTATGTCGGTGGAGCTCCGAGGGGCCCACGAGGCAGGGGGCGCGCCCTAGGGGGGCGCCCCTACCCTCGTGAGCGCCTCATGGCTTTCTTGACAGAGGGTCCAAGTCTCCTGGATCTTATCTGATGAGAAAATCACGTTTCCGAAGGTTTCATTCCGTTTGGACTCCGTTTGATATTCCTTTTCTTCGAAACCCTAAAACAGGCACAAAAACAGCAATTCTGGGCTGGGCCTCCGGTTAATAGGTCAGTCCCAAAAATAATATAAAAGTGGAAAATAAATCCCAATAATGTCTAAAACAGTAGATAATATAGCATGGAGCAATCAAAAATTATAGATACATTGGAGACGTATCAAGCATCCCCAAGCTTAATTCCTGCTCGTCCTCGAGTAGGTAAATGATAAAAATAGAATTTTTGATGCCGAGTGCTACTTGGCATAATTTTAATGTAATTCTTCTTAATTGTGGTATGAATATTCAGATCCGAAAGATTCAAGACAAAAGTTCATATTGACATAAAAATGATAATACTTCAAGCATACTAACTAAGCAATTATGTCTTCTCAAAATAACATGGCCAAAGAAAGTTCATCCCTACAAAATCATATAGTTTAGTCATGTTTCATTTTCGTCACACAAGAATGCTATCGTCATGCACAACCCCGATGACAAGCCAAGCAATTGTTTCATACTTTAGTAATCTCAAACCTATAAACTTTCACGCAATATATGAGCGCGAGCCATGGACATAGCACTATGGGTGGAATAGAATATAATGAAGGGGGGTTATGTGGAGAAGACAAAAAAGGAGAAAGTCTCACATCAATGAGGCTAATCAATGGGCTATGGAGATGCCCACCGATTGATGTTAATGCAAGGAGTGGGGATTGCCATGCAACGGATGCACTAGAGCTATAAATGTATGAAAGCTCAACAAAAGAAACTAGTGGGTGTGCATCCAACTTGCTTGCTCACAAAGACCTAGGGCACTTGAGGAGGCCCATTGTTGGAATATACAAGCCAAGTTCTATAATGAAAAATTCCCACTAGTATATGAAAGTGATAACATGAGAGACTCTCTACTATGAAGATCATGGTGCTACTTTGAAGCACAAGTGTGGTAAAAGGATAGTAACATTGTCCCTTCTCTCTTTTTCTCTCATTTTTTGGGCCTTCTCTCCCTTTTTTATGGCCTTTCTCTTTTTCTATTTTGGGCCTTCTCATTTTTTATGGCCTTTCTCTTTTTTTTTATTCCTCACTTGGGACAATGCTATAATAATGATGATCATCACACTTGTATTTATTTACAACTCAGTGATTACAACTTGATACTAGAACAAAGATGACTCTATGTGAATGCCTCCGGCGGTGTACCGGGATATGCAATGAACCAAGAGTGACATGTATGAAAGAATTATGAACGGTGGCTTTGCCACAAATACTATGTCAACTACATGATCATGCTAAGCAATATGACAATGATGAATGTGTCATGATGAACGGAATGATGGAAAGTAGCATGGCAATAAATCTCAGAATGGCTATGGAAATGCCATAATAGGTAAGTATGGTGGCTGTTTTGAGGAAGATATAAGGAGGTTTATGTGTGAAAGAGAGTATCATATCACGGGGTTTGGATACACCGGCGAAGTTTGCGCCAACTCTCAATGTGAGAAAGGGCAATGCACGGTACCGAAGAGGCTAGCAAGGGTGGAAGGGTGAGAGTGCGTATAATCCATGAACTCAACATTAGTCGTAAAGAACTCACATACTTATTGCAAAAATCTACAAGTCATCAAAAACCTCGGCACTACGCGCATGCTCCTAGGGGGATAGATTGGTAGGAAAAGACCATCGCTCGTCCCTGACCGCCACTCATAAGGAAGACAATCAAATAACACCTCATGTTTCAAATTTGTTGCATAACGTTTACCATACGTGCATGCTACAGGACTTGCAAACCTCAACACAAGTATTCTCAATTTCACAACTACTCAACTAGCATGACTTTGATATTATTACCTCCATATCTCAAAACAATCATCAAGCATCAAACTTTTCTTAGTATTCAACACACTCATAAGAAAGTTTATTATTAATCTTGCATACCAAGCATATTAGGATTTTAAGCAAATTACCATGCTATTAAGACTCTCAAAATAATCTAAGTGAAGCATGAGAGAACAATAGCTTCTATAAAACAAATCCACCACCGTGCTCTAAAAGGTATAAGTGAAGCTCTAGGGCAAAATTATAAAGCTCAAAAGATATAAGTGAAGCACATAGAGTATTCTATCAAATTCCAAATCATGTATGGCTCTCTCAAAAGGTGTGTACAGCAAGGATTATTATGGTAAAATCATAAGCAAAGACTCAAATCATAAAAGACGCTCCAAGCAAAACACATATCATGTGGTGAATAAAAATATAGCTCTAAGTAAAGTTACCGATAGAAGTAGACGAAAGAGGGGATGCCTTCCAGGGCATCCCCAAGCTTTGGCTTTTAGGCGTCCTCAGATTATCTTGGGGGTGCCATGGGCATCCCCAAGCTTAGGCTCTTGCCACTCCTTGTTCCATAATCCATCAAATCTTTACCAAAACTTGAAAACTTCACAACACAAAACTTAAAGTAGAAAACTCGTGAGCTCCGTTAGCGAAAGAAAACAAAAGACCACTTCAAGGTACTGTAATGAACTCATTATTTATTTATATTGGTGTTATACCTACTGTATTACAACTTCTCTATGGATTATAAACTATTTTACTAGCCATAGATTCATCAAAATAAGCAAACAACACACAAAAAACAGAATCTGTCAAAAACAGAATAGTCTGTAGTAATCTGTAGCTAGCGCAAGATCTGGAACTCCAAAAATTCTAAAATAAATTTCTGGACGTGAGTAATTTATCTATTAATAATCTGCAAAAATAATTAACTAAATATCACTTTCTAAATGAAAATTACAGCAGTTCTCGTGAGCGCTAAAGTTTCTGTTTTTTACAGCAAGTTCAACAAGACTTTCCCCAAGTCTTCCCAACGGTTCTACTTGGCACAAACACTAATTAAACACAAAAAACACAACCAAAACAGAGGCTAGATAATTTATTTATTACTAAACAGGAGCAAAAAGCAAGGAATAAAAATAAAATTGGGTTGCCTCCCAACAAGCGCTATCGTTTAACGCCCCTAGCTAGGCATAACAAGCAAGAATAGATCTAGGTATTGCCATCTTTGGTAGGCAATCCATAAGTGGCTCTCATGATAGATTCATATGGTAATTTTATTTTATTTCTAGGGAAGTGTTCCATGCCCTTTTTTAATGGAAATTTAAATCTAATATTCCCTTCCTTCATATCAATAATTGCATCGACCGTTCTAGGGAAAGGTCTAACAAGAATAATAGGGCAAGAAGGATTGCAATCTATATCAAGAACGATAAAATCTACGGGCACATAATTCCTATTAGCAACAATAAAAACATCATTAATTATTCCCATAGGTTTCTTAATAGTGGAATCTGCAAGATGCAAGTTTACAGAGCAATCATCAAAATTACGGAAATCTAGTAAATCACACAAAGTTTTGGGAATAGTAGAGACACTAGCACCCAAATTACACAAAGCATAAAACTCATAATTTTTAATTTTAATTTTAATAGTTGGTTCCCACTCATCATAAAGTTTTCTAGGGATAGAAACTTCCAATTCAAGTTTTTCTTCATAAGATTGCATCAAGGCATCGACGATATGTTTAGTAAACGCTTTATTTTGACTATAAGCGTGAGGAGATTTTAGCACGGATTGCAACAAGGAAATACAATCAATCAAAGAGAAATTTTCATAGTTAAATTCCTTGGACCATAATAGTGGGTTTAGCAATATCTAGGGTTTTAATTTCTTCAATCCCACTTTTATCAAATTTAGCATCAAGATCAACAAATTCTGAATTCTTAGAACGCCTTCTAGGTAAAGGTGGATCATATTCAGTCCCATAATTATGAAGATTCATATTGCAAAACAAATATTTAATAGGGGACACATCAATAACATTTAGATCTTCATCATTATTTTATAGGAACTAGAAGAACATGCTTTTATAAAGGCATCTTTCTTAGGATGCATCCTAGCGGTTCTTTCTTTGCACTCGTCAATGGAAATTCTCATGGCTTTCAGAGACTCATTGATATCGTGCTTAGGTGGAATAGATCTAAGTTTCAAAGAATCAACATCAAGAGCAATTCTCTCAACGTTCCTAGCCAAATCATCAATCTTAAGCAATTTTTCTTCAATCATAGCATTAAAATTCTTTTGCAAAGAAATAAATTATTTAATATTAGATTCAAAATCAGAGGGCATCTTATTATAATTTTCATAAGAATTGTTGTAGGAATTACCATAATTATTAAAGGGATTACTAGGATAAGGCCTAGGATTGAAATTTCCTCTATACGCGTTGTTACCAAAATTGTTCCTACCAACAAAATTCACATCCATAGATTCATTATTATTCTCAATAAAAGTAGACAAGGGCACATCATTAGGATCAGAAGAAACACTCTTATTAGCTAATAATTTCATAAGTTCATCCATCTTTCCACTCAAAATATTAATTTCTTCTATCGCATGCACCTTTTTAGTAGATCTTTCAGTATACCATTGAGAATAATTAACCATAACATTATCTAGGAGTTTAGTAGCTTTTCCTAAAGTGATTTCCATAAAAGTGCCTCCCATGGCCGAATCTAAAAGATTTCTAGAAGCAAAATTCAATTCAGCATAAAAATTTGCATAATCATCCACAAATTCAAACCATGAGTAGGGAAATTACGTATCATTAATTTCATTCTATCCCAAGCTTGTGCAACATGTTCATGATCAAGTTGTTTAAAATTCATAATATCGTTTCTAAGAGAGATGATCTTAGCGGGAGGAAAATACTTAGAGATAAAACATCTTTGCACTTGTTCCATGAATTAATACTATTTTAGGAAAAGACAAAAACCAACCTTTAGCACGATCTCTAAGCGAAAAAGGTAGTAGCTTCAATTTAACAATATCATTATTGACATATTTTTTATTTTGCATGTCACACAAATCAACGAAGCTATTAAGATGGGTAGCGGCATCTTCACTAGGAAGGCCGGAGAACGGATCTTTCATGACAAGATTCAACAAAGCAGTATTAATTTCACAAGATTCAGCATCGGTAAGAGGAGCAATCAGAGTGCTAACGAAATCATTATTGTTGGTATTGGTGAAGTCACACAATTTAGTATTATCTTGAGCCATCGCGACAAACAAGCAATCCAACACACGAGCAAACAAGAGCAAACGGGCAAAAGAGGCAAATAGAGAGGGAGGATAGAGAGAGAGGGCGAATAAAACGGCAAGGGTGAAGTGGGGGAGAGGAAAACGAGAGGAAAATGGCAAATAATGTAATGCGGGAGATAGGGATTGTGATGGGTACTTGGTATGTTGACTTTTGCGCAGACTCCCCGGCAACGACGCCAGAAATGGCTTGTTTTTGGGAGTCAAATCTTGACTTGCGCGAACCTCCCCGGCAACGGCGCCAGAAATTCTTCTTGCTACCTCTTGAGCACTGCGTTGGATTTCCCTGAAGAGGAAGGGATGATGCAGCAAAGTAGCGTAAGTATTTCCCTCAGTTTTTGAGAACCAAGGTATCAATCTAGTAGGAGGCTACGCTCGAGTCCCTCGTACCTACACAAAAACAATAGCTCAACGCAACCAACGCGCTTAGGGGTTGTCAATCCCTTCACGGTCACTTATGAAAGTGAGATCTGATAGAGATGATAAATAATATTTTTTTGGTATTTTTGGTATAGAGATGCAAAGTAAATAAAGTAAAAGCAAAGTAAAAACAAAGCAATAGTAAAGTGATGGAGGTTGATATGATGAGAAAGAGACCCGGGGGCCATAGGTTTCACTAGTGGCTTCTCTCAAGAGCATAAGTATTCTACGTTGGGTGAACAAATTACTGTTGAGCAATTGACAGAATTGAGCATAGTTATGAGAATATCTAGGTATGATCATGTATATAGGCATCATGTTCGAGACAAGTAGACCAAAACGATTCTGCATCTACTACTATTACTCCACTCATCGACCGCTATCCAGCACGCATCTAGAGTATTAAGTTAAAAACAGAGTAACGCCTTAAGCAAGATGACATGATGTAGAGGGATAGTTTCATGCAATATGATAAAGAATCCATCTTGTCGTGGAATTGTCACGGCAGATGTCCTCTTGCAAGGACTTGATCGTGGAGCCATCGCAACTAGGAAGGTTAAAGGGGTTAATCGGGACAAAGGACACACGAGGTTTATACTAGTTCAGCCCCTTACGGTGAAGGAAGGCGTACGTCTAGTTGGGTTGGAATTGCTTGAGGTTTCGATGACCAGGGAGCGAGATACGCTATGCCCGGTTCTCGATCTCTTGTTTCTTCTCTCCCTAAGCCGCGAGCGGGTCGTCCCCTTATATACATGGGTCGACGCCCTACGGCTTACAAAGTCCCGGCTAGCTCGTAAACAGTGTCCGGCTCGGTGACTAGTTATTTCTACCTTACAATACAAGTCGCGCCCTCATGGTGGTTTATCACCATGGGCCCTAAATTGTCTGTAGGCCTTTAGACCCTTTACTGAACCACCATCTTCACATCTTGGTCTTAGGCTTCAGATGGGCTTCTCTTTGCGTAACCCGGCCCCTCCTAGGCGGCTTACGTAAATAATTATATCCCCAACATTAGGCCCCAGATTGATTTGAACCGGTTCATGTCAATCTTTTAAAAACCTTATAAACTAGCCCTTAGTCTTCTGTTTTGCGCGGAAATTCTAACCCGCCGTGACGTCATCATCCGGATCCGGGTCAAATCTCTGTGATGTCATCTTCAATAAAATTCGTAATTTAATTCGTCATATCCTCCAACGAATCTTTGCCTTTACTGACCATCCCGAGAATCGAGGCGTCGGGGCCGCTGGATAATGATGCTTTGGTCTCCTTGTTTCTTGCGCCGTCTTGGTCGGGCCCTCCTTATAAATAGATGCGACCTAGGCCTTCTCCATTTCCTTCAGTCGTGTTCCTCCTCACACTTCTTCCCTTGCTGCTCAAGCTCCGCCGCCGCCACCGTCGAACTCCTCGTCTTCATCGACTCAGGCTGCTGCATCACCCTGATTCTGACTAGAAAACGATGGCGATCCTTCGCAGCTCTTCGCATCTGTGAGTTCCTCTTTTCCCCTTTCTCAGATCTGTCTTGAAATCGTCTTGAGTTCGTCGGTGTTCATCACCGCCCTATGCAAACCTCCATTAATTTCACCTCCAATGCCTTTGTTTAGATTATAGAAACAACATAGAACTGTTGCGGAAGATATTCGTGCTTATCCTGTATAAGAACAGATCTCATTTCCCTTGTTTTGGAAACCCTCCGCGAGTATATGAACTTCTCTGTACTGTTTTTAGGTCTAGAAATGTTTTCTTTCTCAGAACCTCGTTTGATCCAAAATAATGATTGCAACTTGTGAAACCTGTTTGTTCCACACTTAACCAAAAAACCGCATCTGTTGACTCTGCTTCAGCCATAATAATTCATGTGACCGGTTTAAAATAATACCGGTTGTCAGCACCGCTTGCTTATGGCGACTTAAGAAAAACCTTAATCATCTTTAGTACCTGCAGCTGCTAATCATTATCACATAGTTACCTGTATGTCATTAGGCCCCTTCTTAAGCCGCCATCTCAGATAACCCAATAATGCTTATTCTCCGGGTTATAATGAACCGGAAAATTTCCTTTATCTTGTTGTAGGCTTCAATTTACCCAATGGCACCCAAAGCTGTTAAGCCTCCGATTACCTGCAACTGGGTCCCATCCATTGTTACAGAAAGCAAACTGTCTGATTTTGTAAAGTCTGGCCATCTGCCCAAGAAGGATGTCATGTCTTATCGCGCTCCTGACCCGTCTGAAGAGAAACCTCAACCCAAGGAAGGGGAGGTGATCATTTTCACCGATCACATGAGCCGGGGATTTGCTCCTCCCGGTTCAAAATTCTTTAGAGAAGTTTTGCACTTCTTTGACTTAAGACCTCAAGACATCAGGCCCAATTCGGTGTCAAATATCTGCAACTTTCAAGTTTTCTGTGAGGTCTACCTTGGAGAAGAACCCAGCCTACTTTTGTTCAGGGAGTTGTTCTATTTGAACCGACAGAATGAACGCGCCAACGGACCCAGTCTAGAACTTGGTGGCATCTCGATTCAGCGACGAAGAGACTGCCTTTTCCCTTATGCTGAACTGCCGAGTCATCCAAAGGACTGGAACCAAACATGGTTCTACTGCCAGGACACTTCTCCGGCTGGTGAAAACCCGCTGCCCGGCTTCTGTGCATTGCGTCTTGAACCTACTCACCCGCTGTCGGATAAGTTGACAGCTACTGAACATCTGCCACTCACCCCCAAAATCAAGAAGATAAAAGCTCTTTTAGGGAACGGCTTAGATGGCATTGACCTGGTCCGAGTCTGGGTTGCTTGGAGAATAATTCCGTTAAGCCGCCGCCCCGGCTTAATGTGTAATTATTCAGGCGAGAAAGATGACCCTCAGCGTCATAGCCCTGACGACTTACCAGATGACATAGTGGAAGCTACAACTCAGTCCTTGTTGAAGGAGGGCACAGTGAATAGTAAGGCCTTCAGCTTACTACCTTTTTGCCAGAAGAACCCGGCCCCTGCAGTAAGTTTCCAGCCGTCGGGTTATTATTATCTCTTTTTTTTATCATGTTAGGCTGTATTCTTACGCATAACCCGTTATAACCTTTTATAGGCAAATGATAACTTCTGGAAAACCCAATATGATCATGAGGCAGCCAAGAAAGCCAGGGCGGCCAAGAGATCCGAAAAGAAAACCACAAAGCCCACCACCTCAAGGAAGAGGAATCCAAGCGCCTCTGAGATGTTTCAGCTTGATGATACTGATGATAATGAGGAAGAGGTAACCTTTGAATTTCCTTTTCTCCTTTATCACTACCTTACTGATACTAACCATCTTTCAGGAAGACACGGGCAACAGCCAACCCGTCGAGGAAGAGGTAATTATAATCTCCTCCGACTCCGAGCTTCAGCCGCGTCAGAAAATTCGAAGAGTAACCCAGAAAGTAAGATTTTCACATCCTTTGGCTTACCAAGATCCTGACTTTCTTTTGAAGCGATAGATTTATGAGAGCCAGAGGCAGACCCAGACCAGCAAAGACGCGGAACTCTCCTCCGGCTTACCTGATGTGACCAGGAAACGCCAGGCTGAGGTTACCTCCGATTCACACCTTCTTTTTCCTTTGGCGGGTTTCATTCATTATCCTCTCAATTCTTCTGACTCCAATTATCAGGATATTTCACCTTCCTCCGGTGAGTCTATGCAGTCCAACATGCCAGCCTTCAAAACTGCTCCCGGGTAATATAAGCTTGTTGTACCTTATGCCTTTATTTTACTCATACTTTTCGTATTTAACCTGTCTACTTTTTCCGCAGTGTGCAAGTAAAGCCCAGCAAAAGGGCAAAAAAGAATAAGCCGCCCCAAGAGCCGGTTGTGACTGAACCAGAGCTGGGCACAGCTGCTCCTGATGCCCCTGCTCACGAGCCACTGCCTCAACCATCTCATGACACTCCTATATCTTCCTCTGACCCGCCTACTGAGCAAATCTTCAACAAGTCTGGTAACCCGGAGGCTCCTAGCCCCGCCAAAGCAAGTGATCCGGAAGTTGAGATCCTCAAAACTCAGTTTGTTGAACCGGCACAGCCATCTGTACTTGCCAAGTGTTCTAAAGAGGAGTTGGTAGAACGCCGAAAGGCCAAGCTGGACGTCACTAACTATACTCATTTGAGTATCGGAGAGATCGTCTCCGGCTATATCAATCAAGTACATAGCAGCTGTGACCTGGAAATTGACATGGTGAAGCAGATACAGCAGAAATCTGAGGTATGACTTATGCTAGCTTTCTTTAACCATACTTATTGTACCAGCCCCCAAGTCTATTGCTTATAACTAAATATGCTGTAGACTTTTGAAAATTGCCTAGCACTGCTTATCCGGCTTAGGAAAAAGACTTTTAACCCGGTAACACTTGCGATACACATTAGCCCCCAAGTGCTAAACATCTTTGCTTGCAAAGTGTTTGGGACTTTAATTTCCATGAACCGGAGTAGTAATTGAAAATTCTTCAGGATACATTAGCCCCCAAGTGCCAAATACCTTTGCTTGCAAAGTGCTTGGGACTTAACACTTATTTACCGTAATCTTGAGTGTTATTTGGTGCAATGCAGGTCATGATAAGTCAATTTGAATCGGAAATTGCTGACCTGAAGAACCGCGTGGCAGCCCAGGAGACTGAAACTCAAAAGGCTAACTCCAAATTTGAATTCAGTGTCTCTGAACAAGAGAAGCTGAAGCAAAATTTTGAATCAGAGAAGAAAATTTGGGCTGATGAAAAGGCCGCACTGGTGACCCGGGCCGAGACAGCAGAGGCATCGCCGGCGGAAGCAACGGCCGAACTGTCCGACTTAAAGCGCCAGATATCTCGAATGGTCTCAGCAATCTTTGGTGAGTGACTTACTCAAATCTTAAACACTGTAAAACTCCTTGAATGACCATTTCAGTTGTTTCCTCTGACTCACCTTCTGCTTAATAACGCAGGCCCCAGGAGCACAAATCTCAAGCAGAACATGGTGATCAAGCTGAAGGCGGTTTATACTCTGGTGGAACAGCTCCACACCGGGTCACAACGTGCCCTGGCCGTTGTGTCTTTATCAAATGATGTTCCCTATCTCCTGCAAGATGTGCTGAAGCGGCTTGTTGTGCTACCTCAGCGGATCCAAGAGTTAAGACGAGCATCTGCAAGAGCCGGAGCTATAGCCGCATTGAGCCGGGCCAAGGCGTGGCTTCCAGAACTAGACCCTGCTGATATTGCTCTTGGGTATCCAAGTTTAAAGTAAGATGGCACCATGTTTAATGATAAAGATTTCACCGCCTGTGTGAAAGATATACATCCGGTGGCTACTCTTATTAGGAATGACACTGACCTCTCCAAGTGTCAGCCGGGTTATGACAAGGAGAATCGGAGAATCCTCACGCCGCATTATGACAACGTCAGCTTAATCCCTCCAACCCGTAAGCACACCTTTGCTCCTGAAGTCGACCCAACCGGTTTAATAGATGATGAAGCTGAGTTTGAGGCCTTGAGTGGCATTGACTGGGCCTCATCATCCTTCCAGGACAAAGCAGCCGGCGGAGAGACGGAGAAGGATAACCCGGAGGCTTCAAATCAACCCCAAGAGTAGATTATCAGGCGCCACCTGCTTATGTAGTTGTAGAAAAACAATGCCGCATTATTCAGACTCGAAGAGTCTTGTAATAGAGTAAAAAATACCTTGAGTTTTGCTATGCCTTTGCGTATGCTTATAGCCTTTAGTACTTGCATAAGCTGTCGTATACTTTATATGAATCTATTATGCGCCGAAAGGTCTCGTAATAGAGGATGTTGATGCTGCTACCTCCATCCATGAGCACCTTAGTAAATTTATACCCACCAACCTGCGGTGCCACCACTAGGGCCAGTTGACCCGGATTATCAACCCGGGGAGGGTGATCCTCCCTGCTCCAGACAATAGGCTGTTCCAACCACCTCAAGTAACGAGGGACAGCCGGTTCAACAGAATTCACAGCCCTCTTATGAACTTTCTGATCACGTTTACACAAACTTGTGGTGAATACGTGATACTGCCCACTGTTTAACTGTTTTGGATGGTTCTGATAACCCGACTGCTGCTGCTGCTGACCTCCTTGACCAGACTGATGTTGATTATAACCACCCTGGTTTCCCTAAAAACCGGATCCTGAACCACCGCCCGGGCCATGAAAGCCGCCGGCTCCTGAGCCGCCGCTTGGGCCTTGATTGCCATCAAACGTATTAGAATTCTTGAAAGCTTTCATGATTGCGCAATCCTTCCATAAATGAGTCGTTGGTCGTTCCCGGGTGCCGTGTTTCGGGCAGGGCTCATTGAGTAGTTGCTCAAGAGACGGTCCTGACCCACCAAACCAGGGTGGCTTCCCTTTGCGCTTCTGATTGTTACCCTATGCATTGGCCATAAATTCCGGGTTACCGTCTGCCTTACGCTTATTGCCTCCTTGACTTGTCGGGTTATGCTGCTGACCCTTTCCATTACCGTTCTTCTTTCCCTTCCCCGTCTTTTCATCATCAGACGCGGGGTCCTTGGTACTATCAGAATAGGCATGCTTGACTAAAGCCGCCATCAGCGTCCCCATATTGTTGCAATCACGCTTAAGGTGCCCCACCTTCTGTCTCAGAGGCTCAAAGCGGCAATTCTTCTCCAGCATGAGAACTGCTGAGCCGGCATCCATCTTATCAGACGAATGTATTATATCTTTGACCCGGCGCACCCAATGAGTCGTAGATTCACCTTCTTCCTGCTTACAATTTGTCAGATCCACAATTGACATAGACTGCTTGCAAGTATCCTTGAAGTTCTGGATGAAACGGGCCTTTAGCTCTGCCCATGAACTAATGGAGTTGGGTGGCAAACCCTTTAACCAAGAACGGGCCGTTCCGTCCAACATCATGGTGAAATATTTAGCCATCGCTTCATCACTAACCTCCAGCAGCTCCATAGCCATCTCATAACTTTCAATCCACGCCCCAGGCTGTAAATCGGCCGTATAATTTGGCACCTTCCGAGGTCCCTTGAAATCCTTGTACATTACGTAGAGCCGGCACCAGACAAGGAACTCCTCCGGTTCTAGTAGCAACTCCCGCCTCAACGGAAGTCATCTGGTAAGCCGGTGAGTTCTGTTGGGCTGCTAGCTGAGCCGGTAGCTGAGCCGCCCACTCGTCCTCCTGACGTATCCGATCCTGAACCGGGTTATACCCGTCGGGCTGGTTCCGGCGCTGAGCGTTACTTGACAAGGCCTCTGACTCCATGTGTCTACTGTAACTCGGGCTCCGATTTTGACGAGGCGGGGCTAACCAGGGCGGAGGAGTCGAGTGAATCCTATCCCGGCTGTAGGAGTAGGTCTCTTGCTGAGCCAGGGCTGTTTGGACAAGTTCTCTGATCTTCCGGGTTTCCACCATTGTCGGATCATCCCCATCTACTGGGAGAGCTGCCAAACATGCTAATGTTGCGATTAAGTTCTCCATGGGGTTGGAGAAGTGACCCTATGGTATTGGTACGTAATTGGGCGGTGCCATATTGCCGTGAGGAGGTGCTATCCCCTGAGGCTAGACTGAACCTCCCGCTCCGGATGTAATAAGCTGATTCGCACCTGGCGGGTTACTTGGGCCGGCCCCGGGTGTAGCAAAGAGATTCCGAGGATCATAATTCTAAGGTAAACGGGACTGAGTTTTCTGATGTCTCCTCCTCATTACCTCATTAGATGCGTTTAAGCTCAACGTGAGCTGCAAGGCCTCTGCCTGAAGTTGCTGCGCCCGTACGTCCAAAGCCGCCCGCTCTGCTGCTAATCTAGCGTCCTCAGCTGCTAAGGTTTCCTTGACCCGGGCGATCTCGTCGCGAACCTGAGCCACCTCTGCCTAATGCTCAGATTGGTTCGCAAGGATGACTGTAACAGTTAACAAAGCCGTAAGCTTATCCATGAGATCCATCAGCACCTGAGCCGGTGAGCGCACGGGGCCTCCTACCCCGGCTGCTCCTAACCCGGACGTTATTGCCGCTGAGGTCGTAGAATTTTGGCCGGGTTGAGTACCAGCCATGAAGACTCCTGCCCAGTTTGGCGACTTTGAGAGGTCCGGAATAGTGCTGCCATCGGAACAGCCCCCAAGCACACCATCTTGAACTTGATATAGTGAATCTGTTGAGCCGGCGGATGAATCACCGTCAGAGAGGACGGCCGGCTCACCATCACCTTCAGATCCTTCAGGAAGTTCACCTCCATGGATGCAACCCACAAATGTACGCTTCACGACGGGTTGAGCTCGGGCGGGTTTCACACGCTGAACCGTCTCAACGAGGTCGGTGCAGCTGTCCGGCTCAGGGCCCGGCTCACCAATCCGGCCGATGGAGACGTGAATTCCGCCAAAGGGGACCCGGTAGCCGTACTCAATTGAGCCGGCGTCGGGGCCCCAGCCTTCATCGTCGATGTAGATCTTGCCGCGACGACTCTTGGTCATCCGGCCAACGGCGTATCCCTTGATCCCTTCGAAGCTGCCCTTCAAGAACTCAAATCCACCGTCCGCTGGCCCCACGGTGGGCACCAACTGTCATGGAATTGTCACGGCAGATGTCCTCTTGCAAGGACTTGATCGTGGAGCCATCGCAACTAGGAAGCTTAAAGGGGTTAATCGGGACAAAGGACACGCGAGGTTTATACTAGTTCAGCCCCTTACGGTGAAGGAAGGCCTACGTCTAGTTGGGTTGGAATTGCTTGAGGTTTTGATGACCAGGGAGCGAGATAAGCTATGCCCGGTTCTCGATCTCTTGTTTCTTCTCTCCCTAAGCCGCCAGCGGGTCGTCCCCTTATATACATGGGTCAACGCCCTACGGCTTACAAAGTCCCGGCCGGCTCATAAACAGTGTCCGGCTCGGTGACTAGTTATTTCTACCTTACAAGTCGCGCCCTCATGGCGGTTTATCACCATGGGCCCTAAATCGTCTGTGGGCCTTTAGACCCTTTACTGAACCGCCATCTTCACATCTTGGTCTTGGGCTTCAGATGGGCTTCTCTTTGCGTAACCAGGCCCCTCCTGGGCGGCTTACGTAAATAATTATATCCCCAACACATCTTGTTATCCTCGATGGCAACAATAGAATACGTGCCTTGCTGCCCCTTCTGTCACTGGGAAAGGACACCGCAAGATTGAACCCAAAGCTAAGCACTTCTCCCATGGCAAGAACAACCAATCTAGTAGGCCAAACCAAACTGATAATTCGAAGAGACTTGCAAAGATAACCAATCATACATAAAAGAATTCAGAGAAGATTCAAATATTATTCATAGATAGACTTGATCATAAACCTACAATTCATCGGTCTCAACAAACACACCGCAAAAAGAAGATTACATCGAATAGATCTCCACGAGAGAGGGGGAGAACATTGTATTGAGATCCAAAAAGAGAGAAGAAGCCATCTAGCTACTAGCTATGGACCCGTAGGTCTGAAGTAAACTACTCACACTTCATCGGAGGGGCTTGGATGATGATGTAGAAGCCCTCCGTGATTGATGCCTCCTCCGGTGGAGCTCCGGAACAGGCCCCAAGATGGGATCTCATGGATACAGAAAGTTGCGGCGGTGGAATTACGTTTTTGGCTCCGTCCCCGATTGTTTGGGGGTACGTGGATATATATAGGAGGAAGAAGTACGTCGGTGGACCTTCGAGGGGCCCACGAGGCAGGGGTCGCGCCCTAGGGGGGCGCCCCCTACCCTCGTGAGCACCTCGTGGCTTTCTTGACGGGGGGGGCAAGTCTCCTGGATCTTATCTGATGAGAAAATCACATTTCCAAAGGTTTCATTCCGTTTGGACTTCGTTTGATATTCCTTTTCTTCGAAACCCTAAAACAGGCAACACCAGCAATTCTGGGCTGGGCCTCCGGTCAATAGGTTAGTCCCAAAAATAATATAAAAGTGGAAAATAAAGCCCAATAATGTCTAAAACAGTAGATAATATAGCATGGAGCAATCAAAAATTATAGATACGTTGGAGACATATCACACCCATATGGCGACGTGGGCCCGTAAGACACACAGCCATGTTAGTAAAAGTTTTTGTAGTGACTAGATTGAACTTCGGCCAAGGAGTTGGAAAGGGGGCTACCTACACGCAGTCGGCTCTGATATATCACACCCATATGGCGATGTGGGCCCGTAAGACACACAGCCATGTTAATAAAAGTTTTTGGAGTGACTAGACTCAACTTTGGCCAAGGAGTTGGAAAGGGGGCTACCTACAGGCAGTCGGCTCTGATACCAACTTGTAGCGCCCTCGATTCAACAGTACACTAATCATACACGCTAATGTGTATGATCAAGCTCAAGGACACACGAGAAGATATCACAACACAACTCTAGACACAAAATAAAATAATACAAGCTTTATATTACAAGCCAGGGGCCTCGAGGGCTCGAATACATAAGCTCGAATACACAAGAGTCAGTGGAAGCAACAATATCTGAGTGCAGACATGAGTTAAACAAGTTTGCCTTAAGAAGGCTAGCACAAAAACAACATCGATCGAAAAGGCAAGGCCTCCTGCCTGGGAGCCTCCTAACTACTCCAAGTCGTCAGCGGCTGTCACATATTAGTAGGCACCCTCGAGGTAGCAGTAGTCTTCAGTGGTGTCGTTTGGCTCCAGGGATCCGTCATCTGGTCGCAACAATCGGGTATGGGGGAAAAGAGGTAGCAAAGCAGCCGTGAGTACTCATCCAAAGTACTCGCAAGACTTACATCAGATCTAAACTAAGTATGCATCTATATCAAAGGAAATGGGAGGTATCTGTGGACTAAACTGCAGAATGCCAGAAGAGAAGGGGAAAGCCTAGCCTATCGAAGACTGGCATATTCAAGCATCTTGCAGCATATAGAAGAGTACAGATCGACATAATATAAGTACTAGTAGTGTTATCAACCTCGACCGGAGATCCTTTCTTGACTCCCTGCGAGAAAGCAATCCCAGAGCCATACTATCCATTTCTCATATCCATTCATTTCTCATCAGGAATATCCAGTTCTAGTTGTATTGATCGGGATACAACTCCAAGTGTCCATTACCGTAGGACAGGCTATCGATAGATGTTTTCTTCCCTACAGGGGTGCACCAACTTACCCATCACGCTCGATTAACTCTGGCCGGACACACTTTCCTGGGTCATGCCCGGCCTCGGCCAAATAATACGCCGCAACCCGACCTGGGCTTAATAGAGAGGTCAGCACGCCGGACTAAGCCTATGCCCCCAGGGGTCATGGGCCACCTCCTCGGGAACTCCTGCATGTTGCATACATGGCCGGTGAGCAGACCTAGCTACCCCCTTCAACAAGGCAGGAGCTAACGCAGTCCAACCCGGCGCGCGCCGCTCAGTCGCTGACGTCTATTAAACTTCGGCTGATGTATACGATGCAGAACACCCATACTATGCCCACGTGATGTTTAGTCCTATCATGCCAGAGGCCCCTTGGATCAAATATCCAAATCGTAGTGGATTAGGAGCACGCGGTAACAAGCAGAGACTCATGATCGATGTGACCCCGTCGCCCCGTCTCGAGTACTTGCAGCAAGGGCTAAGAATGCCCGGCCACACCTCGTAAGTATCTCGCGGGCACCTTCCAGGTCAACCCGACTCCACATCACTCGCTATTAAGCTCGCGCGGATACCCCTCAGGGCCGACCCGTCTTTAGTAACATGGCTTAATGCAAAGTCATAGTAACCATAGTAACTGTGTGTCTAACACCAAGGGGAAAACCCGAGGAATCACCCCCGATGAATTCCACTCGGTGTTATCATCAAGGTGAACGTAAGAGGATCCACCCTCGAGGTTCACACTTGAGAGGTTGCGCGACAGAGCCATAACAGAAGTGGTTAAGGAGGAAATCACCCTCGATGACCATGATCGGATAGCTACACTACAGAGATCTCATCAGGAGTGATGAATGAGGTTCCACCCTTGGCACTCGATGGTAACTCTGCAGAGTCAAGCAACAAAAGGGGAAAGTGATGTGCGGTGTCGGGGCCTAGATGTCGATCACGTTGATCGAGTCATCGAACATAAAGCGGGGCAGCTGGGACAAGGTGGGGGTCACTGATGGATCTCTAACCAACCTATACTAAGCAGTTTAGGATAAGCAGGTAAGGTATGAAAGCAGGTAACAAAAACAGGCTATGCATCAGAGTAGGATCATACAGAAAGCAGTAGCAGTTCTAATGCAAGCATAAGAGGGAAAGAAATGGGCGATATCAGAGTGCTCGAGGGGGGTTTGCTTTCCTGGTTGCTCTGGCAAGGAGGGGTCATCGTCGACGTAGTCGATCACAGGGGAAACATTGGTCTCGGGGTCTACCGGAGAGAAGAGGGGGAAGAAACAGTAAATACAGAGCAAACAATGCATCACAAGGCATATCATGACGATAGGCAGAGCTAGGGTTGCCTAACGTAGTACTACACGTTGCAGACGGAGGGGATAAACATCCAAGGATGAATCCCCGGTGTTAGACGAATTCCGGACAGATGAAAGAGAGGGGACGGTTCCATGTTCAGCATGCTAGGGGCATGTGACAGGTGAATGGACTGCGCATTTAGATTCGTGGGATTTTTCTGAGCAACTTTCATATAGAAAACATTTTCATTGGAGTTACAGTTTAATTTCTATGAATTTTCAAAGATTAAAGCATTTCCAGAAATTAGTTAAATTGATAGAAAAGGAAATATGATGTCAGCCTGACATGTTGATGACGTCAGCAGTCAACAAGACTGCTGACCAGGTCAAACTGACCAGTGGGTCCCACATGTCATACACAAAGGGCTAATAGTGGGTTATTTTAATTAAACAGAGTTAATTAGCACTAGGGCCCCACATGTCAGTGACTGATTAGGCTAACTAATTAGTTTTAATTATAAAAATGTTTAAATTAGATTAATTACGCGGTGGGGCCTGCGTGTCAGTGACACTGTGTGCCCAGTCATCACAGTTGACCATGGTCAACATGGTCTACTGGGGCCATGGGGCCCACGGGCAGTGACCCAGAGGCGGGCCCCAGGTGCGCCACGTCGGCGGCGTTGGGGTTTCGCCGCCGGTGACCAAAACAGCGGTGGGGCTCGCCGGACTTCGCCGGAATCGCGCCACAGGGGGTCATTAGGCGTGGGACTTGGCGCGTTCGAACAAGGAGAGCTCGCCGCGTCGCGTGGTGAGGCCAGCCGGAGCTGGAGCTGCCGGAAACAGCGTCGGCGACGAGCGTGGGCGGCGGTTGGCTTCGGGCCTCATCGGAGACGAGGCTACAGGTGTTCAAAAGGAGCGTGGGGTGGTGCGTTCGAAAGCAGGGGCTCGGGCGCAGCCATTCGAGGTCTCTGCCGAGGTTGGGATGGACGGAGTCGTCGCCGGCGACATGGACGGCGGAGACCCGAGGCACGACGAGCTTGCAAACAGCGCAACGGCGAGCAAAACGAGCGGTGCTGAGTACGTACGGCGTCTACACGTGCGGGCGAGCATGATGGACACGCTTGAGCGGGCGTTCGGTCACCGGAACATGGCCGGCGATGAGTTCGGCGGAGGCGAGCTCAGACATGTGGGGAACGGCTCCTACGGGCGCGACAACGGCGGGAAGATGGAGGGGAGAGAGGCGAGGCTCACTGGACGGCTACGTAAATCCCCTGGAAGGTTAGTAGCAGCAGCAGGCGTCATCGGAGTCGAAGAGGATCGCCGGAGCAGAGGCGGAAGGAGGGTGGCTTGATCCGCTGCCTGCGGTGCTCCTCGAGCTCGATGGCGAGGCGTAGTCGAGGTAGGGGTCGACGGCGTGTCTTGTGGACGTGCTGGCGAGGCGCGGGGTGGCCGGTGGCCGCGTGGTCGACAGAGAATGGCGGTGATGGCGCTCGGCGGAGGGGGAGAGGAGCGAGCGAGTGAGAGGAGAGGGGAGAGGTGGAGAGGACGAGGGAGAGAGAGGGCAAGTGGGCGAGTGGGGAGGGAGCTCAAGGCGTAGGGGCCTTATCCCCTCTCGTCGGTGACGTGGAGTACGGGGCAGCGTGCCAGGTCCGGCGGGGACGAGCAAGACGCGCCCGGTCGGACGAACAGGGGGGAGGGGGAAACAGGGGAGAGGTAGGTGGGCCGGCCTGGCTGGGTTAGGTGGGCCGGCCCAGGTGGGTTCGGTCCAGGGAGGGGGTTCCTCTTTCCTCTCCCTTTTCTCTTTTTTCCTTTTTCTTTTTTAAAGCTTTTCTGTTTTAGCTATTTTAGGCCACATAGGCATTTTGCTAAAATGTTTGATCACCACCAATATTACCAGGAGAATATTTTACACATGATGAACATTTTAGTTTTCATGTTTGAGCATTTTTGAAATTCACTCAAAATTTGAATTGAATTCAACTGGAATTTGAAAAGAGAGAGAACCAAGGATCATCAAACACTTGTTAAGCAAAATGATTAACTTAACCCGAGGGGTTACTGTAGCAACATTACACCGGGGTGTTACATGCTCTATGTGTCACGCAAGCGTGAGGGATCCTCGCTGTAGGGTTTGCAATATGTTCATGATTTGCTTATGGTGGGTGGCGTGAGTGACAGAAGCACAGACCCGAGTAAGTAGGTTGTTTGCGCATGGGAGTAAAGAGGACTTGATGTCTTATAATGCTATGGTTGGGTTTTACCTTAATGATCTTTAGTAGTTGCTGATGCTTGCCAGATTTCCAATCATAAGTGCATATGATCCAAGAAGAGAAAGTATGTTACACTACTAGGGAAAACCCTAGCAGTAGCGCTGGTTTTGTGCCCACTAGTAGCGCGGGTAGGCGCGCTACCAATAAGGCGCTACAACTATTGCTTAGCAGTAACGCGTGCCCGCACGCGCTACTGCTAGGACAAGTAGCTGCAGCGTTTGTTCAATCCCACGCTACTGCTAATGTAACTACTTGTGGCGACCCGACCCGAATGGATCAAGTGCCCTGTGCTCAGGTGTCATCCCTGGATCAGTAATGCTGACACCACACAGTACATCGAAGGATTTATAGCAGAGTGGCAATCACACACTTATTACATTGTTGTCTCAAAGAGAACTTATTACAATAAATATGTCTTAAGGCCATCTAATAACGATAACAGCGGAAGACTCGGAAGATAAATGGGTCCATCAACTCCAACGGCATCACTGAGTATAGAACCACGACCTAAAATCACCTTACTCGTCGTCTGAAAAGTCTGCAACATGAGAAGTTGCAGCCCGAAAACGGGTCAGCACATGGAATATGCTGGCAATGTAACACATAGAGAGTAATGGAATGAAACAGCTATACTATATGCATATATGGCTGGTGGAAAGCTCTATGGTTACAGTTTTGCGTAAAGCCAGTTTTTCCCTACTGCAAAGGAATAAATTTATATAACTATCATGGTAGTCGTTAAACATCGAGAATGGTTGACAGCATTCCGATCCCAATTAAGTGAACAGTTAAAACCCAACAACATTAATTAGAAGTAACATGTTGAGATTCACATGATATTCAAGTACTAGATACTCAAGTTGTCCATAACCGGGGACACGGCTAATCATGATTAGTTTGTACACTCTGCAGAGGTTTGCGCACTTTTCCCCACATGACTCGATCGCCTCCGTTTGTTTTCTCGCACTACATGGTGTTTGAGAAACGGATGACCGAGACATAGTCTTTCAGAAGCGTTAGCACCTTACATGTGGGGTAGACCGTACCACCTACAACCCCTACATCTGCTAGTCCACCCCATAAGAGTTCGCACAACTTAGTTGACTATGCCAGAGCCCATAGTAGCATGTGGCTGCACACGGAAGTTTCTAGCATGAATGATCTTATGATCCCTTTGAGCCTGGGTGGCGGTCCAAAATAAAACAGGCCAGTCCTGATAGACATCAGGTGCCTCAATCCACCCAGATGTGTGTTTAAGTTGCCACCTTAGATAAACCATTAAAATTATCAACTCACATCTGTCATGGATATCACTCACCCAATCCACGTCTACTAGCATAGCATGGCATAATAAGCAAACGTAGAAGTAACTCCCAAAGGTTTCATAATAATACAGGTGATAGGTACTACCTCATCTACTTCCCATCCCACGGTTTAATTAGATCCTAATCATGCAAAGTGATAGGATTGATCTAATGCAATAAAACATGGGTTGTAGAAAAGGTATGATCAAAGTGTTACTTGCCTTGCTGATGATCCGCGAGACCTAGGGTTTCAAAGTAACAAGCGGCGCAATCCGGGTGATCTATCGCAGACAAACAACAAGCATACAATAAGTACTCATCTAATGCACAGGTAAAACTCGAACAGGAGAACAAACCAGGAAGTTCAACTTAAGAACTTCGGTTGCAAAGAAAGAACGAACCGAACAAAGAAACGGAAAACAAACGGCGGAAGAAAACAACTCGATTCTAGCAAGTTGAAACTAGGTCAAATTTTACCGGGGCAAAAAACTTGTTTAAGTTGATTAGACGGAACGGCGGTTTCGAAACGAAACTCCAGGCGCTTGAATCACCTGATTCCGATAAACGAGCGAGAAGAAAGACTAGAACGAAGATCGGATCTGAGATCGCGATCGCGGAATAAATCCGATGAAAAGAAAAGAAGAACGATTAAACGAACGGGCGTCGTTAACCGGGGAATAATCGGTGATCACATTCGTTGAGACGAACGGTCCGAAAGAAGAATGAAAACCGATCTAGGGTTTTCGGAAAAGAAAACTGAAACAAAAAAAAGAGAGAAAACTGGAACGGTTAAGAAAAAACCGGAACGGTTTAGAAGAAAAACTGAACCGAGGGGAGAAAAAGAGACGCGGCGCGGGACAACCTCGGCGAGGCTCCGGCGAATGGCGGCGACGGCGGCTATAGGGCGGCGGCGGCGGCGGCTATAGGGCGGCGGCGGGTGAGGGGCGCGGGGTGGGGCGGCTATGGCGGCGGCGGCGCGTCTAAGGCGGCGGCTTGGGGCTGCGCGCTGCTGCTTGCTGCGGCTTAGGAGGAGAGGGGCTTGGGATTTTGATGTGAGGAGAGGGGGGGTTTGGGGTGTATTTATATAGGTGGGGGGATTACTTGGGGTAGGGGACAAGAAATAGAGTAGGAATAGGAAAGAAAAAGAGGAAACGGAGTAGGACTAAAGTCCTACTAGGACTCCAAAAGGGGCAGCGGCGGCGGCCTCCTGGCGCCTGGCGCGCGCGGCGCGGGCGATGGCCTGGCCGACCGGCTGCTGGCTGGGCCTTGGCCCAGGGCGCTGCAAGATTTTTTTTTAATCGGTTTCGCACGTAGAAAAACAAAAGAAAACTAAACTAAACGAACTCCAAAATTACTAAAGTAAATTTTCCCCGACTCCTAAAAATGAGCCAAACAAAATGAACTTTACTCCGGACCGAGAATGCAATTTTTGAAAACACGCATTTTTCCCTATCCAAATAAAAAGCAAACAAAACTCCGGCAAAACCAAAATTTGATTTATTCATTAAATCTTCATTTTTCCTAAATTTGGGAAAGTCATATTATTCCCTCTCTCATTATTTTGATATTGGGAAAATAATTGAAGTTGAAATAAATAAATCAAATGATCCTCTTTTCAAAATTTGAGAAAACTCAAATATGAAAATAACAAAATCTCCAACTCTCTCCGAGGGTCCTTGAGTTGCATGAAATTTCTAGGATCGGGCAAAATGCAAGAAAAAATGACATGCATGATGATCTAATGTATAACATTCCAAATTGAAAATTTGGGATGTTACAAACCTACCCCCCTTAAGATGAATCTCGCCCTCGAGATTCGGGTTGGCTAGAAAATAGGTGAAGGTGGTCCTTGAGCAAATCTTCTTCTCTTTCCCAGGTGGCTTCATCCTCTGAGTGGTGGTTCCACTGAACTTTGCAAAACTTGATAACCTTGCTGCGGGTAACTCTGCTGGCATAATCAAGAATCTTGATTGGCTTCTCCTCATACGTTAAGTCGTCCTTCAACTGAATCGCTTCCAGCGGTACTGTATCACTTAGCGGTACCTCCGCCATCTCGGCGTGACATTTCTTCAGCTGAGAAATATGGAATACATCATGAACTCCTGACAGTCCTTCTGGTAATTCCAACTTATAAGCGACTTCTCCCATACGTTGCAAGATCTTATACGGTCCAACAAAACGCGGTGCTAACTTTCCCTTAACTCCAAAGCGCTTAACTCCTCGAAGTGGGGATACTCGGAGATAAACTCTGTCTCCGGTTTCGTAGACTGTCTCCTTGCGTTTAGAATCTGCGTAGCTCTTCTGCCTGGACTGGGCTACCTTGAGCCTCTCGCGAATCAACTTAACTTTCCGTTCAGACTCCTTAATCAAATCTGGTCCAAAGAATTGACGGTCTCCAACTTCGTCCCATGACAACGGTGTCGTGCACCTCCTTCCGTATAAGGCTTCGAAAGGTGCCATCTTCAAACTGGTTTGGTAACTGTTGTTATAAGAAAACTCCGCATACGGCAAGTTATCGTCCCAACTAGATCCATAATCTAGTGCACAAGCTCTCAGCATATCTTCCAAAATCTGATTGACTCTCTCGGTCTTTCCATCCGTCTGTGGGTGAAAAGCTGTGCAACTGATTAACTCCAGTCTGATTAACTCCAGTCTGGATCCTAAAGTTTCATGCAACTGATTCCAAAACTTTGAAGTAAATTGGGTTCCTCTATCTGATACGATACTCCTCGGAACTCCATGCAAACAAATGATCCTAGTCATGTATATCTTTGCCAACTTAGCACTGGTGTAAGTGGTCTTAACTAGAATAAAATGTGCTACCTTTGTCAAATGATCAACTACTACCCATATCGAGTCATAGCCTGCTTTCGTCCTGGGTAGTCCTGTGATAAAATCCATGCCTATCTTATCCCACTTCCATTCGGGTATCGACAATTATGGTAACAATCCTGCTGGCTTCTGATGCTCTGCCTTTACTCTCTGACGTACGTCACAAACTGCTACATATGCTGCAATATCCTTCTTCATTCCGGTCCACCAGAATGTTTCCTTCAAATCCAAATACATCTTGGTATTCCCTGGGTGAATCGAATACGGTGAATCATGTGCCTCTTGCAAAATCAACTTCCTGATCTCCGGGTCATTTGGCACATAAACACGGTCCTCAAACCATAGGGTATCGTGCTCATCCTCACGAAATCCCTTTGCTTTTTCTTCGCTCAATTTCTCTTTTATAGTAGAAATCTCCTTGTCAGATTTCTGAGCTTCTCTGATTTTATCCATCAATGTTGACTGATTCTCCAATGCTGCTACATAGCCTCTCAGAACTATTTCCAAACATAGCTCACGAAGGTTTTCTGCTAACTCCTTGGGTATTTTCCCCGTCACTAGGGTGTTGACATGGCTCTTACGGCTCAATGCGTCAGCTACTACATTAGCTTTTCCCGGATGGTAATGCAATCTCATGTCATAATCCTTGATGAGCTCCAACCATCTCCTTTGTCTGAGGTTCAACTCCTTCTGCGTGAAAATGTACTTCAAACTCTTGTGATCCATGTACACCTCACAATGATTTCCAATGAGGAAATGTCTCCACGTTTTCAATGCATGCACTATGGCTTCTAACTCCAAATCATGTGTGGCATAATTCAACTCATGAGGCTTCAGTTGCCGTGAAGCATACGAAACAACTCTCCCTTCCTGCATAAGCACTGCTCCAAGTCCTCGACGTGAAGCGTCGCAATACACCTCATAATCTTTGGTCTGATCTGGCAAAATCAATACTGGTGAGGTGACCAAACGTTTCTTCAACTCCTGGAAACTAGCCTCACACTCCTCAATCCATTTGAACTTAGTATCCTTCTTCAACAACTCCGTCATAGGCTTCGCAATCTTTGAGAAATTCTCAATAAACCTCCGGTAGTATCCTGCGAGTCCAAGAAAACTCTGGATCTCTCCAACTGTTGTTGGTGCTTCCCATTCGGTTACGGTCTCAACCTTTGTGGGGTCAACTGCTATACCCTCTCCAGATATAACGTGTCCGAGGAATCCAACTTCCTTTAACCAAAACTCGCATTTGCTGAATTTGGCATATAACTGATGTTCCCTTAGTTTCTCCAAAACCAAACGCAAATGTTCCTTATGCTCCTCTTCATTCTTTGAATAAACTAGGATGTAATCAATGAACACTACGACGAACTTATCCAAAAACTACATAAACACTTTGTTCATCAGGTTCATAAAATAGGCAGGTGCGTTAGTCAATCCAAATGACATAACGGTATACTCATACAGTCCATATCTTGTGGTGAATGCTGTCTTAGGTATGTCCTGCTCTCGAATCTTCAATTGATGGTACCCTGATCACAAATCGATCTTGGAAAACACTTTAGCTCCTTGCAACCAATCAAACAGATCATTGATCATTGGCAACGGGTACTTGTTCTTGATGGTTACTTCATTCAATCCCCGATAATCTACAACCATCCTTAATGATCCATCCTTCTTTTCCACTAGAAGTACGGGTGATCCCCAAGGCAAAGAACTTGGGCGAATGTAACCTTTATCCAATAACTCCTTAATCTGATTCTTAATTTCCACCAAATCCTTTGCTGGCATCCGGTACGGTCGCTTCGATATTGGGCCTGTACCTGGCAATAACTCAATCAAAAACTCAATGTCTCTATCCGGTGGCATGCCTGGCAATTCCTCAGGAAATACATCTGGAAAATCCTTTACCACTGGTACTTCCTCTTGCACAACTCCTGTTAGGCAGTTTACTTGTGTCCTGTTTGGCACATGCCGGGATACATACTTGATCCTTCTTCCTTCTGGTGTGGTAAGCAAAATTGACTTACTAGCACACTCAATATTCCCTTTATACTTTGATAACCAATCCATGCCTAATATCACATCCAATCCTTGAGATTCCAATACTATTAGGTTTGAGGGAAAAACATAGTTACCAATCCTTAATGGTAACCGATCACACCATAAACTTGCCACATACTCCGCTCCTGGCGAGGTTACTAACATGGGTGACCTAAGGGCTTGGGTTGGTAGGTTATACTTATCCACAAATCCCCTTGATATGTATGAATGCGATGCACCAGTATCAAAAGGAACGAGTGCGGTAAATGACTTAACCAGAAGCTTACCGATTACTGCATCAGGCTGATCTTCAACCTCCTCCACATTAATGTGGTTCACCTGTCCCCTATTGAAAGGGTTCGGCTTCTTCCCAGAGCTTCCATTGCCATTTCCATTCTGGCCTTCGGGGCATTCATTGGCATAATGTCCGGTCTTGGAACACTTGAAATAGGTGACTTGACTCAGGTCTCTCTTGGTTGGGGTCGATGGGATGGTACGGTTCTGGCCGTTGCTTCCTCCATTACCATTCTTGTGGCCATTATGGTTGTGCGAGCTACCTCCTCCATGGGTATGCTAAAACTGAAGTCCCGGTTTAGGGGCAAAACGGGGCTTCTGCTGGGCTCCAGAGTTATACTTCCCCTGTCCATACTTCCTCTTATGGTTTTCATTCTGCTGTTGCTTTCCTTCAATCATGATGGCACGATCTACCAACTCCTGGTAGTTGTTGAAACTCGCTACCATCAACTTCATGCTTAGTTCATCATTCAGTCCTTCCAGAAACTTCTCCTGCTTAGCTGCATCCGTAGCAACGTCATCGGGGGCATAACGTGCTAACTTGCTGAAATCGTCAACGTACTGGCCAACTGTCCTTCCTCCTTGGCGTAAGTTGCGAAACTCACGCTTCTTCATGGCCATAGCTCCTGCTGAAACATGGGCAGTGCGGAAAGCTTGCTGAAACTGATCCCATGTGACAGTGTCAACTGGGTAAGTGGCTGTGAAATTCTCCCACCATGCTGCCGCGGGTCCGTCAAGCTGGTGAGCGGCAAACTTCACTTTCTCACCATTCGTGCATCCTGCAGTGGTCAACTCCCTTCCTATCTTGCGGAGCCAATTGCCTGCTACTATCGGCTCGGTGCTACTGGAAAACACCGGCGGATTCAGCCTAAGGAAACGGGCTAAGTGGTCAACAGGTGGTGGTGGTGGTGGATTGTTGTTGTTGTTCTGTTGGTTCTGGACTAACATCTGCATCAATTGATTCTGCTGCTGGATCAACTGAGTGAGTTCCGGTGGGAATCCATTGTCACGTCTCAGAGGCATCTGAGGGTTTAGAAAAGACGAGAATTAAGAATAGAGTGAGGTCTAAAGGGAAAACACTACCCCAATGCACATGAGCAGATGCACACAAAATCACTTCATTCAATCAAACAAGGGCTTACAATCGGTCTAAAACTATCGCAAAAGTGCTCGAACTATAATGTTTACAGGGGGGAAATGCTACTACTATCTGGTGGTCATCTAGAAATTTGAACCGGTGGAAGACTCCATGATATCTGCTCCAGCTTCGTCTTCAAAGTCGGGTTCACTTGGATCCGAATCGGTGTCGTCGATGATGATGTAGTTGTCCGGACATGCGACGTACTCGTCTTCCTCCGTGGATGCTAACTTCCTCTTGAGTTCTTCAATCTCTTGCTTAAGATCGCCATTGTGTCTTGCTAGAGCTACGATCTCGTCCATGTAGTCCTTACGTGTAGACTTCAGTTCTCCTTCTAGCTCGATGATCCTTGCCTTTGCATTCTTCAACTCTATCATATCATTGCACATCTGGTTCTCGTGGCGTCGAATGTGCTGGTTTAACTCCTAGATGAAAGATGCAATGGATCTATCCTTCTTGGTGCTGACTAACTCCCATTGTTCATCTCGGCATCCGCAAATCTGGTAGATAGTGTCCTTGAGGTCTTCTTGGTAAACTTCTCCAATGCGTCCTATGGTGATATGAGCTGCCATGCTCCTTCCCAGACTCCAGGTTGGTGCATTGAAAACACTATCTATGGGCTTTGTGATTGGTGCGAATGTCCTTCCCGGAACGTGAGTTTGAATCTTCCAGCGCTCCTCTTCAGGCAGAGTGGCGTTGAAGGTTCTCGTGAAGCTTGGTAATCCAATGTTCAGGTACTTGGTGACTTCCTTCAGGTGAAATACAAATGGTGTGCATTCATCCGGTTGGGCGTACTTAATCTTCGCGTTCGTCATCCTAAAAGAGTAGAAAAGATGAGGAGTTAGAAAATGAGAAGAGAATGGTGATCTATGGTTTTAACTTAGTGGTCGTGTCCTACAGTCAGCGTGTGTTCTGATACCATCTCTGTGGCGACCCGACCCGAATGGATCAAGTGCCCTGTGCTCAGGTGTCATCCCTGGATCAGTAATGCTGACACCACACAGTACATCGAAGGATTTATAGTAGAGTGGCAATCACACACTTATTACATCGTTGTCTCAAAGAGAACTTATTACAATAAATATGGCTTAAGGCCATCTAATAACAATAACAGCGGAAGACTCGGAAGATAAATGGGTCCATCAACTCCAACGGCATCACTGAGTATAGAACCACGACCTAAAAGCACCTTACTCGTCGTCTGAAAAGTCTGCAACATGAGAAGTTGCAGCCCGAAAACGGGTCAGCACATGGAATATGCTGGCAATGTAACACATAGAGAGTAATGGAATGAAACAGCTATACTATATGCATATATGGCTGGTGGAAAGCTCTATGGTTACAGTTTTGCGTAAAGCCAGTTTTTCCCTACTGCAAAGGAATAAATTTATTTAACTATCATGGTAGTCGTTAAACATCGAGAATGGTTGAGAGCATTCCGATCCCAATTAAGTGAACAGTTAAAACCCAACAACATTAATTAGAAGTAACATGTTGAGATTCACATGATATTCAAGTACTAGATACTCAAGTTGTCCATAACCGGGGACACGGCTAATCATGATTAGTTTGTACACTCTGCAGAGGTTTGCGCACTTTTCCCCACATGACTCGATCGCCTCCGTTTGTTTTCTCGCACTACATGGTGTTTGATAAACGGATGACCGAGACATAGTCTTTCAGAAGCGCTAGCACCTTACATGTGGGGTAGACCGTACCACCTACAACCCCTACATCTGCTAGTCCACCCCGTAAGAGTTCGCACAACTTAGTCTACTATGCCAGAGCCCATAGTAGCATGTGGCTGCACACGGAAGTTTCTAGCATGAATGATCTTATGATCCCTTTGAGCCTGGGTGGCGGTCCAAAATAAAACAGGCAAGTCCTGATAGACATCAGGTGCCTCAATCCACCCAGATGTGTGTTTAAGTTGCCACCTTAGATAAACCATTAAAATTATCAACTCACATCTGTCATGGATATCACTCACCCAATCCACGTCTACTAGCATAGCATGGCATAATAAGCAAATGTAGAAGTAACTCCCAAAGGTTTCATAATAATACAGGTGATAGGTACTACCTCATCTACTTCCCATCCCACAGTTTAATTAGATCCTAATCATGCAAAGTGATAGGATTGATCTAATGCAATAAAACATGGGTTGTAGAAAAGGTATGATCAAAGTGTTACTTGCCTTGCTGATGATCCGCGAGACCTAGGGTTTCAAAGTAACAAGCGGCGCAATCCGGGTGATCTATCGCAGACAAACAACAAGCATACAATAAGTACTCATCTAATGTACAAGTAAAACTCAAACAGGAGAACGAACCAGGAAGTTCAACTTAAGAACTTCGGTTGCAAAGAAAGAACGAACCGAACAAAGAAACAGAAAACAAACGGCGGAAGAAAACAACTCGGTTCTAGCAAGTTGAAACTAGGTCAAATTTTATCGGGGCAAAAAACTTGTTTAAGTTGATTAGACAAAACGGCGGTTCCGAAGCAAAACTCCAGGCGCTTGAATCACCTGATTCCGATAAACGAGCGAGAAGAAAGACTAGAACGAAGATCGGATCTGAGATCGCGATCGCGGAATAAATCCGACGAAAAGAAAAGAAGAACGATTAAACGAACGGGCGTCGTTAACCGGGGAATAATCGGTGATCACGTTCGTTGAGACGAACGGTCCTAAAGAAGAACGAAAACCGATCTAGGGTTTCCAGAAAAGAAAACTGAAACAAAAAAGAGAGAAAACCGGAACGGTTAAGAAAGAACCCGAACGGTTTAGAAGAAAAACTGAACCGAGGGGAGAAAAAGAGACGCGGCGCGGGACAACCTCGGCGAGGCTCCGGCGAACGGCGGCGACGGCGGCTATAGGGCGGCGGCGGTGGCTATAGGGCGGCGGCGGGTGAGGGGCGCGGGGTGGGGCGGCTATGGCGGCGGCGGCGCGGCTAAGGCGGCGGCTTGGGGTTGCGCGCTGCTGCTTGCTGCGGCTTAGGAGGAGAGGGGCTTGGGATTTTGATGTGAGGAGAGGGGGGGTTTGGGGTGTATTTATATAGGTGGGGGGGATTACTTGGGGTAGGGGACAAGAAATAGAGTAGGAATAGGAAAGAAAAAGAGGAAACGGAGTAGGACTAAAGTCCTACTAGGACTCCAAAAGGGGCGGCGGCGGCGGCCTCCTGGCGCCTGGCGCGCACGGCGCGGGTGATGGCCTGGCCGGCCGGCTGCTGGCTGGGCCTTGGCCCAGGGCGCTGCAAGATTTTTTTTAATCGGTTTCGCACGCAGAAAAACAAAAGAAAACTAAACTAAATGAACTCCAAAATTACTAAAGTAAATTTTCCCCGACTCCTAAATGAACCGAACAAAATGAACTTTACTCCGGACCTAGAATGCAATTTTTGAAAACACGCATTTTTCCCTATCCAAATAAAAAGCAAACAAAACTCCGGCAAAACCAAAATTTGATTTATTCATTAAATCTTCATTTTTCCTAAATTTGGGAAAGTCATATTATTCCCTCTCTCATTATTTTGATATTGGGAAAATAATTGAAGATGAAATAAATAAATCAAATGATCCTCTTTTCAAAATTTGAGAAAACTCAAATATGAAAATAACAAAATCTCCAACTCTCTCTGAGGGTCCTTGAGTTGTGTGAAATTTCTAGGATCGGGCAAAATGCAAGAAAATATGACATGCATGATGATCTAATGTATAACATTCCAAATTGAAAATTTGGGATGTTACACTACTGGCAGCGCGTTTTCTGTCCATCTCTACTAGTATTCTTTTTTATTTTTTTATTTTTAGTGTATTTATACGCCGTCGTACAAATATTGGTACAATACCAGTTATGAGGTTTACATCATTATGTCCATAACCGTGTGTCAAATGAAGGTGAATGAGTTTCAAGTGGAGGCAATATGTGGTGCATGTCAAAAGTATACTACAAATCCAAACTTGATCTAGTTTGGACTAGTAGTACTTTTGATGTGCACCACATGTTGCCTCCACTTGAATCTGATCCGCCAACACAAGCTATTTAATCATCATCATAGTCATTACCACCAACATTAGCTATTTAATCATCATAGTCATAGTGTAGCACACATCATCATCTTCAAACTCTCATTCTAGCTAGCTAATCACCACCAACACTAGCTAATAATAATCATCATAGTCATTACCACCAACACTAGCTATTTTATCATCATAGTAATAGTGTATCACATCATCATCCTCAAACTCATTTCTAGCTAGCTAATCACTCCTGCTGCTCTCTCTTAGGTAAAATAACATAAAACATGTGTAGCTCTCCTCCTTGGTCAAGTTGGAGCATGCAGATGAACCTATCTCCTAATTGTGGGTAGCACATCTGTTTGCTGCCCCCTAGTACTTCTCTGTGCTCCCCCATCACATATTTGGTCCAGTCTTGCACTATTAAGCATTCATCGCTGATCTTGAATGCACTAAAGTAACATGTAGGATATCTTGGCCGTAAGCTAATAATACTCATGGTACCTTTAGTCTCGATCCCATAAGGCACAACATTCATCGGGAGTCCCTGTTGAAGAACATCGTATGGTAACATACTTAGCAATGAAGTTTAGCTTCACAAATAATGTATGGAAAAGATGCACCGAGGACAAATAGTAAAAATCTTACCATCCTTCCTAAATAGATGTGACTGTAGTTTATTACGAACACTATTGGTCGCACGTTTTCAGTACTAACATTTCTAAGTGCAGGAAGAAAATTTGTCTTGACAGTATCAAGATCCTCAAGCCATGAAACATAATGACTTAGCTCCTCGCAGTTTAGTTCAGCCCCGGGCCAGTAGTAGGTCCTGTCTACCAAGCGCTGGACATGTTTGCTTGCACCGAAATAAGCTGACAATACAAATTAGTTGTCAACTATTTTTGAATAAACAATATCAAAGACATAAATATGGTTGAGAAACTTACATAATGGTGTAACTGGAGGCGTTTGCACATCGACCCAGATGTCGGTATTACCTTCAATATCATCTTCCGGATGAATATCAAAGGTGATAACCATATCAGGCTCAAATGCATAAGTCTTGCATAGTGCTCGACATGTTTTGCATCCAAAATAGGTGTAGTCGTCTGAATTGTATAATTTTGCGTGGAAAATATAACCATGCTCGGTCTTCAGCTAAACTTTCTTTACCTCCATAGTATGACTGAAACCTATCTTATCCAATACAAAAACTCTTGCATGGCAGGGGATACGCTAGTAGAATAGTAAAAAAAATATAAGTTGAAGCAAATGAAGCAGATGTCATGCTTAATTACTAAAAAAGACTTGTCGTTGTGACTTACTGTATCCACTTCGAAGTTCTCATCCAGCTTGATGCTGAAGTGCCTATCATCATCTAGGAAGATTCCGTCGCACAGGCCGCGCTCGTCTTCGCAGTATTTGCAAATACTGAAATCCTTTTTGTCGTCAGACATTTCCTATGTTCATAGTTAAAACATTAATTGAAAATCGATCGAAGACAACTACCAGGATACTCAACACACAAATCCGGGGCACTCGGTATTTCCTACATATTCTGGCAAAAGTCATGCCAAAATTCATGGAAAAATCTGGCATGACCTTTGCTAAAATAGGACATATCGAGCGCCTGAAATTTGCCGGAACGGAAATGAATCAACACTCCGGCAAAACATAGGCCACTTGGAGGTGTAACCTGCAAACATGACCGGCCACTTGGATATTGAGCAACACAAGATATACATTTCAAAATATCTTATAGGACTGCTAAGTAGCATGCATTCAATAAGCAAAAGTAAATCATCTCATGCGTCCGTACATCGTCGAATATTATCACCAATACATCCCGAATAGTGTCATACATATAGCATCACTAGTACAACTAAAACCCTAGGACACGACGGGTATTGGCGCGGGCGGTGGACACCCACAGAGAAGGAACCATCACGGGATCATAGCTCCAGTGAGATCCCTGCAGAACCTGCCAGGTATTAGAGAACCTGTGCTCCAACGCAAACAAGTAGCGACGAACGTGCGCGTCCTCCTCACTGACACGGTGACGCACCACCTCCGCAGAGTCCTCGAGCCTCTGGACCGTCACTGGCCCACGCGACCGCCACCAAAGAAGGTTCGGGTCAATGACAGGCTGGCTCCTCACCAACCTGCGCCCCCCGGTAGGTAGCGCCTCCCAGTACCACCCCGGCGGAGCCCAGTCCCGGGCATGGCCCATCTGGTCAAGCAGGTGTCGTCCTCCGCCGACTCGACGACGAGGATGCGGGATAGGCATCGTCCACGTAGATGCGAGAAAAATTACTTTAACTAAAAAAATAGCAACAAGTTCTTACTAACGAGTTCTATTAATTCAATTAGTTCTTACTAAAAATAAACTTACTATAAATAATACTCATGGTACCTAATACCTAATTAGTACCTAGTTCTTACTAACTAATTAGTACCTAGGAACTACTACCCTAATTACCATATAAGTAATTAACTAACTAACACTAAAAATAGCCTAGGGTTCATACTAACTAGCACTAAATAGCTAGGGTTCATACTAAGCAGAGAAGAGGGATCGGAAGGGGAGAGTGCTTATAGAGGGCGGGGAAAGAGATGGGGTCGGGGGAGACGGCGGC
>NC_041386.1:188690216-188720043 GCF_002162155.2 Triticum dicoccoides | reverse complement strand
TTAGGTGAAAATAGCTTTAATAGTAGCGTGGGGTGGCAAAATGTGCTGCTGCTAAAATCCGTAGTAGTAGCGCTGTTCGTAGAAGGGCTCTACTACTATACCTAGCACGTCGGGAACGGTGTGGCAATTATAGTAGTAGCGCATTCTGTCCCTGCCGCGCTACTGCTAAGCGGGTAACAATAGCACCGTTCTAGCAGACGCGCTACTGCTAAGTAGCAGTAGCGCCTCTTTTTAACAATCGCTACTGGTAACATTCTGTGTATAAGGTTTTCCCTAGTAGTGTTAGCTTATGCCTCTCCCTCAAATAAAATTGCAATAGTGATTACCGGTCTAGTTATCGGTTGCCTAGGGACAAATAACTTTCTTGTGTGACAACAAGCTCTCTACTAAACCTAACTTAGTTGTGTCATTATCTAAACAGCCCCTACTTTTTATTTACGTGCTCTTTATTATCTTGCAAACCTATCCAACAACACCTACAAAGTACTTCTAGTTTCATACTTGTTCTAGGTAAAGCGAACGTTAAGCATGCGTAGAGTTGTATCGGTGGTCGATAGAACTTGAGGGAATATTTGTTCTACCTTTAGATCCTCGTTAGGTTCGACACTCTTACTTATCGAAATAGGCTACAATTGATCCCCTATACTTGTGGGTTATCAAGACCTTTTTCTGGCGCCGTTGCTGGGGAGCAATAGCGTGGGGTGAATATTCTCGTGTGTGCTTGTTTGCTTTATCACTAAGTAATTTTTATTTGTTGTTCTAAGTTGTTCTCTATCTTCAGTTATGGATATGGAACACGAAATACCAAAAAATTTAGGTGTACCTACTACTCATGGAGATGGGAAACCTCCTAAAACCATCGATGCTAGTTATGTGAAAAATATTATGTACTACTTTGATAATCCTGAGAAAACCCCACTCAATTATGTAATGGGAGACACGTTGGATCAACGTGAATACTTTAGGGATTATCTCTTGACTCAAAAAGGGAAACTATTATGGGATCAAATTCATATGTTGCATTGGTATGCTCGGGAACTATGCTTGAGATATGACTATACTTGTTACTCTAGGATGAAGGCTCCACACCTTCCCTTTTCATGCAAATTTAATTATGATAAAACCTTGGCTTCTTATGCTAATGGTATATATGATTACTATGATGTGGAACAAATAGAAGAATTTTTTGCTTTTATGGGTGCTTATGAAATTGAATCTTTGTTTAAAGAGTGCGAAAATCTTGATGATGTTGTTTACAGACCTGAAATTTTTGCTCTACTTAAATATTGCTATGAGAATTATGAATTCAATTCCGATATTGATGATTTTATTGAGAGAGTCTCCACTGTCCAAGAAGAGACTAATATTTTGCAGGAGTCTGTGGAAGAAGGAATTGATGAAACTATGGGCTCATTGGATGAAAAAGATGATGAGGAGAGTGAAGAACAAAAGGAGGAAGAGCGGATTAGCTACCCGTGCCCACCTTCTAATGAGAGTAACTCTTCAACTCATACGTTGTTTAATTCCCCTTCGTGTTTATCGGAGGATGAATGCTATGATGATTGTTATGATCCCGTTGATTCTTTTGAAATATCCCTTTTTGACGATGCTTGCTATGCTTGTGGACAAGATGCCAATATGAATTATTCTTACGGAGATGAACTTGGTATAGTTCCTTATGTTAAACATGAAATTGTTTCTATTGCACCCACGCATGATAGTCCTATTATCTTTTTGAATTCTCCTGCCTACACTATATCGGAGAAGTTTGCACTTATTATGGATTATATTGATGGGTTGCCTTTTACGGTTGCACATGATGATTTTGATGAATATAATATGCATGTGCTTGCTGCTCCTACTTGCAATTATTATGAGAGAGGAACTATATCTCGACCTCTCTATGTTTCCAACATGATAAAATTGCAAGAAATTGTTTATACTATGCATTGGCCTTTACTTTGTGTGCATGAATTGTTCTTGTATGACATGCCGATGCATAGGAAGAGAGTTAGACTTCGTCATTACATGATATATGTTACTTTGTGCTCACCACTAAATTACAAATCATTGTTAATTAAAAAGTGGCTTTGATATACCTTGGGATCCGGGTGGATCCATTACTTGAGCACTATATGCCTAGCTTAATGGCTTTAAAGAAAGCGCTGCCAGGGAGACAACCCGGAAGTTTTAGAGAGTCATTTATTTCTGTTGAGTGCTTTCATATAGTTTAAAAGCAAAAATAAAATAAAGAGGAGAACCCAAAACTTTTCAAAAAGAAAAGCGAAAGTGAGAAAGACGAGCATTGTTAAAATGGGAGCTAGCCTTGAACTTTGTTCATACCCATGGAAACTTTGTGACCCTTGATTACAGAAAATTTTCAACAAAAATAATTATCCCCTTGTACAATTCCACTGTATTATAAAAATAATATGCCAAGGTTTGCCTTCAGGATGTTTTAGATTACTTGTTGGTTTGTGCGGTGCAGGACAAAAACTTTGGTTGTAGTGCATGATTTTAATTTTTTTTTACTGGAACGTCAAACGGTTCTGAAACTTTTTGCACTGTCTTTATATACAAATTTTCTATTTTTCCTAAATTTGGTAGAATTGTTTGAGTACCGGGGGTATGGTGAATGTTCAGATTACTACAGACAAGACAGATTCTGTTTTTTGATGCATTGTTTGCTTGTTTTGATGAAACTATCGATTTCTATCATTGGATTAAGCCATGGAAAAGTTATATTACATTAGCTACAATGAAAAAACAAAATATGAATTGGTTTGCAACAGTATTATAGTAGTGATTTGCTTTATTATACTAACAGATCTTTCGGAGTTTTCTGTTGAGTTTTGTGTGGATGAAGTGTTCGAAGATCGAGGAGGTCTCGATGTGAGGAGAAGGAGGAGAGGCAAGAGCTCAATCTTGGGAATTCCCAAGGCACCCCAAGTAAATATTCAAGGAGACTCAAGCGTCTAAGCTTGGGGATACCCCGGAAGGCATCTCATCTTTCTTCAACAAGTATCGGTTTGTTTTCGGGTTCGTTTCGTTCATGCGATATGTGCAAATCCTGGAGCGTCTTTTGCATTTAGTTTTCACTTTTCTTTTATGCACCATGCTGGTATGACATAGTCCTATAGAATGCTCTTTGTACTTCACTTATATCTTTTGAGTATGGCTTTATAGAATGCTTCATGTGCTTCACTTATATCTTTTGAAGTTTGGATTGCCTGTTTCTCTTCACATAGAAAACCGCCATTTGTAGAATGCTCTTTTGCTTCACTTATATTTGTTAGAGCGTGGGCATATCTTTTGTAGAAAGAATTAAACTCTCTTGCTTCACTTATATCTATTTAGAGAGATGACAGGAACTGGTCATTCACATGGTTAGTCATAAAATCCTACGTAAAACTTGTAGATCACTGAATATGATATGTTTGATTCCTTGCAATAGTTTTGCAATATAAAGATGGTGATATTAGAGCCATGCTGGTGGGTAGTTGTAGATTGTAGAAATACTTGTGTTGAAGTTTGTGATTCCCATAGCATGCACGTATGGTGAACCATTATGTAACGAAGTTGGAGCATGAGGTATTTATTGATTTTCTTCCATATGAGTGGCGGTCGGGGACGAGCGATGGTCTTTTCCTACCAATCTATCCCCCTAGGATCATGCGCGTAGTACTTTGTTTCGATGACTAATAGATTTTTGCAATAAGTATGTGAGTTCTTTATGACTAATGTTGAGTCCATGGATTATACGCACTCTCACCCTTCCATCATTGTTAGCCTCTTTGGTACCATGCATTGCCCTTTCTCACCTCGAGAGTTGGTGCAAACTTCGCCGGTGCATCCAAACCCCGTGATATGATACACTCTATCACATATAAGACTCCTTATATCTTCCTCAAAACAGCCACCATACCTACCTATCATGCCATTTACATAGCCATTCCGAGATATATTGCCATGCAACTTCCATCGTCATCATATACATGACTTGAGCATCATTGTCATATTGCTTTGCATGATCGTAAGATAGCTAGCATGATGTTTTCATGGCTTGTCCATTTTTTTATTTCATTGCTAGGCTAGATCATTGCACATCCCGGTACATCGCCGAAGGCATTCATATAGAGTCATATCTTTGTTCTAGTATCGAGTTATAATATTGAGTTGTAAGTAAATAAAAGTGTGATGATCATCATTATTAGAACATTGTCCCATGTGAGGTTATCAAAATAAAAGAGGCCAAAGAAGCCTAAATAAAAAAGGAGGCCAAAGAAGCCCACCAAAAAACAAAAAAATGAGAGAAAAAGAGAGAAGGGACAATGTTACTATCCTTTTACCACACTTGTGCTTCAAAGTAGCACCATGTTCTTCATATAGAGAGTCTCATTGAGTTATCACTTTCATATACTAGTGGGAATTTTCATTATAGAACTTGGCTTGTATATTCCGATGATGGGCTTCCTCAATGCCCGAGGTCTTCATGAGCAAGCAAGTTGGATGCACACCCACTTAGTTTCAGTTTGAGCTTTCATATACTTATAGCTCTAGTGCATCCGTTGCATGGCAATCCCTACTCCTCACATTGACATCAATTGATGGGCATCTCCATAGCCCGTTGATTAGCCACGTCGATGCGAGACTTTCTCCATTTTTGTCTTCTCCACACAAACTCCACCATCATATTCTAATCCACCTATAGTGCTATGTCCATGGCTCATGCTCACGTATTGCGTGAGGGTTGAAAAGGCCGAAGCGCGTTAATAAGCATGAACCAATTGCTCAGCTTGTCATCGGGGTTGTGCATGATGGGAGCATTTTGTGTGACGAAAATGAAGCATGGCAAAACTATATGATTTTGTAGGGATGAGCTTTCTTTGGCTATGTTATTTTGAGAGGACATGATTGCTTTATTAGTATGCTCGAAGAAAAATTATCTTAATGTCAAATGATAGACTATTGCTTTGAATCACTCATGTCTTAATATTCATGCCATGATTAGATTACATGATCAAGATTATGCTAGGTAGCATTCCACATCAGAAATTATCTTTTTTATCATTTACCTACTCGAGGACGAGCAGGAATTAAGCTTGGGGATGCTGATACGTCTCCGTCGTATCTATAATTTTTTATTGTTCCATGCTAATATTATACAACTTTCATATACTTTTGGCAACTTTCTATACTATTTTTGGGACTAACGTATTGATCCAGTGCCCAGTGCCAGTTCCTATTTGTTGCATGTTTTTTGTTTCACAGAAAACCCATATCAAACGGAGTCCAAGCGGGATAAAAACTGACGGAGATTTTTTTTGGAATATATGTGATTTTTGGGAAGAAGAATCAACATGAGACGATGCCCGAGGCGGCCACGAGGCAGGCGGCCATGAGCTTTTGTGTCTCCTTAATTCCTCTCATATCATGGCGGCCACGAGGCAGGCGGCCATGAGCTTTTGTGTCTCCTTAATTCCTCTCATATCACGGTCTCCCTAAATCTCAAAAGCTTCATCCACACAAAACTCAACAAGGACTCGTGAGATAAGTTAGTATAAACCATTGCAAAAACCTTATCATACTCTACTGTAGCAAATCACTAAAATTATTACTCAACATTGCATACTAAATTCCTCCGCATATTTAATAGTACTATCCTCAAATAGAATCATTAAAGAAGCAAACATATGCAAACAATGCAAACATAACAGCAATCTGCCTAAACAGGACAGTCTGTAAATAATGCAGCAACATCCATACTTCCTTAGCTCCAAAAATTATGAAAGAAAATTACCACTGTAGTAAATTTATCAGAGCTTAATATGCAAAAGGTTTCAACATTTTATCACATTCTGACTTTTCTAGGGAATTATTGCAACAGCGGTAAACTTTCTGTTTTCAAACAGCAACATGTGTACTTCTAAAATAGGCATAGTAAAGGCTATCAATGCCACTTGTATTGAAATAAAAGATGCAAAACATTGTTCTAAATAACATCAAGAAAATCCTAACAAAATAAATTGACGCTCCAAGCAAAATACATATCATGTGGCGAATAAAAATATAGCTCCAAGTAAAGTTACTAATGAACGAGGACGAAAGAGGGGATGCCTTCCGGGGCATCCCCAAGCTTAGGCTTTTTGGTGTCCTTGGATTTTACCTTGGGGTGCCTTGGGAATCCCCAAGCTTAGGTTCTTGCCACTCCTTATTCGGTAGTCCATCGAATCCTTACCCAAAACTTGAAAACTTCACAACACAAAACTTAACAGAAAGCTCATAAGCTCCGTTAGTATAAGAAAATAAATCACCACTTCAAGGTACTGTAATGAACTCATTCTTTATTTATATTGGTGTTAAAATTACTGTATTCCAACTTCTCTATGGTTTATAAACTCTTTTACTAGCCATAGATTCATCAAAATAAGTAAACAACACATGAAAAACAGAATCTGTCAAAAACAGAACAGTCTTTAGTAATCTGGATCAAACGTATACTTATGGAACTCATAAAATTCTCAAATAAATTGCTGGACCTGAGGAATTTATCTATTAATCATCTGCAAAAATAATTAACTAAATAGCACTCTCCAAATAAAAATGTCAGCAATTCTCGTGAGCGCTAAAGTTTCTGTTCTTTTACAGCATGGTCAACAAGACTTTCCCCAAGTCTTCCCAAAGGTTCTACTTGGCACAAACACTAATTGAAACATAAAACCACATCTAAACAGAGGCTAGATGAATTATTTATTACTAAACAGGAGCAAAAGTAAAATTGGGTTGCCTCCCAACAAGCGCTAGCGTTTAACGCCCCTAGCTAGGCATGATGATTTCAATGATGCTCACATAAAAGATAAGAATTGTAACATAAAGAGAGCATCATGAAGAATATGACTAGCACATTTAAGTCTAACCCACTTCCTATGCATAGGGATTTTGTGAGCAAACAACTTGTGGGGACAATAATCAACTTGCATAGGAAGGTAAAACAAGCATAACTTCAAAACTTTAAGCACATAGAGAGGGAACTTGATATTATTGCAATTCCTACAAGCATATGTTCCTCCCTCATAATAATTTTCAGTAGCATCATGAATGAATTCAACAATATAACCAGCACCTAAAGCATTATTTTCATGATCTACAAGCATAGAAAATTTACTACTCTCCACATAAGCAAATTTCTTCTCATGAATAGTAGTGGGAGCAAGCTCAACAAAATAATTATCATGTGAGGTATAATCCAATTGAAAACTAAAATCATGATGAAAAGTTTCATTGTTATCATTATTCTTTAAAGCATACGTGTCATCACAATAATCATCATATATAGTAGGCATGCTTTCATCATAATAAATTGGGACAATTGCATTTTTACCCCTAGTTGGTTCCTACCCACGGGTTTTGCCCTTACTTTTCGAGCTTGCTCAGTCTTGCCCTTATTTTTTCCATCGAGGTCCCTCGAATGCCCTTTAACCGTTTGACCAAAACTTTGAAAATTCATAACTAATTCATATGAACTCAGAAAAATGCAAATAAGATATCAAAATGTTCAGATAAACATTACCTTTATGTGCATATCATTTGCATTAAGGACAAAAGTGCCCTTTAAACTACCTGAGGTAATTAATGTTATTAACATTATTAAAAATAAAAATGTATAAACAATATTTTTTTTCATGAATAAAAATTATATGCAAATGTAGGTGATGTTTTCTGAACATCCAGATATCTTATTTGCATTTTTCTGAGTTCATATCATCTTGTTATGAATGTTCATACGACTTTGACCATTATTTGGAAACTTCATAACAAATTGATACGAACTCAGAAAAATGCAAATAAGATATCAGGATGTTCAGAAAACATCACCTACATTTGCATGTAATTTTTATTCATGAAAAAAAAATATTGTTTATACATTTTTATTTTTAATAATGTTAATAACATTAATTACCTTAGGTAGTTTAAAGGGTGCTTTTGTCGTGAATGCAAATGATATGCACATAAAGGTAATATTTATCTGAACATTTTGATATCTTATTTGCATTTTTCTGAGTTCATATGAATTAGTTATGAATTTTCAAAGTTTTGGTCAAACGGTCAAAGGGCATTCGAGGGACCTCGGGGAAAAAGTAAGAGGCAAAACTGAGCAAGCTCGAAACGTAAGGGCAAAACCCGTGGGTAGAAACCAACTAGGGGTAAAAATGCAATTGTCCCTAATAAATTTGCTCATCAAAACTTGGGGGACAAAAATATCATCTTCATCAAACATAGCTTCCCCAAGCTTGTGTATTTGCATATCATTAGCATCATGGATATTCAAGGAATTCATACTAACAACATTGCAATCATGCTCATCATTCAAATATTTAGTGCCAAACATTTTATAGATTTCTTCTTCTAGCACTTGAGCACAATTATCCTTTCCATCATACTCACGGAAGATATTAAAAAGGTGAAGCGTATGAGACAAACTCAATTCCATTTTTTATAGTTTTCTTTTATAAACTAAACTAGTGATAAAACAAGAAACTAAAAGACCCAATTGCAAGATCTAAAGATATACCTTCAAGCGCTAGCCTCCCCAGCAACGGCGCCAGAAAAGAGCTTAATGTCTACTACACAACCTTCTTCTTGTAGACGTTGTTGGGCCTCCAAGTGCAGAGGTTTGTAGGACAGTAGAAAATTTCCCTCAAGTGGATGACCTAAGGTTTATCAATCCGTAGGAGGCGTAGGATGAAGATGGTATCTCTCAAGCAACCCTACAACCAAATAACAAAGAGTCTCTTGTGTCCCCAACACACCCAATACAATGGTAAATTGTATAGGTGCACTAGTTCGGCGAAGAGATGGTGATACAAGTGCAATATGGATAGTAGATAAAGGTTTTTGTAATCTGAAAATATAAAAACAGCAAGGTAACTAATGATAAAAGTGAGCGTAAATGGTATTGCAATGCTAGTAAACAAGGCCTAGGGTTCATACTTTCGCTAGTGCAAGTTCCCTCAACAATAATAACATAATTGGATCACATATCAATCCCTCAACATGCAACAAAGAATCAATCCAAAGTCACTAATAGCAGAGAACGAACGAAGAGATTATGGTAGGATACGAAACCACCTCAAAGTTATTCTTTCCAATCAATCCGTTGGGCTATTCCTATAAGTGTCACAAACAGCCCTAGAGTTCGTACTAGAATAACACCTTAAGACACAAATCAACCAAAACCCTAATGTCACCTAGATACTCCAATGTCACCTCAAGTATCCGTGGGTATGATTATACGATATGCATCACACAATCTCAGATTCATCTATTCAACCAACACATAGAACCTCAAAGAGTGCCCCAAAGTTTCTACCGGAGAATCACGACGAAAACGTGTGCCAACCCCTATGCATAGGTTCATGGGCGGAACCCGCAAGTTGATCACCAAAACATACATCAAGTGAATCACGTGATATCCCATTGTCACCACAGATACGCACGGCAAGACATACATCAAGTGTTCTCAAATCTTTAAAGACTCAATCCGATAAGATAACTTCAAAGGGGAAACTCAATCCATTACAAGAGAGTAGAGGGGGAGAAAACATCATAGGATCCAAATATAATAGCAATGCTCGCGATACATTAAGATCGTAACACCTCAAGAACACGAGAGAGAGAGAGAGAGAGAGAGAGAGAGAGATCAAACACATAGCTACTGGTACATACCCTCAGCCCTGAGGGAGAACTACTCCCTCCTCGTCATGGAGAGCACCGGGATGATGAAGATGGCCACTGGAGAGGGATTGCCCCCTCCGGCAGGGTGCCGGAACGGGTCTAGATTGTATTCGGTGGCTACGGAGGCTTCTGTCGGCGGAACTCCCGATCTGTTGTGCTCTCTGATGTTTTTAGGGTATATGGAGATATATAGGCGGAAGAAGTACATCAGGGGGGCCACGAGGGGCCCACGAGGGTGGAGGGCGCGCCCAGGGGGTGGGCGCGCCCCCCTACCTTGTGGCCTCCTCGAAGCCTCCCCTACATGGACTCCAAGTCTTCTGGGTTTCTTCTGGTCCAAAAATAAGTTCCGAGAAGTTTCAGGTCAATTGGACTCCGTTTGATTTTCCTTTTCTTCAAAACCCTAAAATAGGCAAAAAAAACAGAAACTGGCACTGGGCTCTGGGTTAATAGGTTAGTCCCAAAAATAATTTAAAAGTGTATAATAAAGCCCATAAACATCCAAAACAGAAGATAATATAGCATGGAGCAATCAAAAATTATAGATACGTTGGAGACGTATCATGGACCAGAGGGGAAACCCTTCTCCCATCTAGGGATAAGGTCAAGGAAGAAGAAGAAGAAGAAGGGGGGCTCTCTCCCCTCTTCCGGTGGCGCTGGAACGCCGTCGGGGCCATCATCATCACCGCAATCTACACCAACAACTTCACCACCATCATCGCCAACTCTTCCCCCCTCTATGCAGCGGTGTAACCCATCTTTTACCCACTGTAATCTCTACTTATACATGGTGCTCAACGCTATATATTTTTCCCAATGATGTATGGCTATCCTATGATGTTTGAGTAGATTTGTTTTGTCCTATGGGTTAATTGATGATCTCGATTGGTTTGAGTTGCATGTTTTATTATTGGTGCTGTCCTATGGTGCTCTCCGTGTCGCACAAGCGTGAGGGATCTTTGCTGTAGGGTTTGCAATATGTTCATGATTTGCTTATGGTGGGTGGCATGAGTGACAGAAGCACAGACCCGAGTAAGTAGGTTGTTTGCGTATGGGAGTAAAGAGGACTTGATGCCTTATAATGCTATGGTTGGGTTTTACCTTAATGATCTTTAGTAGTTGCGGATGCTTGCTAGAGTTCCAATCATAAGTGCATATTATCCAAGAAGAGGAAGTGCGTTAGCTTATGCCTCTCCCTCAAATAAAATTGCAATAGTGATTACCGGTCTAGTTATCGATTGCCTAGGGACAAATAACTTTCTTGTGTGACAACAAGCTCTCTACTAAACCTAACTTAGTTGTGTCTTTATCTAAACAGCCCCTACTTTTTATTTACGTGCTCTTTATTATCTTGCAAACCTATCCAACAACACCTACAAAGTACTTCTAGTTTCATACTTGTTCTAGGTAAAGCGAACGTTAAGCGTGCGTAGAGTTGTATCGGTGGTCGATAGAACTTGAGGGAATATTTGTTCTACCTTTAGCTCCTCGTTGGGTTTGACACTCTTACTTATTGAAAGAGTCTACAATTGATCCCCTATACTTGTGGGTTATCATTGATCTACATCATAGATATGCAAAAACTATCAGGACTAAGTTCATGATAAATTAAGTTCAATTAATCATATTACTTAAGACCTCCCACTTAGATAGACATCCCTCGAGTCATCTAAATGATCACGTGATCCATATCAACTAAACCATGTCCGATCATCACATGAGATGGAGTAGTTTTCAATGGTGAACATCTCTATGTTGATCATATCTACTATATGATTCACGTTCGACCTTTCGGTCTCCAGTGTTACGAGGCCATGTCTGCACATGCTAGACTCGTCAAGTTTAACTTGAGTATTCCGCATGTGCAAAACTGTCGTGCACCCGTTGTATGTGAACGTAGAGCTTATCACACCCGATCATCACGTGGTGTCTTAGCACGACGAACTATCGAAATGGTGCATACTCAGGGAGAACAGTTATACCTTGAAATTTTAGTGAGGGATCATCTTATAATGCTACCGCCGTACTAAGCAAAATAAGATGCATAAAAGATGCATAAAAGATAAAACATCACATGCAATCACAAAATGTGACATGATATGGCCATCATAATCTTGTGCCTTTGATCTCCAACTCCAAAGCACCATCATGATTTCCATCGTCACCGGCTTGACACCTTGATCTCCATCGTAGCGTCGTTGTCGTCTCGCCAACTATTGCTTCTACAACTATCGCTAACACATAGTGATAAATTAAAGCAATTACATGGCGATTGCATTTCATACGATAAAGCGACAACCATAAGGCTCCTGCCAGTTGCCGATAACTTTTACAAAACATGATCATCTCATACAACAACGTATATCACATCATGTCTTGACCATATCACATCAGAACATGTCGTGCAAAAACAAGTTAGACGTCCTCTACTTTGTTGTTCCAAGTTTTACGTGCCTGCTGTGGGCTTATAGTAAGAACCGTTCTTACCTACACAACAAAACCACGACGATGTTTCATCAAGTTTGCTTTTTTAGCCTTCAACAAGGACCGGTTGTAGTCAAATTCGATTCAACTAAAGTTGGAGAAACAAACACCCAACAGCCACCTTTAGGCAAAACAAGTTGCATGTCTGTCGGTGGAACCGGTCTCATGAACGTGGTCATGTAAGTTTGGTCTGGGCCGCTTCATCCAACAATACCGCTGAATCAAAATAAGACGTTGGTGGTAAGCAGTATGACTATCATCACCCACAACTTTTTGTGTTCTACTCGTGCATATCATCTACGCATAGACCTGGCTCGGATGCCACTGTTGGGGAACGTAGCATGCAATTTCAAAAAAAAATCCTATGCTCACGCAAGATCTATCTAGGATATGCATAGCAACGAGAGGGGGAGAGTGCGTCCATGTACCCTCGTAGACCGAAAGTGGAAGCGTTAGCTTAACGCGGTTGATGTAGTCGAACGTCTTGTCGATTCAACCAATCAAGCACCGAACGTATGACACCTCCGAGTTCTGCACACATTCAGCTCGATGACGTCCCTCGAACTCTTGATCTAGAAAAGTGTCGAGGGAGAGTTCCGTCAGCATGACGGCGTGGTGATGGTGAAGTGATCCACGCAGGGCTTCACCTAAGCACTATGTGAATATGACCGGAGGCGTAAAGTGTGGAGGGGGGCGCCGCACATGGCTTGGAACAATTGATGTGTGTTAGAGGCGCCCCCACCCCCGTATATAAAGGAGGGAGAGGGGAGGGCCGGTCCTAGGTGCGCCCCAAGTAGGGGAGTCCTACTTGGGCTCCTAGTAGGAGTCGCCCCCTTCCTTTTATCGGATGGGGAAAGGGGGAAGAAGAGAGAGAGGGAGAAGGAAAGGGGGGCGCCGCCCCCTCCCCTAGTCCAATTCTGACTCCTCCCACTCCTCCCTTGGGGGGGCGTGTCACCCCTTGCGGGCTGGCCTGCCTCCCTCCTATGGCCCATATGGCCCATATCTTCCCCCGGGGGGTTCTGGTAACCCCCCGATACTTTGATATGTACCCGATACAATCTGAAACACTTCCAGTGTCCGGATACTATCATCCAATATATCAATCTTTACCTCTCGACTATTTCGAGACTTCTCGTCATGTCCGTGATCTCATTCGGGACTCCGAATAACATTCAATCACCAAATCACATAACTCATATAATACAAATCGTCATCAAACATTAAGCACGCGGACCCTTCGGGTTCAAGAACTATGTAGATATGACAAAGACACCTCTCCTGTCAATAACCAATAGAGGAACCCGGATGCTCATATTGGTTCCTACATATTCTACAAAGATCTTTATCGGTCAAACCGTAATGACAACATACGTCATTACCTTTGTCATCGGTATGTTACTTGCCCGAGATTCGATCATCAGTACCTTCATACCTAGTTCAATCTCGTTACTGGCAAGTCTCTTTACTCGTTTTGTAATGCATCATCCCGCAACTAACTCATTAGTCACTATGCTTGCAAGGCTTATCATGATGTGCATTACCGAGAGGGCCCAAAGATACCTCTCCGATACTCGGAGTGACAAATCCTAATCTCGATCTATGCCAACCCAACAAACACCTTCGGATATACCTGTAGAGCATCTTTATAATCACCCAGTTATGTTGTGACGTTTGATAGCACACAAGGTATTCCTTCGGTATTCGGGAGTTGCATAATCTCATAGTCACAGGAATATGCATAAGTCATGAAGAAAGCAATAGCAATAAAACTTAATGATCATTATGCTAAGCCAACGGATGGGTCTTGTCCATCACATCATTCTCTAATGATGTGATCCCATTCATCAAATGAAACTCATGTCTATGGTTAGGAAACTTAACCATCTTTGATTAACGAGCTAGTCTAGTAAAGGCTTACTAGGGACACTATGTTTTGTCTATGTATCCACACATTTATCAAGTTTCTAGTTAATACAATTCTAGCATGAATAATAAACATTTATCATGATATAAGGAAATATAAATAACAACTTTATTATTGCCTCTAGGGCATATTTCCTTCACTTATAGTAGTGATTTGTTTTCTTATACTAACAGATCTCACGAAGGTTTTGTTGAGTTTTGTGTGATTGAAGTTTTGAAGTTTTGGGTTATCTTACGACGGATGAAGGAATAAGGAGTAAGAAGAGCCTAAGCTTGGGGATCCCTCGAATGGCATCCCCTCTTTCTTCTAATGACCATCGGTATTTTACTCGAAGCTATATTTTTATTCGTCACATACTATGAGTTTTGCTTGGAGCGTCTTGTATGATATGAGTCTTTGCTTGTTTTGCTTTATGTTTTAAGTCTTGAATCCTTTTTGAACACACCTATTTGAGATAGCCAAAATTATGCCATGACTTGTTAGAATTTCTCTCTATGCTTCCCTTAAATTTTTATGACCTATGGAATTGCTCTAGTGCTTCACTTATATCTTTTTGAGCACGGTGTGCTTTAGTATTTTTAAAGAAATGCTCGCTTGCTTCACTTAGATTTATTGGAGAGTTAGTAAATTTTTAAGAAATTATCTCTTGCTTCACTTAAATTAATTTGAGAGAAAGAAATATTATGCTCTTGATCTTCACTTATATTTGTTTGATCTTATCAAAAGAAAAACATGAAAATTAGTCCCAAAGTGATAGATATCCAAGAAGGATATAATAAAAACTTTCATGAAGATCATTAGACAAAATAAACTTGATTCCTTGTAATAGTTTTGAGATATGATGATATGATATGTGAGTCATGTTGATGAGTAATTATGCTTTAGTAAGAATATTGGTGTTAAGGTTTGTGATTCCCTATGCAAGCACGAAAGTCAATAGTTGTGCAATAAAATTACATCCTACTTGTGGTGCATTATTCGGTGTAAATTATGCTTAATGCTCGCTTATGAGATTATTCGTTTCTTGGTTGGTCGCTTCTCAATCTTTTGCTAGCCTTCATTTTGCACTAAGTATTATCAGTACTTGTGCATCCAAATCCTTTAAACTAGTTTTGCCATATGAGTCCACTATACCTACCTATATGCGATATTCTTTTGCCATTCTAAGAAAATTTGTATGTGCCATCTCCAATTTTCAAAATAAATTTCTCTTTTTTGTGCTCGTACCGCTCGCGAGGCGGTGAGGGGTGGCCGATATTTCCATGCTAGATGTGTTATTCTCATGATGAGTGTTCATTCACTTGTCATTTCACAAGAGTAAGGCAAAGGTATTAGGGATGCCCAGTCCTGAAATGGAAAATGAATTTACTCTATGTTATCAAATAATAAATTCCTTGGAAAGTGTTGGTATGGAAGGCACCCGTGGATACGGTTAGCCATGGAAAGTGAAAGTATGGTGGAAAAAGGAATAAACTTTAATTTCTATTTGGGAACCGCCTATGATATATCTAGCATGGAAAGTGTGGGGAACTCTAAGTCGTTTTCGTTGCTTGGAAAAGTATGCCTCCCAAATTGTTTTTATCTCTTAGTTTTCGCTTTAAGCTCTGGCACCTCTACAAATCCCTACTTCCCTTCTCGAAGGGTCTTTTTTTTACTTTATGCAGTTTTATTTTTAATTTGAGTCTCCATCTTCTCTTATAAATCACCAACTAGGGGGCACTATGATCGTACTTGAGCATTATGTGTAGCTAATATGCGAGTGTGTTTCATGAATGGATCAATGATTGAGCATGATGGGCTAGGGATAACTTACTTTAGCGTTGATATTTTGGAAGACATGGTTGCTTATTGATATACTTGAGTATTTAAGTATCATGTCAAAACTAGACTATTGCTTTGAATCATATAAAAGTCCAAATGTCCATGCTAAAAGAAAATGAGATGACATGTTAGGCGGCATTCCACATCAAAAATTATGTTTTATCATTTACCTACTCGAGGACGAGCAGGAATTAAGCTTGGGGATGCTGATACGTCTCCAACGTATCTATAATTTTTGATTGTTCCATGATGTTATATTATCATTCTTGGATGTTTTATAATCATTTTATAGTTATTTTATATCATTTTTTGGTACTAACTTATTGACATAGTGCCAACTGTCAGTTGTTGTTTTTTGCATGTTTTTTACATCGCATGAAATCAATACCAAACGGAGTCCCAACGCAGCGAAACTTTTTGTGGATTTTTTTGGACCAGAAGGCATCCAATGGGTCGGAGAAGCGCCTGGGGTGCTCCGAGGGGAGCACAACCCACCAAGGCGCGCCTGGAGGCCCAGGCGCCCCCTGGTGGGTTGTGCTCACCTCGGGCCCCTGGACCGCCTCTTTACTCTATAAATACCCCAATATTCCAGAAACCCTAGGGAAGTCGACGAAAATCAATTCCAGCCGCCGCAAGTTCCAGAAACACCAGATCCAATCTAGACACCATCACGAAGGGGTTCATCATGTCCATTGGTGCCTCTCTGATGGTGCGTGAGTAGTTCTTTGTAGACCTTCAGGTCCGTAGTTAGTAGCTAGATGGCTTCCTCTCTCTCGTTTGATTCTCAATATAATGGTCTCTTGGAGATCCATATGATGTAATTATTTTGTGGTGTGTTTGTTGGGATCCGATGAACTTTGAGTTTATGACCAGATTTATCTCTTTTTATCCATGAAGTTATTTGAGTCTTCTTTGATCTCTTATATGCATGATTGCTTATAGCCTCGTATTTCTTCTCTGATATTTGGGTTTTTTGGACAACTTGATCTATTTATCTTGCAATGGGAAGAGATGCTTTGTGATGGGTTTGATCTTACGGTGCTTGATCCCAGTGACAGAAGGGGAACCGACACGTATGTATCGTTGCTATTAAGGATAGCAAGATGGGGTCTATTTCTACATAAATAGATCTTGTCTACATCATGTCATCGTTCGTATTGCATTACTCCGTTTCTCCATGAACTTAATACACTAGATGCATGCTGGATAGCGGTCGATGTGTGGAGTAATAGTAGTAGATGTAGGCAGGAGTCGGTCTACTAATCTTGGACGTGATGCCTATATAATGATCATTGACTGGATATCGTCATGATTATTTGAAGTTATATCAATTGCCCAATAGTACTTTGTTCACCCACCGTTTGCTATTTTTCTGGAGAGAAGCCACTAATGAAAACTACGACCCCCAGGTCTCTTCCTTAATATGTTTGCCTTTGTGATCTATTTTCCTTTGCTTTTATTTTCAGATCTATTAAACCAAAAAATACAAAAATACCTTGCTGCAATTTATTTTATCCGAGATCAATTTATCCCGTCTATCATATTTTATCATGTTCGTTTGCCAATTTGTGGCACAATTACCCGAAAGGGATTGACAACCCCTTTAACACGTCGGATTGCGAGTATTTGTTATTTGTGTGCAGGTGTTGTTTACATAGTGTTGCTTGGTTCTCCTACTGGTTCGATAACCTTGGTCTCATCACTGAGGGAAATACCTATTGTCACTGTGCTGCATCATCCCTTCCTCTTTGGAGAAATACCGACATAGTCTGGAAGACATCAATTGGCATGGAATGGACTAGAGATGTGGACCCCTCAAAATGCTAAGGACAAAGATTGTCAAAAGCTCAAGACTCTTCATTTATTTTTTAGTGATCCAAGATCACATTGAGTCCATAGGGAAGCCAATACTATTAAAAGGGGATGAGGTGTTGCTTAATGGTCTACTTGCTCAAAGTGCTTAGTGATATTGCTCCAAAACCCTCAACCACTTTCTCATTTCCACATTTTTCCAAAACTCAAAGTCAAACTCGGCCCCACCGAACCATTCTATCTGGCACCACCGAGTTCAGTTGACATAGCCACTGCCAGAAACCCTAGACAATTCGTTCACACCGATATGGATCTCAGTCTCACCGAGATGGCCTTGCAAACTCTCTATTGCATGTTGCAACTATTTTGGTCTCACCGAAATGTGCAATCGGTCCCACCGAGTTTGTTTGACATCATCTTTGTTGCCTTATTGCTTCACTTTGGTCTAACCGAGTTGATGCAATTGGTGCCACCGAGTAGATGTTTGCCCTAAGCCCTAGCACATCGGTCCCACCGAGATTCCTAACATTCACATTTTGAACTAAACTGGTCTCACTAAGTTCTTCTATTTGGTCTGACCGAGTTGGGTCAAATGTGTGTAACGGCTGGATTTGTGTGGAGGCTATATATACCCCTCCATCCCTTCTCCATTTGAGAGAGAGCCATCAAAACGTGCCTACACTTCCACTACTCATTTTCTGAGAGAGAACCACCTACATACTCATGTGTTGAGATTAAGATATTCTAATGCTACCACAAGAATCTTGATCTCTAGCCTTCCCTAAGTTGCTTTCCACTCAAATCATTGTTCCTCCATAGCCAAATCTGTGTGAGAGAGTTGAGTGTTGGGGAGACTATCATTTGATGCACAAGAGCAAGGAGTTCATCGTCAACACACCATCTATTACCTTTTGGAGAGTGGTGTCTCCTAGATTGGTTAGGTGTCGCTTGGGAGCCTTTGGCAAGATTGTGGAGTTGAACCAAGAAGTTTGTAAGGGCAAGGAGATCGCCTACTTTGTGAAGATCTACCTGAGTGAGGCAAGTCCTTCGTGGGTGATGACCATGGTGGGATAGACAAGGTTGCTTCTTCGTGGACCCTTCATGGGTGGAGCCTGATGACCCACAAGTGTAGGGGATCTATCGTATCCTTTTCGATAAGTAAGAGTGTCGAACCCAACGAGGACCAGAAGGAAATGATAAGCGGTTTTCAGTAAGGTATTCTCTGCAAGCACTGAAATTATCGGTAACAAATAGTTTTGTGATAAGGTAATTTGTAACGAGTAGAAAGTAATAAAAGTAAATAAGGTGCAGCAAGATGGCCCAATCCTTTTTGTAGCAAAGGACAAGCCTGGACAAACTCTTATATGAAGTAAAGCGCTCCCGAGGACACATGGGAATTATCGTCAAGCTAGTTTTCATCACAATCATATGATTCGCGTTCGGTACTTTGATAATTTGATATGTGTGTGGACCGGTGCTTAGGTGTTGTCCTTACTTGGACAAGCATCCCACTTATGATTAACCCACATTGCAAGCATCCACAACTACAACAGAAGTACTCCCTCCGTTCCTAAATATAAGTCTTTGTAGAGATTTCACTATGAACCACATACGGATGTATATAGATGCATTTTAAGTTTAGATTCATTCATTTTGCCCCGTATGTAGTCCATCTAGTGAATCTCTACAAAGACTTATATTTAGGAATGGAGGGAGTATTAAGGTAAACCTAACCATAGCATGAAACATATGGATCCAAATCAGCCCCTTTTAAAGCAACACATAAACTAGGGTTTAAGCTTCTGTCACTCTAGCAACCCATAATCTACTTATTACTTCCCAATGCCTCCCTCTAGGCCCAAACAATGGTGAAGTGTCATGTAGTTGACGTTCACATGACACCACTAGAGGGATAACAACATACATCTCATCAAAATATCAAACGAATACCAAATTCACATGACTACTAATATCAAGACTTCTCCCATGTCCTCAGGAACAAACGTAACTACTCACAAAGCATATTCATGTTCATAATCAGAGGGGTATTAATATGCATAATGGATCTGAATATATGATCTTCCACCAAGTAAACCAACTAGCGTCAACTACAAGGAGTAATCAACACTACTAGTAACCCACAGGTACCAATCTGAGGTTTGGATACAAAGATTGGATACAAGAGATGAACTAGGGTTTGAGATGAGATGGTGCTGGTGAAGATGTTGATGGAGATTGACCCCCTCCTGATGAGGATCGTTGGTGATGACTTCCCCCTCCCGGAGGGAAGTTTCCCGGCAGAATAGCTCCGCCGGAGTCCTAGATTGCTTCTGCCAAGGTTCCGCCTTGTGGCGGCAGAGTCTCGTCCCGAAAGCTTGCTTATGATTTTTTCTCAGACGGAAGAACTCATATAGCAGAAGATGGACATCGGAGGGCCACCAGGGAGCCCACGAGGCAGGGGGCGCGCCCAGGGGGTAGGGCGCGCCCCCCACCCTCGTGGCCAGGGTGTGCCCCCCTCTGGTACTTCTTGTGCCCAATATTTTTTATATATTCTGAAAAGTGCTCCCATGGAGTTTCAGGACTTTTGGAGATGTGTAGCATAGGTCTCTAACATTTGCTCCTTTTCCAGCCCAGAATTCCAGCTGCCGGCATCCCCCCTCTTCATGTAAACCTCGTAAAATAAGAGAGAATAGGCATAAGTATTGTGACATAATGTGTAATAACAGCCCATAATGCAATAAATATCGATATAAAAGCATGATGCAAAATGGACGTATCAACTCCCCCAAGCTTAGACCTCGCTTGTCCTCAAGCGAAAACCGAAATCGAAAAATATGTCCACATGTTTAGAGATAGAGGTGTCGATAAAAATAAAATACGGACATGAGGGCATCATGATCATTCTTAGGATAGCAACATATATATATATATGTATATATATATTGTCATATGATCTCTTATGCTAAAGTAACAATTCAATCACAATTTCAGGTATGAATCATAAACTTCATTGAGAACCAACAAACTCTAATCTCAGTCATTGAGGCAATTGCAATTTATCACAACATAGGAAAGAGTCAATATAAGAGCTTTTCAGCAAGTCCACATACTCAACCATCTTTTAGTCTTTCACAATTGCTAACACTCACGCAATATTTATGGGTATGAAGTTTTAATCGGACACATAGAAAGATAGGGGCTTATAGTTTTGCCTCCCAACGTTTTACCTCAAGGGTAATGTCAACAATAATAGTTCATGAAGACTCACATCCAATTATATATATATATATATATATATATATATATATATATATATATATATATATATATATCAGGATATTTCCAACACATTGTGCTTGCCAAAGGATAAAATGTAAAAAGGAAAGGTGAAGATCACCATGAATCTTATGTAAGGTAGAAGATAAAAGTAAAAGATAGGCCCTTCGCAGAGGGAAGCAGAGGTCGTCATGCGCTTTTATGGTTGGATGCACAAAATCTTAATGCAAAAGAACTTCACTTTATATTGCCACTTGTGATATGGACCTTTATTATGCAGTCCGTCGCTTTTATTTCTTCCACATCACAAGATCGTATAAAGCTTATTTTCTCCACACTAATAAGTCATACATATTTAGAGAGCAATTTTTATTGCTTGCACCGATGACAACTTACTTGAATGATCTTACTCAATCCATAGGTAGATATGGTGGGCTCTCATGGCAAAACTGGGTTTAGGGATATTTGGAAGCACAAGTAATATCTCTACTTGGTGCAAAGAAATTGGCTAGCAAGAGAGGGGAAGGCAAGCTCAACATGTTGGATGATCCATGACAATATAATTTATCTTAGATGTAAGAAAACATAACCCATTACGTTGTCTTCCTTGTCCAACGTCAACTCTTTAGCATGTCATATTTTAATGAGTGATCATAATTATAAAAGACGTCCAAGATAGTATATTTATATGTGAAAACCTCTCTTTCTTTATTACTTCCTATTAATTGCACCGATGACCAAAACTATGTTTGTCAACTCTCAACAACTTTTATTCATCATACTCTTTATATGTGAGCTCGGTACTCTCCATAACATACATATGATCTCTTTATTTCTTTTTATTTCTTCTCTTTTATTTTATTTAATTCCCTCAAGATCATAGCAAAATAATCAAGCCCTTGACCCAACACTAATCTTTATTATATATAGCTTACGGACTCGATTACATAGAAGGATCATAAAGCAAAACTCACAAGTAGATCATACTAAAACTTTATTCTACTAGATCAAGATATTATCAAAAGGATCGAACTAAGAAAAATGGTAGAGATAAAAGTGATGGTGATACGATACGGGGGCACTCCCCCAAGCTTGGCAGTTGCCAAGGGGAGTGCCCATACCAGATACTCAGTTCTTCTTTGTTGGTGAAGAAGGTGGAGTTATTGATGATGGATAGTCACACATCGAGCGTAGGAGGTCCTCCAAGTTGCGGATAATGCCCTTGAGTGCGATGATATGCTCCTTCAACAAAATATTTTCACGTGTGAGATACTTGTTTTGTATACGAGCTAACTCAATCATCTTGAAAGCTTCGATCTCAGTTGGGGTAAGAAGATTGTGATCAAGTAGAAGGATGTCTTCTACTGCCGGAACATGGTCCTCCGTGGCCTTCTTGATCCCTTCATCCTTGTTGATCTCCATAGGTTCTTCCCTCTCTAGTTCTATCTTAATTAGCCAAGCATCGTTGTCACCATTGTTGGAGGAGGGGGACGACATGATGCCTGGCCTTGACAACCCTGAAAGAAGACATCTCAAAACAAAGACATGAGATATTTGCGTGATACGTGTTGGGGAACGTAGTAATTTCAAAATTTTCCTACGCACACGCAAGATCATGGTGATGCATAGCAACGAGAGGGGGAGAGTGTGATCAATGTACCCTTGTAGATCGACAACGGAAGTGTTAACTTGGTTGATGTAGTCGTATGTCTCCACGGCCCGACCGATCAAGCACCGAAACTATGACACCTCCGAGTTCTAGCACACGTTCAGCTCGATGACGATCCTCGGACTCCGATCTAACAAAGTGTCGGGGAAGAGTTCCGTCAGCACAACGGCGTGGTGACAATCTTGATGTACTACCATCGCAGGGCTTCGCCTAAGCACCGCTACAATATTATCGAGGACTATGGTGGAAGGGGGCACCGCACACGGCTAAGAATATGATCACGTGGATCAACTTGTGTGTCTAGGGGTGCCCCTTGCCTCCGTATATAAAGGATCCAAGGGGAGGGTGCGGCCGGCCCTAGTAGGAGGCGCGCAGGAGGAGTCCTACTCCAACCGGGAGTAGGACTCCCCTCCCTTTCCTTGTCCAAGTAGGAGAGGGGGAAGGAGAGAAGGAAAAGGGGGGCGCCGCCCCTCCCTCCTTGTCCAATTCGGACTAGGGGGAGAGGGGGCGCGCGGCCTGCCCTGGCAGCCCCTCCTCTTCTCCACTTTAGGCCCATGAGGCCCATTAACCCCCCGGGGGGTTCCGGTAACCCTCCGGTGCTCCGGTTTTATCCAAAACTTCCCCGGAACACTTCCGCTGTCCGAATATAGCCGTCCAATATATCAATCTTTATGTCTTGACCATTTCGAGACTCCTCGTCATGTCCGTGATCACATCCAGGACTCCGAACTAACTTCGGTACATCAAAACTCATAAACTCATAATATAACTGTCATCGAAACCTTAAGCGTGCGGACCCTACGGGTTCGAGAACAATGTAGACATGACCGAGACACGTCTCCGGTCAATAACCAATAGCGGGACCTGGATGCTCATATTGGCTCCTACATATTCTACGAAGATCTTTATCAGTCAGACCGCATAACAACATACGTTGTTCCCTTTGTCATCGGTATGTTACTTGCCCGAGATTCGATCATCGGTATCCCATACCTAGTTCAATCTCGTTACCGGCAAGTCTCTTTACTCGTTCCGTAATACATCATCCCGCAACTAACTCATTAGTTGCAATGCTTGCAAGGCTTAAGTGATGTGCATTACCGAGAGGGCCCAGAGATACCTCTCCGACAATCGGAGTGACAAATCCTAATCTCGAAATATGCCAACCCAACATGTACCTTTGGAGACACCTGTAGAGCTCCTTTATAATCACCCAGTTACGTTGTGATGTTTGGTAGCACACAAAGTGTTCCTCTGGCAAACGGGAGTTGCATAATCTCATAGTCATAGGAACATGTATAAGTCATGAAGAAAGCAATAGCAACATACTAAACGATCGGGTGCTAAGCTAATGGAATGGGTCATGTCAATCAGATCATTCAACTAATGATGTGATCCCTTTAATCAAATAACAACTCTTTGTCCATGGTTAGGAAACATAACCATCTTTGATTAACGAGCTAGTCAAGTTGAGGCATACTAGTGACACTCTGTTTGTCTATGTATTCACACATGTATTATGTTTCCGGTTAATACAATTATAGCATGAATAATAAACATTTATCATGATATAAGGAAATAAATAATAACTTTATTATTGCCTCTAGGGCATATTTCCTTCAGTCTCCCACTTGCACTAGAGTCAATAATCTAGTTCAGATCACCATGTGATTCAACGCTAATAGTTCACATCTTTATGTGATTAGTTCACATCTTCATGTGACCAACACCCAAAGGGTTTACTAGATTCAGTAATCTAGTTCACATCACTATGCGATTAACACCCAAAGAGTACTAAGGTGTGATCATGTTTTGCTTGTGAGAGAAGTTTAGTCAACGGGTCTGCCACATTCAGATCCATATGTATTTTGCAAATTTCTATGTCAACAATGCTCTGCACAGAGCTACTCTTGCTAATTGCTCCCACTTTCAATATGTATCCATATTGAGACTTAGAGTCATCTGGATTAGTGTCAAAACTTGCATCGACGTAACCCTTTACGACGAACCTTTTTGTCACCTCCATAATCGAGAAACATATCCTTATTCCACTAAGGATAATTTTGACCGCTGTCCAGTGATCTACTCCTAGATCACTATTGTACTACCTTACCAAAATCAGTGTAGGGTATACAATAGATCTGGTACATAGCATGGCATACTTTATAGAACCTATGGCTGAGGCATAGGGAATGACTTTCATTCTCTTTCTATCTTCTGTCGTGGTCGGGTTTTGAGTCTTACTCAATTTCACACCTTGTAATATAGACAAGAACTCTTTCTTTGACTGTTCTATTTTGAACTACTTCAAAATCTTGCCAAGGTATGTACTCATTGAAAAAAACTTATCAAGCGTCTTGATCTATCTCTATAGATCTTGATGTTCAATATGTCAGCAGCTTCACCGAGGTCTTTCTTTGGAAAATTCCTTTCAAACACTCCTTTTATGCTTTGCAGAATAATTCTACATTATTTCCGATCAACAATATGTCATTCACATATACTTATCAGAAATGTTGTAGTGCTCCCACTCACTTTCTTGTAAATACATGCTTCATCTCAAGTCTGTATAAAACTATATGCTTTGATCAACTTATCAAAGCGTATATTCCAACTCCGAGATGCTTGCACCAGTCCATAGATGGATCGTTGGAACTTGCATATTTTGTTAGCACCTTTAGGATTGACAAAACCTTCTGGTTATATCATATACAACTCTTCTTTAATAAATCTATTAAGGAATGCAGTTTTGTTTATCCATTTGCCAGATTTCATAAAATGCGGCAATTGCTAACATGATTCGGACATACTTAAGCATAGATACAAGTGAGAAATTCTCATCGTAGTCAACACTTTGAACTTGTCGAAAACCTTTTGCGACAATTCTAGCTTTGTAGATAGTAACACTACTATCAGCGTCCGTCTTCCTCTTGAAGATCCATTTATTCTCAATTGCTTGCCGATCATCGGGCAAGTCAACCAAAGTCCATACTTTGTTCTCATACATGGATCCCATCTCAGATTTCATGGCCTCAAGCCATTTTGCGGAATCTGGGCTCACCGTCGCTTCTTCATAGTTCATAGGTTCATCATGGTCAAGTAGCATGACCTCCAGAACAGGATTACCGTACCACTCTGGTGCGGATCTCACTCTGGTTTACCTACGAGATTCGGTAGTAACTTGATCTGAAGTTACATGATCATCATCATTAGCTTCCTCACTAATTGGTGTAGTAGTCACAGGAACAGATTTCTGTGATGAACTACTTTCCAATAAGGGAGAAGGTACAATTACCTTATCAAGTTCTACTTTCCTCCCACTCACTTCTTTCGAGAGAACCTCCTTCTCTAGAAAGGATCCATTCTTAGCAACGAATGTCTTGCCTTTGGATCTGTGATAGAAGGTGTACCCAACAGTAACTTTTTGGGTATCCTATGAAGACACACTTTTTCGATTTGGGTTTGAGCTTATCAGGATGAAACTTTTTCACATAAGCATTGCAACCCCAAACTTTAAGAAATGACAACTTTGGTTTCTTGCCAAACCACAGTTCATACGGTGTCGTCTCAATAGATTTAGATGGTGCCCTTTTAACGTGAATGCAGTTGTCTCTAATGCATAACCCCAAAACGATAGTGGTAGATCGGTAAGAGACATCATAGATTGCACTATATCCAATAAAGTACGGTTATGATGTTCGAACACACCATTATGTTGTGGTGTTCCATGTGGCATGAGTTTGTGAAACTATCCCACATTGTTTTAATTGAAGACCAAACTCGTAACTCAAATATTTGTCTCCGCGATCAGATCATAGAAACTTTATTTTCTTGTCACGATGATTTTCCACTTCACTCTGAAATTCTTTGAACTTTTCAAATGTTTCAGACTTATGTTTCATCAAGTAGATATACCCATATCTGCTCAAATCATCTGTGAAGTTTAGAAAATAACGATACTTGCCGTGAGCCTTAACACTCATCGGACCACATACATCAGTATGTATTATTTCCAATAAGTCAGTTGCTTGCTCCGGAGAACGGAGTCTTAGTCATCTTGCCCATGAGGCATGGTTCGCAAGCATCAAGTGATTCCAAAATCCCATCGGCATGGAGTTTCTTCATGCGCTTTACACCAATATGACCTAAATGGAAGTGCTACAAATAAGTTGCACTATCATTATTAACTTTGCATCTTTTGGTTTCAATATTATGATTATGTGTATCACTACGATCGAGATCCAACGAACTATTTTCATTGGGTGTGTAACCATATAAGGTTTTATTCATGTAAACAGAACAACAATTTATTCTCTTACTTAAATGAATAACCGTATTACAATAAACATGATCAAATCATATTCATGCTTAACACAAACACCAAATAACACTTATTCAGGTTCAACACTAATCCCGAAAGTATAGGGAGTGTGCGATGATGATCATATCAATCTTGGAACCACTTCCAACACACATCGTCACTTCACCCTTAACTAGTCTCTGTTTATTCTGCAACTCCCGTTTCGAGTTACTAATCTTAGCAACTGAACTAGTATCAAATACTGAGGGGTTGCTATAAACACTAGTAAAGTACACATCAATAACATGTATATCAAATATACTCATGTTCACTTTGCCATCCTTCTTATCTGCCAATCACTTGGGGTAGTTCCGCTTCTAGTGACCAGTCCCTTTGCAGTAGAAACACTTAGTCTCGGGCTTAGGACCAGACTTGGGCTTCTTCACTTGAGCAACAACTTGCTTGCTGTTCTTCTTGAAGTTCCCCTTCTTCCCTCTGCCCTTTTCTTGAAACTAGTGGTCTTGTCTACCATCAACACTTGATGTTTTTCTCGATTTCTACCTTCGTCAATTTCCGCATTACGAAGAGCTTGGGAACCGTTTCCGTTATCCCTTGCATAGCATAGTTCATCACGAAGTTCTACTAACTTGGTGATGGTGACTAGAGAATTCTGTCAATCACTATCTTATCTGGAAGATTAACTCCCACTTGATTCAAGCGATTGTAGTACTCAGACAATCTGGGCACATGCTCACTAGTTGAGCGATTCTCCTCCATCTTTTAGCTATAGAACTTGTTGGAGACTTCATATCTCTCAACTCGGGTATTTGCTTGAAATATTAACTTCAACTCCTGGAACATCTCATATGCTCCATGATGTTCAAAACGTCTTTGAAGTCCCGATTCTAAGCCATTAAGCATGGTGCACTAAACTATCAAGTAATCATCATATTGAGCTAGCCAAATGTTCATAATGTCTGCATCTGCTCCTGCAATAGGTCCGTCACCTAGCGGTGCGTCAAGGACATAATTCTTTTGTGCAGCAATGAGGATAAACCTCAGATCACGGATCCAATCCGCATCATTGCTACTAACATCTTTCAACACAATTTTCTCTAGGAACATATCAAAATAAACACAGGGAAGCAATAACGCGAGCTATTGATCTACAACATAATTTGCAAAATATTACCAGGACTAAGTTCATGATAAATTTAAGTTCAATTAATCATATTACTTAAGAACTCCCACTTAGATAGACATCCCTCTAATCCTCTAAGTGATTACGTGATCCAAATCAACTAAACCATGTCCGATCATCACGTGAGATGGAGTAGTTTCATTGGTGAACATCACTATGTTGATCATATCTACTATATGATTCACGCTCGACCTTTCAGTCTCCGTGTTCCGAGGCCATATCTGTATATGCTTGGCTCGTCAAGTATAACCTGAGTACTCCGCGTGTGCAACTGTTTTGCACCCGTTGTATTTGAATGTAGAGCCTATCACGTGGTGTCTCAACACAAAGAACTTTTGCAACGGTGCATACTCAGGGAGAACACTTCTTGATAATTTAGTGAGAGATCATCTTATAACGCTACCATCAATCAAAGCAAGATAAGATGCATAAAAGATAAACATCACATGCAATCAATATAAGTGATATGATATGGCCATCATCATCTTGTGCTTGTGATCTCCATCTCCGAAGCACCGTCGTGATCACCATCGTCACCGGCGCGACACCTTGATCTCCATCGTAGCATCATTGTCGTCTCGCCAATCTTATGCTTCCACGACTATCGCTACCGCTTAGTGATAAAGTAAAGCATTACAGCGTGATTGCATTGCATACAATAAAGCGACAACCATATGGCTCCTGCCAGTTGCCGATAACTCGGTTACAAAACATGATCATCTCATACAATAAAATTTAGCATCATGTCTTGACCATATCACATCACAACATGCCCTGCAAAAACAAGTTAGACGTCCTCTACTTTGTTGTTGCAAGTTTTACGTGGCTGCTGCAGGCTTAAGCAAGAACCAATCTTACCTACGCATCAAAACCACAACGATAGTTTGTCAAGTTGGTGCTGTTTTAACCTTCGCAAGGACCGGGCGTAGCCAAACTCGGTTCAACTAAAGTTGGAGAAACTGTCACCCGCAAGCCACCTATGTGCAAAGCACGTCGGGAGAACCGGTCTCGCGTAAGCGTACGCGTAATGTCGGTCCGGGCCGCTTCGTCCAACAATACCACCGAACCAAAGTATGACATGCTGGTAAGCAGTATGACTTATATCGCCCACAACTCACTTGTGTTCTACTCGTGCATATAACATCAACATATAAAACCTAGGCTCGGATGCCACTGTTGGGGAACGTAGTAATTTCAAAATTTTCCTACGCACACGCAAGATCATGGTGATGCATAGCAACGAGAGGGGGAGAGTGTGATCTACGTACCCTTGTAGATCGACAACGGAAGCGTTAACTTGGTTGATGTAGTCGTACGTCTCCATGGCCCGACCGATCAAGCACCGAAACTACGGCACCTCCGAGTTCTAGCACACGTTCAGCTCGATGACGATCCCTGGACTCCGATCCAGCAAAGTGTCGGGGAAGAGTTCCGTCAGCACGACGGGGTGGTGACGATCTTGATGTACTACCGTCGCAGGGCTTCGCCTAAGCACCGCTACAATATTATCGAGGACTATGGTGGAAGGGGGCACCGCACACGGCTAAGAATATGATCACGTGGATCAACTTGTGTGTCTAGGGGTGCCCCTTGCCTCCGTATATAAAG
>NC_041386.1:188673748-188689911 GCF_002162155.2 Triticum dicoccoides | reverse complement strand
AGTAGGAGGTGCGCAGGAGGAGTCCTACTCCTACCGGGAGTAGGACTCCCCTCCCTTTCCTTGTCCAAGTAGGAGAGGGGGAAGGAGAGAAGGAAAAGGGGGGGCGCCGCCCCTCCCTCCTTGTCCAATTCGGACTAGGGGGAGAGGGGGCGCGCGGCCTGCCCTGGCAGCCCCTCCTCTTCTCCACTTTAGGCACATGAGGCCCATTAACCCCCGAGGGGTTCCGGTAACCCTCCGGTGCTCCGGTTTTATCCGAAACTTCCCCGGAACACTTCCGGTGTCCGAATATAGCCGTCCAATATATCAATCTTTATGTCTCGACCATTTCGAGACTCCTCGTCATGTCCGTGATCACATCCGGGAGTCCGAAATAACTTCGGTACATCAAAACTCATAAACTCATAATATAACTGTCATCGAAACCTTAAGCGTGCGGACCCTACGGGTTCGAGAACAATGTAGACATGATCGAGACACATCTCCGGTCAATAACCAATAGCGGAACCTGGATGCTCATATTGGCTCCTACATATTCTATGAAGATCTTTATCGGTCAGACCGCATAACAACATACGTTGTTCCCTTTGTCATCGGTATGTTACTTGCCCGAGATTCGATCGTCGGTATCCCATACGTAGTTCAATCTCATTACCGGAAAGTCTCTTTACTCGTTCAGTAATACATCATCCCGCAACTAACTCATTAGTTGCAATGCTTGCAAGGCTTAAGTGATGTGCATTACCGAGAGGGCCCAGAGATACCTCTCCGACAATCGGAGTGACAAATCCTAATCTCGAAATATGCCAACCCAACATGTACCTTTGGAGACACCTGTAGAGCTCCTTTATAATCACCCAGTTACGTTGTGATGTTTGGTAGCACACAAAGTGTTCCTCTGGCAAACTGGAGTTGCATAATCTCATAGTCATAGGAACATGTATAAGTCATGAAGAAAGCAATAGCAACATACTAAACGATCGGGTGCTAAGCTAATGGAATGGGTCATGTCAATCAGATCATTCAACTAATGATGTGATCCCGTTAATCAAATAACAACTCTTTGTCCATGGTTAGGAAACATAACCATCTTTGATTAACGAGCTAGTCAAGTAGAGGCATACTAGTGACACTCTGTTTGTCTATGTATTCACACATGTATTATGTTTCCGGTTAATACAATTCTAGCATGAATAATAAACATTTATCATGATATAAGGAAATAAATAATAACTTTATTATTGCCTCTAGGGCATATTTCCTTCAATACGGTGGTCAAAACCTTCGGGAAATCATATAATGAATTTTTACCGACCAAAAGAAGTATCGTGCAAGAAAACGGAGTCCGAAGAGCACACGAGGTGCCCATGAGGCAGGGGGCGCACCTCCCACCCTTGTGGAAGCCTCGTGTCCTTCCCGGACTGCTTCTTATTTTCCTATTTTTCTAAATATTCCAAAACAGAGAAAAATTGCCATTAGAACTGTTTTGGAGTCGGTTTACTTACCGTACCACATACCTATTCCTTTTCGGGGTCTGAAACGTTCTGGAAAGTGTCCCTTATGTATTCCTCCGGGGTTACAGTTTCGATAATATTAGTTTCAACATTTATAGGATTACCTGAGATATAATGTTTAATTCTTTGACCGTTCACCACCTTCGGATTTGTGCCTTTGAAGTTGTTGATTTTTATGGCACCGGAACGATAGACCTCCTCGATAACGTAAGGACCTTCCCATTTAGAAAGAAGTTTTCCTGCAAAAAATCTTAAACGAGAGTTGTATAACAATACATAATCACCTACATTAAACTCACGCTTTTGTATCCTTTTGCCATGCCATCTTTTAACTTTTTCTTTAAACAGTTTGGCATTCTCATAGGCTTGGGTTCTCCATTCATCCAGTGAGCTAATGTCAAATAACCTCTTCTCACCGGCAAGTTTAAAATCATAATTGAGCTCTTTAATAGCCCAATATGCCTTATGTTCTAGTTCGAGAGGTAAGTGACATGCTTTGCCATAAACCATTTTATACGGAGACATACCCATAGGATTTTTATATGCAGTTCTATAAGCCCATAATGCATCATCAAGTTTCTTGGACCAATTCTTTCTAGATCTATTAACAGTCTTTTGCAAAATTAATTTGAGCTCTCTATTACTCAATTATACTTGACCACTAGACTGTGGGTGATAAGAAAATGCAATTCTATGATTAACATCATACTTAGCAAGCATTTTACGAAAGGCACCATGAATAAAATATGAACCACCATCAGTCATTAAATATCTAGGGACTCCAAACCTTGGAAAAATAACTTATTTAAGCATCTTAATAGAGGTGTTATGATCAACACCACTAGTTGGAATAGCTTCTACCCACTTAGTAACGTAATCAACAGCAACTAAAATATGTGTATACCCATTAGAGGAAGGAAAAGGTCCCATATAATCAAAGCCCCAAACATCAAATGGTTCAATAACAAGTGAATAATCCATAGGCATTTCTTGACGTCTACTAATATTACCAATTCTTTGACATTCATCACAAGACAAGATAAACTTACGGGCATCCTTGAAGAGAGTAGGCCAATAAAAACCGGACTGCAATACCTTATGTGCAGTTCTATCTCCAGCATGGTGTCCTCCACAAGCCTCGGAGTGACACGTGCGTAGGATCTGTTCCTGTTCATGCTCAGGTACACAACGTCTAATAATACCATCTACTCCTTCTTTATAAAGATGTGGATCATCCCAAAAGTAATGTCTCAAATCATAGAAGAACTTTTTCTTTTGCTGGTATGTGAAACTAGGTGGTATAAATTTAGCAACAATATAATTAGCATTATCAGCATACCATGGAGCAGTTCGAGAAGCATTTATGACATTTAATTGTTCATCAGGAAAGCTATCATCAATAGGTAGTGTGTCATCAAGAATATTTTCTAACCTAGACAAGTTGTCTGCAACGGGGTTCTCAGCTCCCTTTCTATCAATAATATGCAAATCAAATTCTTGTAGCATGAGAACTCATCTAATAAGTCTAGGTTTAGCATCTTTCTTTTCCATAAGGTATTTAATAGCAACATGATCAGTGTGAATAGTTACTTTAGAATCAACAATATAAGGTCTGAACTTATCACAAGAAAATACAACTGCTAAGAATTCCTTTTTCAGTAGTAGCATACTTTCTTTGGGGACTATCTAGGGTTTTACTAGCATATTGGATAACATTTAATTTCTTATCAACTCTTTGTCCTAGAACAGCCCCTACAGCATAATCACTAGCATCACACATAATTTCAAAGGGTAAATTCCAATCAGGTGGTTGAACAATAGGTGCAGAAATCAGGGCTTTCTTAAGTATTTCAAATGCTTCTACACAATCATCATCAAAGACAAACGGAATATCTTTTTGTAATAGGTTAGTCAGACGCCAAGAAATTTTTGAGAAGTCCTTAATGAACCTCCTATAAAAACCGGCATGACCAAGGAAACTTCTTATACCTTTGATGTCCTTGGGACACGGCATCTTTTCAATAGCATCGACTTTAGCTTTATCAACTTCAACACCTCTTTCAGAAATTTTATGCCCCAAGACAATACCTTCATTAACCATAAAGTGGCATTTCTCCCAATTCAGAACAAGATTAGTTTCTTCACATCTCTGCAGAACTCGATCAAGGTTGCTCAAGCAATCATCAAAAGAGGATCCATAAACGGAGAAATCATCCATGAATACCTCAAAAATCTTTTCACAAAAGGCAGAGAATATAGCCATCATGCATCTTTGAAAGGTAGCAGGTGCATTACATAAATCGAAAGGCATACGTATATAAGCAAAAGTACTGAAAGGGCAAGGCAAAGTGGTCTTTGCTTGATCATCAGCTGACACAGGTATTTGAGAGAAGCCAGAGTAACCATCTAGAAAGAAAAAAATGTGTATGTTTGGATAATCTTTCTAGCATTTGATCAATAAAAGGCAAAGGGTAATGATCTTTTTAGTAGCTTTATTTAATTTGCGGAAATCAATTACCATCCTATAACCTGTAATAATTCTTTGCAGGGTCAATTCATCTTTATCATTAGGAACAATGGTGATACCTCCCTTCTTAGAGACACAATAGACATGACTTACCCACTGACTATCAGCAATGGGATAAATTATACCTGCCTCAAGGAGCTTTAATATTTCCTTTCTTACCACTTCTTTCATCTTAGGATTTAGCCGTCGTTGGTGATCAATAACTGGTTTGGCGTCTTTCTCCAAATTTATTTTGTGTTGACATAGAGTGGGACTAATGCCCTTAAGATCATCAAGAGTATATCCAATAGCAGCACGGTGCCTCTTCAGAGTTTTTAATAATTTATCTTCCTCGTTCTCTGAAAGGTTAGCACTAATAATAACAGGATATATCTTCTTTTCATCAAGATAAGCATATTTAAGAGTATCAGGTAATGGTTTAAGCTCAAACACGGGATCACCCTTGGGTGGAGGAGGATCCCCTAGGATTTCAATAGGAAAGTTGTGTTTCAGAATAGGTCCATGTTTAAAGAATACTTCATCTATTTCCCTTCTTTCATTCATGAACATATCATTTTCATGGTCTAGCAAATATTGTTCTAAGGTATCAGTAGGAGGCACGGCAATAGAAGCAAGACCAATAATTTCATCTTTACTAGGCAATTCTTTATCATGGGGTTGTCTACGAAATTTAGCAAAATTAAACTCATGAGACATATCCCCTAAACCAACAGAAACAATATCCTTATTGCAGTCTATCTTAGCATTGACAGTATTCAAGAAGGGTCTACCAAATATAATGGGACAAAATCTATCTTGTGGGAGACAAGAACAAGAAAATTAGCAAGATATTTAACCTTCCCACACAAGACTTCAACATCTCTAACAATCCCAATTGGTGAAATAGTATCTCTATCAGCAAGCTTAATGGTAACATCGATATCTTCTATCTCAGCTGGTGCAATATTATGCATAATTTCTTTGTATAAGGAAATAGGTATTGCACTAGCACTAGCACCCATATCATACAAGCCATGATAACAATGATCTCCTATTTTAACAGAAATAACAGGCATGCCTACCACATGTCTATGTTTATCTTTAGCACTAGGTTTAGCAATTCTAGCAGTCTCATCACAAAAGTAAATAACATGCCCATCAATATTATGAGTCAATAGATCTTTAACAATAGCAATATTAGGTTCAACTTTAACTTGCTCAGGGGGTGCATAAGTTCTAATATTACTTTTACGAACCACATTTGAAGCTTTAGCATGATCCTTTATTCTAACAGGGAAAGGTGGTTTCTCAACATAAGCAGTAGGAACAATAGGATCATTATAAGTGATATTCTTTTCTTCAACTTTAATAGGTTCAACTACTTTTACTTCTATGGGAGGATGATATTTAAACCACATCTCCTTAGGGAGATCAACATGAGTAGCAAAGGATTCACAGAAGAAGCTACTATCTCAGAGTCAAGTCCATATTTAGTGCTAAATTTACGGAAAACATCGGTATCCATAAAAGATTTAACACAATCAAACTTAGGTGTTATACCTGACTCCTTACCTTTATCGAGATCCCAATCTTCAGAGTTGCGTTTAATTCTCTCCAATAAATTCCATTTGAATTCAATAGTCTTCATCATAAAGGAACCAGTATAAGAAGTATCGAGCATGGAGCGATTGTTGTCAGAAAGCCGAGCATAAATTTTTTGAATAACCATTTATCTTGAGAGCTCATGATTGGGGCATGAATATAACATTGACTTAAGCCTCCCCCAAGCTTGAGCGATGCTTTCTCCTTCACGAGGCCAAAAATTATATATATAATTACGATCACGATGAACAAGATGCATAGGATAAAACTTCTGATGGAATTCCAATTTTAACCGTTTGTAGTCCCATGATCCCATATCATCACATAGCCTATACCATGTCAACGCATCTCCCTTCAAATATAAAGGGAAGACCTTCTTATTGATAACATCATTGGGCATACCTGCAAGCTTAAATAATCCACAAACTTCATCAACATAGATTAAGTGTAAGTCGGGATGCAATGTTCCATCTCCTGCAAAAGGATTAGCTAGTAGTTTCTCTATCATACCCGAAGGAATTTCAAAGTAAACATTTTCAGTAGGTTCAGTAGGTTGAGGAGCAACTATTGGCTCTACCGGTCGGGGTGAAGATACCCCGAACAAGCCCTCAAAGGATTACTTTCCATAGTAACAAGTGACAGTAAATTTCAGTAGACTATATAAATTTTTCCTTACCAAATTCCACCTACCAAAGGTGCTTCACTCCCCAGCAACGGCGCCAGAAAAGAGTCTTGATGACCCACAAGTGTAGGGGATCTATCGTAGCCTTTTCGATAAGTAAGAGTGTCGAACCCAACGAGGAGCAGAAGGAAATGATAAGCGGTTTTCACTAAGGTATTCTCTGCAAGCACTGAAATTATCGGTAACAGATAGTTTTGTGATAAGGTAATTTGTAAGGAGTAGCAAGTAATAAACGTAAATAAGGTGCAGCAAGATGGCCCAATCCTTTTTGTAGCAAAGGACAAGCCTGGACAAACTCTTATATGAAGTAAAGCGCTCCCGCGGACACATGGGAATTATCGTCAAGCTAGTTTTCATCACGGTCATATGATTCGCGTTCGGTACTTTGATAATTTGATATGTGGGTGGACCGGTGCTTGGGTGCTGTCCTTACTTGGACAAGCATCCCACTTATGATTGACCCCCATTGCAAGCATCCGCAACTACAACAGAAGTATTAAGGTAAACCTAACCATAGCATGAAACATATGGATCCAAATCAGCCCCTTACGAAGCAATGCATAAACTAGGGTTTAAGCTTCTGTCACTCTAGCAACCCATCATCTACTTATTACTTCCCAATGCCTCCCTCTAGGCCCAAACAATGGTCAAGTGTCATGTAGTCGACGTTCACATGACACCACTAGAGGGATAACAACATACATCTCATCAAAATATCGAACGAATACCAAATTCACATGACTACTAGTAACAAGACTTCTCCCATGTCCTCAGAAACAAACGTAACTACTCACAGAGCATATTCATGTTCATAATCAGAGGGGTATTAATATGCATAATGGATCTGAACATATGATCTTCCACCAAGTAAACCAACTAGCATCAACTACAAGGAGTAATCAACACTACTAGCAACCCACATGTACCAATCTGAGGTTTGGATACAAAGATTGGATACAAGAGATGAACTAGGGTTTGAGATGAGATGGTGCTGGTGAACATGATGATGGAGATTTACCCCCTCCCGATGAGAGGATCATTGGTGGTGACGATGGTGATGATTTCCCCCTCCCGGAGGGAAGTTTCCCTAGCAGAACAACTCGGCCGGAGCCCTAGATTGGTTCCGCCAAGGTTCTGCCTCGTGGCGGCGCAGTCTCGTCCCAAAAGCTTGCTTATGATTTTTTCTCGGACGAAAGACCTCATATAGCAGAAGATGGGCATTGGAGGGCCACCAGGGAGCCCACGAGGCAGGGGGCGCGCCCAGGGGGTAGGGCGCGCCCCCACCCTCGTGGCCAGGGTGTGGCCCCCCTCTGGTACTTCTTACGCCCAGTATTTTTTATATATTCTGAAAAGCTCTCGTGGAGTTTCAGGACTTTTGGAGATGTGCAGAATAGGTCTCTAATATTTGCTTCTTTTCCAGCCTAGAATTCTAGCTGACGGCATCCCCCCTCTTCATGTAAACCTTGTAAAATAAGAGAGAATAGGCATAAGTATTGTGATATAATGTGTAATAACAACCCATAATGCAATAAATATCGATAAAAAAGCATGATGCAAAATGGAGTATCAGAGCCCTCCGTGGACTCGCGCAATCGTTACCCTTCGTGGGTTGAAGTCTCCATCAACGTGGATGTACGATAGCAGCACCTATCGGAACCACGCCAAAAATCTCCATGTCTACATGGCGTTTGCCTTCTCCAAACCCTTCCCTTTACCTTCATATGCAATGTTTTACTTTCCACTGCTACACGCTTACTATTGCATGTGTATGTTGATTGCTTGACTTGTACTAGTTGTTAAAATCTGCCAACACTTAAAATTGGGAAAATATTAGATTTTTATTTGGTCAAGTAGTCTAATCACCCCCCTCTAGACCTACTTTCGATCCTACAGCGGTGCCGCACCCTCGCCCCCGCCCCCGCACGCGCCATGGCTGCGCCTGGCCACCGCCACCCGCCCCCTGCTGCGCGCTGCTGCGGCTCTGCTCCGCCCAAGCCGCCGCTCGCCTGCGCCGCCGCATTCTCCCGTGCAGCCGCACGCCCTCGCGCCCACCACGCCGCTCGCCGTGCCTCCCCGCTCCAGCCTTCCGCGCCACCTTTGCCCCAGGACGCGCCTCGCCGGCACCCGGCGACGCCCTGTCGTCCTCCGCCCAGGTCTGCCCCGTCGGGCTCCTTAGGCGCCCACGCGTGCACCGTTAGCTCGCTAAGGCCTCTGTGCCACTAAACGTGGTGCCAGCCCCCTAAAAAGAAGTTAAAAATAATTAGAAATTAATTAACTTAATTAATTTTGATTAATTAACTTAACTTAATTAACCTGTTTAGTTTAGAGTAATTAATTCTGTTAATTAGTGAACAACCAATGATGGGGGGCACTGGTTAGGTTGACCAGTCAATAGTCAAACTTTGACTGCTGACTTAGCCCGCTAGACCCCACAAGTCAGCCTCATGTGTACACTTCTGGGTACACTTATGTGTACCCATAGCTTTTAGCTATGATTTTTGAATTAATAATAACTCCGGAAATTGAATAAAATTTTGAATATTCTTATAAAATAAACCGTAGGTTAGATGAAAAAGTTTTCTATATGAAATTGCTCAGAAAAATGAGACGAATCCGAATACGCAGTCTGTTCGTCTACCACACATCCCTAGTATAGTGAACATGCAACCACCCCCTCTGGTTCGTCTGTCCGAAAATGTCGAACACCAGGGATACTTTCCCGTATGTTTCCCCCCTTCGCCAGTATCGCCTAGCACCGCATTAGGGCACTTGTGTTGCATCTGTGTGCTTTATAATTATTGTTTCTTCCCTCTCTTCTCTCCGGTAGACCCCGATACTGCTACCGATGCCGTTGTGATCGTCTGCGTCACCGACGACCCTTATTCCTTTTCAGTAGAGCTTCCAGGCAAGCAAAAACCCCTTGATCATTTCGATATCGGCCATTCCATTCCCTCATGCTTGCATTTGATTTTGCTACTGTAATTGTTTGCTCCTATTCTGATGCATAGCTTGTTTTTGTAACCTGCTCATTATACCTTACTTGCTTATCCTAAACTGCTTAGTATAGGTTGGTTAGTGATCCATCAGTGACCCCTCACCTTGTCCAAGTTGCCTCAGCTTGATGACCGATGACTCGATCAACGTGATCGACGTCCAGAGCCCGACACGTCACATCACACCCGCTAGGTGTACGACTCTGCAGAGCTACTATCGAGTGCTGAGGGTGATACCTCGTAACGCACTCCTGATGATAACTCTGTAGTGAAGTTATTCGGTCGTGGTCGCCGAGGGTGATTCCTCCTTCACCACCCCCGGTACGACTCTGTCGTGCAACACTTCAAGTGCGAACCTCGAGGGTGATTCCTCATATGTTCACCTTGATGGTTACATCGAGTGGGAATCCATCGAGGGAGATTCCTCAGATTTCCCCCTTGATGACACGGACACACAATTACCTTTACCTGTAGCCCCCGTGTACTGATACTATGGGATTGAAGGGACAGGCGGTACCATCCCAGTAGAGGTGGACCTGAGTTCCTGACAGTCTCTGGTTAGTCGGGTCAGCCTTGATGTGAAAGTCAGGCGGGCCCGATGAGCACACACAATTACGAGGCACGGCCGGGCAGGTAGACCGCCCTAGAGAGAGAGGGTTGGGCCTGGCCCTTACCGTATTTCCTCGAGATGGGGCGAGGAGGTCACATGACCGTGAGTCTCTTCTCGTCTCCCCGAGCTCCTAATACACTAAGGATTTGGGTATTTGATCTGAGTTGGCCACTGGCCTTTACACACTAACCACCACGCGGGAACAATTATGGACACTCGACGTCGCAGTATCAGCTGAAGCTTTGTCAGACGTCCAGTTCAGCATTGTGGCACGGTCGGATCGTGTCGACCATCCGAGGTGGCGCTGGTATCCACCCTGCTCACAACGACCTGGAGTGCAATGGGTGATGGGCCCAGGACCCCGTAGTGCTTAGGATGTAGACCGGCGGGACCTCTCTGCTGAGCCTAGGTAGGGCTGCGATGTGTTGATCTTCCGAGGCCGGGCATGGACCCAAGAAAGTGTGTCCGACTAGAGTAATCAAGTGTGTTGGGTAATGTGGTGCACCCCTGGAAGGAAGATTATCTATTTGAATAGCCGTGTCCATGGTAACAGATGCTCGGAGTTGTATCCCAATCTATTACAACTAGAAATGGATACTTGAGATATGTGATGGATATGTGGCTCCGAGATTGCTTTCTCGCAGGGAGTCGAGGAAGGATCTCTGGGCGTTAATACTACAACATGCTTGTTAATTATAAAATGCTATTTTGTACTCTTGTGAATGCTTGATGATGCTAGTCTTCGATAGGCTAGGTCTTTCCCTCTATTCTGGCATTCTGCAGTTCAGTACACATATACAGTCCGTTCCTTTGATACTGATGCACATTTAGTTTAGATCCGATGTAAGTCTTGCAAGTACTTTGGATGATTACTCATGGTTGCTTTGCTACCTCTTTTCCCCTTTACTCGGTTGTTGCGATCAGATGGTGGATCCCAGGAGTCAGATGCCAACACCGATGACGTCTTCTACCCCGATGGAGACTATTACTACGTGGAGACCGCCGAGTACATAGGAATAGTTAGGAGGTCCCAAGCAGGAGGCCTTGCCTCTTCGATCGTTGTTGCTTTTGTGCTAGCCTTCTTACGGCATGCTTGTTTAACTTTATGTCTGTACTTAGATATGTTGCTTCCGTTGACACTTGTGCATTGAGCTTATGTATTCGAGCCCTCGAGGCCCCTAGCTTGTAATATAAAGCTTGTATTGTTTCAATTTGTGTCTAGACTTGTGTTGTGATATCTTCCCATGAGTCACTGATCTTGATCGTACACATTTGCATGTATCATTAGTGTACGACTGAATCGAGGGTGTTACAGACGCTACAGTGTCGTTCCCTTACTGAAGGCGCCGCCTTGGAGCCCATTGTTCGTCATACACGGATTCTCCTCTTTGCGGTGGCTCACCCACGGTTGAGAGCCCCAACGACTTCGTAGTAGTGCTCAGTGTTTCATCTGATATTTGCTTGGAGTTTGTTGGGGTGGTGTTGCTGTTTTTAGTGTCCTTGTATCCAGCCTTGGGTGTGTGTGTGTGTGTTTGTATCGACTTGTATGGTGAATGTTGCTTTATATAGAAAGCGGGATGAAACCTTTTTTTGTCATTTAAATTTGTATTGTAACGTACAAGGTCTTAAAGCAACCCCAACAGATCCTGTATCTATAAAAAAAACTAACATCTAGAGGAAGTTTGGGCCAAAAAATATCTCCAACAGATCCCGTGAACGTGAAATAAATTTACGCGATCATGTAAACTTGATCTCAATTTACCTCTCGTTTTGCAGAAGTTTTGCATCGTGTAAACTTTTCTTGGCCAGATAACCGTTTGAAAGTTCACGCCGTACTCGCCGGACCATCGCGCCCCACCGTAACTTGCCGGAGCTCGCCGGAGCTCCCTGTCGCCCCACCACGCCGCCATGCACCGCCCTATCGTAGCTCGCCGTTGCGCACTGTCGCTCCATGCCGCTGCTCCACCCCGACGCCACGTCGAGGCCCTAGTGCGCCGCCGCGCCGCCTCACCGCCACGCACCACCACTTCGCCTTGCCGGTCGTCCGTGTCACTGACATGCGGGCTTTTAGACTTGTTTAATTGAAAAGTAAAAAAACTAGTGAAAGAAGTTTACAGCTGACAAAAGTTGCTCTTAGGAAATTTCCTCTGAATTATTTTAGAGAATCGCTTAGAGCATCTCTAGCAGATCCTGTAAACCGTGCTACCGTAAATTTCGATTAAGAGATCTTGTAAAACTAATTTGTGGTACTGTTTTTGGCACGACAGTGCATAATATATACTTAAACTTCGCGTCATCATTGTTCACTAGAGATCATCACACGTTCAAACACACAAACTTAAAAACATAGTAGATAAACCTAAATCTAAACTACTTTAGGGCCTGACGTTGAGGTAGTACTCGGTGGCGGACTTCTAGAGAATACGCGAGTTGGTCCCCTTCCTTGGTCACGTCGATCCGCGCGGTGGCGCATTCTTCTCCGGCCTCGAAGTCCTCCTCCTCCTTGTTGAGCTCGATCTTCGCCTCACGAAGACCCTTCGTGGTCGGCCAAAGGGCATCGCCGTTCTCGTCGAACTTGCTCTACGCCCGTGCGGCCACTGCCGCAGGAGAGAGCATCGCGCTCCCTGGCCTGCTTCGAGCGCCATGCCTCGACCGGGGGACGGCTGGAGCTGCCGGCCTCGATGTTGTGACGGGCTTGCTTGTGTGGACCGCCGCGGCCCTGCGGCCACCATGCCCTCCCCACCCCTCCCGGGCATTGATATGCTCAAAAGGGATTGTGCGCGCAAGAAACGGTCGCCGGAGTGGGTGAATTTCGCGCCGGAGCAAGGGGATTTACGTCGGAGGCGGATGGGGAAAATGGCTAATAAGAACCCTAAATCGGCTGGAATCCGGTACATATAGCAGTGGAGCCGGGATTTTTTACTGGATCTGCTCGGACCGAAATTTTACCGTTTCGTGTGAATCGACCGAAATTATGAGGGCCGGCGGGATCAGCCCCGCCTCTCGCATGGTAGACGCTACTTCTGTGGTTCCAATCAACGCAATCCCATCGTCTATCATATCGTCTCCGAGTTCGAACTCCCCACTTCCTGGCCAATCAATCGTTCCAACGATGTGCTCCTGCGCGCCCCTCCCCCACCCACCCTTCAAACCCGCGCCCGCGCCCCATCCAAACCTAAACCCAAATCCCAACGCCGCCTCCGCGCACGGACCAACACTGCTCCGCTGCGCCCTCGTCGCGCGCGCGGCCGCAAGGGACGATCCGCCGCCGGCGCCGTCCAGCTTCGACTTCCTGGCGCTGAAGCGGGAGCTCGAGGAGCAGGAGGAGGCGGTGGTCCCTGTGGATGCGACGGAGGGAGGAGGAGACGAGGTTGTTAACGAGGAAGATGGCGAGAGGGAGCCAAAGAGGATTGTTAGCAGCGGGAGGAGGACAGGGAGGCAAATGGCGAGGCGGTCGGGGCTGCTCGCGAAGCAGGTGATCAGCGTCAGCTCAGCGCGGAGCCTCGGGTTCGTGTCTCAGCTGTGGGTCGACGCCTCGTCGGTACGGGCTCCTCCTCCCTGCACCTGTTTTCGGTTGGCCAAACTATCTGATGTGACTTTGGCCAGTTCATGAGTGGCGATTACAAATTACGGTTCACATCCTTGTGTTTGTTTGTTACTGTAGTTGTTCCCGCATTCTATATGAGTGGCACGATCTAATATCACGACAATGCTTTCCTTGGTTATCTATCAACTATCATCACGACTAACAAATTTAGTTGTTCTGCTCGGTCTCAAGTCATACTACCTGTGATATGTTTAGTGTAAAGTGCAATGTGTATTGTGTTAATGTTCTAGCGTAATTGGCAGATCTGGCTTGTCATTTCTTCTTCTTCTTCTATTGGCACACATTTCCTAGCTGCTAAGGGGTCCTTTCCTCCATAAAGTTTGGATTCCACTCTCTGTATCAGATCAACGAACTGTGGATGCTTTCTAGTAAACTGTGACACATAGAGGGTCAGCTACATCCTTGCTTAGGCAATACTGAGTAATTTTAAGGGTCCATTTAGTATTATGACTAACGAGCACTAAAGGATTGATCAGGAAACAGGGGCATTCGACCCACCTTTTGGTTTGGACACCAAATCATCATGAAGTTTCTAAAGTATTTGATGATGTAGCCTCTAGAGTGTTCTAGCCTTTAAAATTTCAACTTCCAATTAAAAGTTTGTCAGAAGAAACAAATACAATTTACTTCTTAAGGCCCAGTGAACCAGGAGTGTCTTGATGCCAACCTAACTGTACGAGAAAAATGAAGATGGATAAAAAAATAAGAATGTATCCTCTTCATCTTCCTCAGCCAGCGAAGCTCAGGGACTCTTTGATTCGTAGGATTTCCCAAATGCAGGAATAGGAAAAACGTGGGATTGGAATGGCATGTCATCTTGAATCCTACATGATTGTATGAGTGTTTGATTGTGCATAAGAAAAACGTAGGATTCTTTCAAAGAGGTTTGAGTGGATGGAAAATTTCCTATGAAATCTAGTGCAAATGAATCCTATGGAAAAATTCCTATGGTTTACAATCCTACGAATCAAACAACCCACATAGGAAAAAATCCTAAGGATTAGAATCCTTCAAAATTCCTTTGAGAATCCTTTGAATCAAAGAAGCCCTTGGAAGTTGAAATTTTAAAGGCTGGAACACTCTAGAGGCTACATCATCAAATACTTTAGAAACTTCATGATGATTTGGTGTCCAAACCAAGCCTACTTGTCATCAGTATCAATCATCAATATTACCTGTTTTTTTCTGGCAACATCCTCGCTGATGAGTCCAAATAGCCCTCACTTTATGATGTGCGCCTTCAGTAGAGAAATTGCCCACAAGTAAGTAACTTTAGGAGTATATTATTTGGTGTTGGCAAACAAGAACGAAGGTCACATTATTGCTCCAAGTATTAACAATCTGTAATAACGCTGCAATGAGGGTACGCCTGACCTTGTGGGTCCTATCCTAGTTTATAGTCATATATCAAATCTGGTATTGGATCTAGTTTATTATCATAGACCACGCTCCACCTTCCTCTTATTATTTCGAAGAAATCCTCTTATGTTTTGATATGAATCTTCCTCTTCTTAGGATTCACATGTTTAAACAGAACATTTTCCTAGTCGTAAAAATATGGTACTCAATTGCCACAGTTGAACAATCTTTTATTCTGAGTCAGCCATCATCATATGCTAGCTAAACACATGTGCTTTGCCACAGATGGAAAATTTTAACTGATCATGTTAAGTTATTGTCGTCGTCACAGTTTCCTCTACGCTGTCGTGGCCATCTGAGGTCCTCCCAGAGCAGCTTAGGTCTTTGCATTGTACCCCGCGTTATGCTTAATTTCCATTAGAGATTTTTCTAGAGGTGGTTGAGTTGGTTTGTGGAAAATCTTCATTGTATTGACAGTTAGTTTTTTATATTTGCTGTTAGATGTTTCTAGGAACGTTGGAAATAGAGGTGGGAAGCATGGATGAACTGCGCCTCAGCAATTAGTGCTCATAAGATAGGAAAGATGACATACCTATTTAGGAAGTGTTATGTTTTGTGGTAATAATCATTTTTAACATTAATGCCACGGTTTTTTCTTGATTTTGTTCTATTTCATTTTTCTCCAGTGGGTTGTGGCATTGGTTGAAGTGAGGCCAAGCTTGCTTTCAGGAGATGCGGACAAATTCCTTTTTGACGATATATATCAGGTTGAATATTCAAGAATGCTCGTTTATTTTTCAATGTACCCTTTATTCTTGTTATCCACCTTGACATAGTGAAGTATATATTCTTATTAATAGTGCAGCAGAAACTTCAGTTATAATGATATGCAAGGTACTAATTGCTTTTGTAGATTGGAGATGTTGTGCTTGTTGAGGATGAATCTGTGGTTGAGAACGAATTTAAGCTAGTTGGGCTGCATGGCTTGGTATGTTATCTTTATAAATTCAAACAAGGTCTTATTTTTCTGATTTTACTAGATATTTATAGCTTAGGACATCAGCCTTAAAATGTGAAGTGCTAGGTTGTTTTGTATGCCATTTTACAATTTGTAAGCACGTTCTCTTGCATTCTTCCTGTTATGCCCCCATTTACCATTACTCTCATGGATAAATGGATGTACTTCCCAATGTTTCTCAGTGGAGAGTGAACACAGGATTTTAGAGAACAACAGGAGCGCCTAGGAGCAAGACAAGTGAATCTAAACTATAATCCTTAATTCTTGTGCCCATG
>NC_041386.1:188606193-188673535 GCF_002162155.2 Triticum dicoccoides | reverse complement strand
GCAGTACTACTTATGTAATGTTCATTGAAAGGGAATATTCTCGGTTCCATATCTTTTGGAAATCCTCTTAGTGCAGTCTTGTCTGAAAGTGAAAAGAACATCGATCTCAAGTTCTTGGCCATATCAGAACCAGCAGTACTTACTGGTCTGCAATATTATTTTTTAGGTTGGCTACAATGTTGTAACTTCCAGGCGGCGCAATGTCGGTAAGGTGAGTTTATCTGGTCTCTGAGAGAGGTAATCTGAGTGAATTTCATTTTCTCATTTGCATTTGAACAGTTAACTTAATTTTGATGTTCTTAAGCTACATTTTTTTATTATCTACTAGGTGCGTGGCTTCACTTTTAACATTAACTCAGGTGTTTTGGAGTCTCTTGAGCTCGATTCATTTGGGCTTACCATTGTCCCTGTTAGTCTGGTAATTTGGTTGGACACCTACCTGTCATCTTATAGGGCATATAAATCCATTGATTATGTCTCAGTATACCACTTATTCTTTACAGGTAAGCACGTACTGTTTATTTGTGGAAGATGTGCTTGATATAGTTTCTGATACAATCGTGGTGCATGAAGATGCAATCTCTCGTGTTCAACGGTTAACACAGGTAAGCATTACTGATTGTTTCTTGATAGAACCACTATTGGACTTAAAAGTACCGATTGCGTGGAGACCAAATCGCAATCGAAGCAACAACCTTGTTGAGTGAAAAATATTCTTAACTGAATGGTAGGGCATCTGGGGCACCCAAAATATGCAAGGACCTGGCGATCAGATAGGCGAGTACAACAGATATGGAAGGCGAAGAGCTAGGTCTGTTAAGAGACAAAATAGCCAGGGTAAGCCCATGGGCCGAAAGCTCCATAGGAAAACGCGGGATCCGGAGGATGAGTGGGAACTGCCAATGGAGTATTGACACACGCACACGCAACACGCTCTCTTCCCGTCCTCAGAGAAGAAGTGCTGTCCCACTGTTCTAGTTAGTGCTCAGCTACAATAGGATATGTCAGTTTTTTTTCTACATTATTGGAAGACCACGAATAGGAAAGGAAATAGTTTGGCCATCTTGGGCGTGCTTTGGCTTGGTGGGTTAGTAAAAAGCGAGTATGTCTGCCGACTTCCGACGTCCTAATTATGGTACAAAATGATTCATTTGTGGTGAGTTCATTTCTCATGTAATGATGAGGCTTCTTTTGACTTCACTGACACTCAACGACTGAAGTGTATATGCGTGTAATCATGTTGTGATGTACTACTACCACCGGAGACTGGACTAGTACTGCTTAGATTAGTATACCTCTAGCCAGAATGTCAAGATTCCTGCTATATTTGTACAAAAGGAAAAAAAAACAACAGCTTGGTTTCTGAAAGGGAGGTCTGTGGCTACTTCAACCACTGATATGATTTTTCTCTTTTCTGTTCCTCTAAACTAGTGAAGCTGCGAGACCCTGTGGTTGACCGACTCACCTTTAGGCTGTAGCATGTTGCGTACTGACCGCAGACCCTCAGCCGAACCTGGAGTAGAATTTTAGCATCCGGCGACCTACCCAGTACGTATCTGCGTGTGCGTGTCCCTACGAGCACGTACTACTTTTTTGTTTCATTCTCGGCACCGGATCGATGCATTGTATGACAGCGTTGACACATTTATCGGCACCAGACTCTGCTGGCCATATTTATGGTTCTGACATCTGCAACAGCTCAACCCATCAAAGATCACTCATCATCACTGCTCAGACAGTGCTGCTGCTTGAGCCGTTCGCTGGATCCATGGCGGTTTTCGCGGATCCATGGAATCACTCGCCGCGTACCGGTGGGCTCTATCCAAGGTAGAAAGAGCTGCTGCGCACGGCGTCTCGTGTGGCACTCTTTGTGCCATTTCGCTTTTAAATCTTCCGTCGAGTTGCGTTTCTTTTTTTGTTTTTAGAAAAAGGTATCGTCTATTTTGATTTGGGCAGCATCGGTTAGTGACGACCAAGGACAAAGATGAGAAACATCATCAAACGGACAACGGTATGTGGGGTCTCAGTTCTGGAAGTAGCCGTCCATATGATCTGAGCTCATCTACCTACACCCTGGCTTCTCACCTACCTCCGGATTTCTCCTCAACCATATCAGTCGGTCACGGCAGGGTCGCAGTGTCCTTTTCATTAACGGCCAACCAAATCGCCTGTACAGAAAAAAAACACAGTGCTCTGTGTTGCACGTCGTTTGAAATCTGCATCGACATATGGGGGTGCCCTGCTCCCCCGAAGGTACATGTGTTTGCGTGGAGAATTGTTACCAACTCCCTTGCCACTTGGGCCAACAAGTGCTCTAGACGACTTGAGGTGACTGATATTTGTCCCCTATGTGGTATGGAACGAGAGGATTGCTTCCATGCTCTGTGTAGGTGCACCCTAGCGAAGGAGTTGTGGCATGCCATGGCTAGGGACTGGAATATCTCAAGAGTGGAGGAGGTGGTGAACACGGGGTCGGAGTGACTCTTCTCACTCCTGGAGCCGCTTGATGAGGACACACGCATGATTGTCCTGATGACGTTGTGGCGTGTATGGCACGTCCGCAACGAGATCACCCACGAGAAGAAGCCTCCACCAACCGAAGCATCCAGGCGATTCCTCCAGGGCTACATCAACTCCTTGCTGTGCATCAAGCAACACCCTAAAGCTGACATGGAGAAGGGGAAGATGGTCGTCCTAGGGCCTCAGCAGTGCTCCGCTGCTCGTGCGGCTCCGAAGGAGGACAGGAGATGGATACCACCTGGGAGGGCGAGCACCAAACTGAACACCGACGGGAGCTATGTCCCGGCGACAGGCGCATCAGGTGGAGGGATGATCCTCCGTGATGATCTTGGGCAGATCATCTTCACGACATGCAGGGAGCTCCGAGCATGTGATAACGCCCTTGCAGCTGAACTTGAGGCGTGTAAGGAGGGGCTGGACTTGGCGCTGCACAGGACCGACCGGCCGACCGTCGTCGAGATGGACTCTTTGGAGGCGGTGGCCATGTGCACGGCCGCTTCGATTGATCGCTCTGTCCATCGCAATTTCGTGCAGGATATCAAAAGACCGACGACGACGGAGGGACGGAAGGTCCATTTTTCTCATCGTAGTCGTTCTCAGAATAAAGTAAGTCATGAACTTGGGTCTTATGGTCGTCGCATCCCCGTACTGCTGTATGGTTCCATTCAGGAACGGATGCCGTTGTAAACTTGGTGATGGCTGAATTGCCACCTTAAATAATGAGAATTTCTATTTTCCGCAAAAAAAAAATCTTATGGCTGTGACAATCGTGTAGAGTAAGAAACTGCGTCGCATGGACCGAGTAGCATTTTCAACTCCTTCCAAGTCCATAGAGTGAGAAGCACGCCATATCATACCATCACAAGAGCGAGTATCCAATGTGTCATGACGCAACACAGAACCATAAGGGGAAACCCCAAAAGAAGAGCAATAAGCCTGGCCATAGTGGAGGTATCTTAGCTAGTATCATACACGTGAAAATAGCAGACACGTTGATGTGGTAAAGAATTTAAAAAGAAAGAGAGGATTAGAGTAATATAGATAAATATTGTATCATATTAAATGTATGCTACTTTGTGTCGTGAATGGTAATAAATAAAATAATTTATGATACTATGCATTATGAAGGTAGGATCGTACATTTTTCCTAAAAAAAAGAAGATAGCATTATATACTATTATTATATACATGATACTAGTATATAATACTCTCCACTATGAGTAGCTTAAAACCCTGCTTACCCTTTTGCTTTGGCATGTAACAAGTTTAATCATGAAGTGTCAACTATCTAGAGCAAGCATAATTGCATACATTGTGTTGAAACTAGAATGCGAAGAGAGACTGTACTTGTGCGAGTCAGTTTTGAGGGAAATAAGAGCATTTACAGCTGGGCGCCCCAAACTGATCGGGTGGACGGCGTGCTTAGTGCCCGGTCACTCAGATGGCTCCTCACACATCAGTCCTATATATTTGGACAGGCCAACACCCCGCATATCCAGCTCAAATCTAGAGCAGATATGGTAGGCTTGGGCGCGTTCGCTCGCCGGTCTAGCCCAGCCTGACACTACAAAAAGCCCCCTTCAAACGAACCCTAGATCGAAGTCGGCCAGTCCACTCCTCTCTCTCTCTTTCTCATTTTTAGAAAAGGAGGATGACTCCCGGCCTCTGCATCTAGGCGATGCATACGGCCATTTTACTAACTATTCTCATAAGACCTTATAAAGCCAAACAACAGCAAGACTAAAACCACCGTCTAAGCAATAACTGTTGCTACACCTATCCAATTGATGAAAAGACGTAGATAGTCTGGGCCTAATACGAAACAGATATCGCAGGCAAACCTAAACATCTAAGACCTGAGGTCCCAACCAGGACGCCTGCCTGGTATGGGGCACCTACCAGTTCGGCGCACTCCTCAACCAGGACGTCTGCCGGGTATGAGGCCGCCGCAACCACCTGCCACCAATCCATCTTCAGAGTTGTATTGTTGCATGTACCGTGCCAGGTCTCTCTGTCATCGACGCCACCACGACGCCCGACAGCATCATCCTCCTGCGCGAGTCCATCCTCCCACAACAAACTCTGAATCTGCACTGCACCACGCCATCAAGATCCGTCGCCATCAGTGTGTAGGATGAATCACCGCTCCACCAAAGAATCCATCCTCTGGTCCCTTAATCACGTGTGTATCTCCAAGAATGACGCCCCCAAGGGAGGAACGACACCAGAGCGCCGCCGTCATCCGATCTAGGGTTTCCCTCGGAGGTAGCAGAGAGTAGCCTTGAACTTCTCCACGGCGATGTCTTCAAGAAGGGAACGACGCAGATAGCGCCGCCACCGCCGGCCTTAGCAGACGCCGAAGGCAAGTTTTCACCCAGATTAGTTCGAACGGATCCAACTCTCGTGCATGGGCCACCGTCACCACCAGCACCACCAGGCAGAACCCTGGAGCACCGACAGATCAGCGAGCCGCCGGCACCACCGCATCCAGATCGCCGGCCACGCCGGGTCGCCACCATCCCCCGCATCGTCCGGGTCAGAGACGGAGCCGCCGGCCGCGCACATGGACCACCGTGGCTTGCACACGCCGGAGCGCCGCCGAGAGCCCAGCGCCCGCCATCGCTTGCCAAGGGCTGCCGCCGCGCGCCCCGAGCGGACTCCCACACACACCAGGGGAAATCGCGAGCGTGAGCCCTGCCGTCGCCCCCAAACCCGCGCCGGCGCGCCCCGCCTCCAGCGCGCCGCCAACAACCTCCGCGATCCGCCCGCGCCAGATCCAACGAGTCGTGGGAGAAGAGATCCTGATACGTCTCCAACGTATCTATAATTTTTGATTGCTCTATGCTATATTATCTACTGTTTTGGATATTATTGGGCTTTATTATCCATTTTTACATTATTTTTCGGACTAACCTATTAACCGGAGGCCCAACCCAGAATTGCTGTTTTTTTGCCTGTTTTAGGGTTTCGAAGAAAAGGAATATCAACCGGAGTCCAAACGGAATGAAACCTTCGGGAACGTGATTTTCTCAACGAACAAGACCCAGGAGACTTGGACCCTACATCAAGAAACAAAAGAGGAGGCCACGAGGTAGGGGGCGCGCCTACCCCCCCAGGCGCGCCCTCCACCCTCGTGGGCCCCCTGTTGCTCCACCGACGTACTCATTCCTCCTATATATACCTACGTACCTCCAAACGATCAGATATAGAGCAAAAACCCTAATTCCACCGCCGCAACTTTCTGTATCCACGAGATCCCATCTTGGGGCCTGTTCCGGAGCTCCGCCAGGGGTATCCATCACGGAGGGCTTCTAAATCATCGCCATAGCCCCTCCGATGAAGTGTGAGTAGTTTACCTCAGACCTACGGGTCCATAGTTATTAGCTAGATGGCTTCTTCTCTTTTTTTGGTCTCAATACAATGTTCTCCCCCTCTTTTGTGGAGATCTATTCGATGTAATCTTCTTTTTGCGGTGTGTTTGTTGAGACCGATGAATTGTGGGTTTATAATCAAGTCTATCTATGAACAATATTTGAATCTTCTCTGCATTCTTTTATGTATGATTGGTTATCTTTGCAAGTCTCTTCGAATTATCAATTTGGTTTGGCCTACTAGATTGATCTTTATTGCAATAGGAGAAGTGCTTAGCTTTGGGTTCAATCTTGCGGTGTCCTTTCCCAGTGACAGTAGGGGCAGCAAGGCACGTATTGTATTGTTGCCATCGAGGATAACAAGATGGGGTTTTCATCATATCGCATGAGTTTATCCATCTACATCATGTCATCTTGCTTAAGGCGTTACTCTGTTTTCATGAACTTAATACTCTAGATGCATGCTGGATAGCGGTCGATGAGTGGAGTAATAGTAGTAGATACAGGCAGGAGTCGGTCTACTTGTCTCGGATGTGATGCCTATATACATGATCATACCTAGATATTCTCATAACTATGCTCAATTCTGTCAATTGCTCAACAGTAATTCGTTCACCCATCGTAGAATACTTATGCTCTTGAGAGAAGCCACTAGTGAAACCTATGGCCCCCGGGTCTATCTTCATCATATTAATCTTCCAATACTTAGTTATTTTCATTGCCTTTTATTTTACTTTGCATCTTTATCATAAAAATACCAAAAATATTATCTTATCATATCTATCAGATCTCACTCTCGTAAGTGGCCGTGTAGGGATTGACAACCCCTTATCGCATTGGTTGCGAGGATTGCAGGTACGAGGGACTCGCGCGTAGCCTCCTACTGGATTGATACCTTAGTTCTCAAAAACTAAGGGAAATACTTACGCTACTTTGCTGCATCATCCCTTCCTCTTCGGGGAAAACCAACACAGTGCTCAAGAGATAGAAAGAAGGATTTCTAGCGCCGTTGCCGGGGAGTCCACGCAAAAGTCAATATACCAAGTACCCATCACAATCCTTATCTCTCGCATTACATTATTTGCCATTTGCCTCTCGTTTTCCTCTCCCCCTCTTCACCCTAGCCGTTTTATTCGCCCTCTCTCTCTATCCTTCCTCTCTTTTTCCGTTCACCTCTTTTCCGTTTGCTTGTCGTTATGGCTAGTCCCTTATCTTCTCCATTGTCTCCCGAAAATGAAATTCTAAATTTTAAGCAAAGGGAGGGAGAAAATCTAAAAGATGCTTGATATATAATTTGCAATGCTCAAAATAGATCTACCAGGAAACAATCTACTTCCGTTCTTCTTCGCAATTTTTATGTAGGCGTAACTCCTTGGCACAGATATATCCTTGATATTATTATCGGAGGGAACTTCTTGGATAGCCATACTTTTGATTCTTATAATGCTATGGTAGATTTGTTTGGCTCACCCTCTCTTTTGGTTAATGGAACTGTATTAACTTTGGAGCATGTAATGCAAAGGTTCGAAATTATTGAAAATAAGGTTGCTACCGTAGAGTTAATTGAATATTTGGATAAAAAGATCCACAACCGAATCTCTCAATATGGATCTAAAGTAGGAGTCATTTTGAAAAATATTAAAGAGAAGGAACCCATAGTTAATGAGAAAATAAGTCACGATTCCACTAAAATCAATAAACTTGAGGATATTATTACCAACTTGGAAACCGCATTTTCTTTCGTAAAGAATGCTCCAAGTCCTCCCACTAAAATTGCCAAGCTTATGTATGTTCCTAAAAATAAGGGCGAATCCTCTAGTAAGGAAACCGCGGATCTCAAATCTATAAATATTCATCCCAATCTTTTTGCTATCATTAAGGAACCATTTGTTACAAATGAATTTTTCGATCTTGTGCCTAAAAGTTTGATAATCAATAAAAATAAAGAAATTCCTAAAGATGTTAGATGCCTTATTGAAGAATTACCAACCAAAGATGGCAATACCTAGATCTATCCTTGTTTTTTATGCCTAGCTAGGGGCGTTAAACGATAGCGCTTGTTGGGAGGCAACTCAATTTTATTTTTATTCTTTGCTTTTTGCTTCTGTTTATAAATAATTTATTTAGCCTGTGTTTAGGTTGTGTTTTTGTGTTTAATTAATGTTTGTGTCAAGTAGAACCATTGGGAAGACTTGGGAAAGGTCTTGATATCTTGCTGTAAAAAACAGAAACTTTAGCGCTCACGAGAACTGCTGCCATTTTTATTTGGAAAGTGCTATTTAGTTAATTCTTTTTGAAGATGATTAATAGATAAATTCCTCACGTCTAGAAATTTATTTTAGAATTTTGGGGTTCCATATCTTGCGCTAGCTACAGATTACTACAGACTGTTCTGTTTTTGACAGATTCTGTTTTTCGTGTGTTGTTTGCTTATTTTGATGAATCTATGGCTAGTAAAATAGTTTATAAACCATAGAGAAGTTGGAATACAGTAGGTTTAACACCAATATAAATAAAGAATGAGTTCATTACAGTACCTTGAAGTGGTCTTTTGTTTTCTTTCGCTATCGGAGCTCACGAGATTTTCTACTTTGAGTTTTGTGTTGTGAAGTTTTCAAGTTTTGGGTAAAGATTTGATGGATTATGGAACAAGGAGTGGCAAGAGCCTAATCTTGGGGATGCCCATGGCACCCCCAAGATAATCTAAGAACACCTGAAAGCCAAAGCTTGGGGATGCCCCGGAAGGCATCCCCTCTTTTCGTCTACTTCTATCGGTAACTTTACTTGGAGCTATATTTTTATTCACCACATGATATGTGTTTCGCTTGGAGCGTCTTGTATTATTTGAGTCTTTATTTGTTAGTTTATCACAATCATCCTTGCTGCACACACCTTTTGAGAGAGCCATACATGATTTGGAATTTGTTAGAATACTCTATGTGCTTCGCTTATATCATTTGAGTTATATAATTTCGCTCTAGTACTTCACTTATATCTTTTAGAGCACGATGGTGGATTTGTTTTATAGAAACTATTGATATCTCATGCTTCACTTAGATTATTTTGAGAGTCTTAAATAGCATGGTAATTTGCTTAAATAATCCTAATATGCTAGGTATTCAAGATTAGTAATTTTTTTCCTATGAGTGTTTTGAATACTAAGAGAAGTTTGACGCTTGATGATTGTTTTGAGATATGGAGGTAATAATATTAAAATCGTGCTAGTTGAGTAGTTGTGAATTTGAGAAGTGCTTGTGTTGAAGTTTGCAAGTCCCGTAGTATGCACGTATGGTAAACGTTATGTAACAAATTTGAAACATGAGGTGTTTTTTGATTGTATTCCTTATGAGTGGCGGTCGGGGACGAGCGATAGTCTTTTCCTACCAATCTATCCCCCTAGGAGCATGCGCGTAGTGCCGAGGTTTTTGATGACTTGTAGATTTTTGCAATAAGTATGTGAGTTCTTTATGATTAATGTTGAGTCCGTGGATTATACGCACTCTCACCCTTCCATCATTGCTAGCCTCTTCGGTACCATGCATTGCCCTTTCTCACCTTGAGAGTTGGTGCAAACTTCGCCGGTGCATCCAAACCCCGTGATATGATACGCTCTTTCACGCATAAACCTCCTTATATCTTCCTCAAAACAGCCACCATACCTACCTATTATGGCATTTCCATAGCCATTCTGAGATATATTGCCATGCAACTTTCCACCATTCCATTTATCATGACACATTCATCAGTGTCATATTGCTTAGCATGATCATGTAGTTGACATAGTATTTGTGGCAAATCCACCGTTCACAATTCTTTCATACATGTCACTCTTGGTTCATTGCATATCCCGGTACACTGCCAGAGGCATTCATATAGAGTCATCTTTTGTTCGAGCATCGAGTTGTAAATAAATAGAAGTGTGATGATCATCATTTTCTAGAGCATTGCCCCAAGTGAGGAAAAAAAGAGAAATGCCATATAAAAAAGAGAAAGGCCCAAAAAAAGAAAAAAATGAGAGAAAAAGAGAGAAGGGACAATGTTACTATCCTTTACCACACTTGTGTTTCAAAGTAGCACCATGATCTTCATGATAGAGAGTCTCCTGTTTTGTCACTTTCATATACTAGTGGGAAATTTTTATTATAGAACTTGGCTTGTATATTCTAACAATGGGCCTCCTCAAGTGCCCTAGGTCTTCGTGAGCAAGCAAGTTGGATGCACACCCACTTAGTTTCTTTTGTTGAGCTTTCATACATTTATAGTTCTAGTGCATCCGTTGCATGGCAATCCCTACTCCTTACATTAACATCAATCGGTGGGCATTTCCATAGCCCATTGATTAGCCTTGTTGATGTGAGACTTTCTCCTTTTTTTGTCTTCTCCACATAACCCCATCATCATATTCTATTCCACCCATAGTGTTATGTCCATGGCTCACGCTCATATATTGCGTGAAAGTTTATAGGTTTGAGATTGCTAAGTTATGAAACAATTGCTTGGCTTGTCATTGGGGTTGTGCATCATGAGAGCATTCTTGTGTGACGAAAATGGAGCATGACTAAACTATATGATTTTGTAGGGATGAACTTTCTTTGGCCAGGTTATTTTGAGAAGACATAATTGCTTAGTTAGTATGCTTGATGTATCATTATTTTTATGTCAATATGAACTTTTGTCTTAAATCTTTCGGATCTGAATATTCATACCACAATTAAGAAGAATTACATTAAAATTATGCCAAGTAGCACTCCGCATCAAAAATTCTATTTTTATCATTTACCTACTCAAGGACGAGCAGGAATTAAGCTTGGGGATGCTTGATACGTCTCCAAAGTATCTATAATTTTTGATTGCTCCATGCTATATTATCTACTGTTTTGGACATTATTGGGCTTTATTATCCACTTTAATATTATTTTTGGGACTAACCTACTAACCGGAGGCCCAACCCAGAATTGCTGTTTTTTTGCCTATTTTAGGGTTTTGAAGAAAAGGAATGTCAAACGGAGTCCAAACGGAATGAAACCTTTGGGAACGTGATTTTCTCACCGAACATGATCCAGGAGACTTGGACCCTACGTCAAGAAACAAAGGAGGAGTCCACGAGGTAGGGGGGCGCGCGCCTACCCCCCAGGCGCGTTCTCCACCCTCATGGCCCCCCTGTTGCTCCACCGACGTACTCCTTCCTCCTATACCCTGTTCAAGAATTCATCCAATTAACCAGTTAACTTGCCGATTAATCCCTACTCATAGGGTCACCGAGTAGCCGATAAATTGATAAATTGTCCGATTAATTGATTAAATGGCCGATTAACTTGCCGATTAGCCTATTAATCCCCTACTCGCCAGCCAACCGAGCAGTTACCAGTTAACGATTTCCTCAACAATGCTCCTATATATACCTACGTACCCCAAACGACCAGATACGGAGCAAAAACCCTAATTCCACCGCCGCAACTTTCTGTATCCACAAGATCCCATCTTGGGGCCTGTTTCGGAGCTCCGCCGGAGGGGGTATCCATCACGGAGGGCTTCTACATCATCACCATAGCCCCTCCGATGAAGTGTGAGTAGTTTACCTCAGACCTACGGGTCCATAATTATTAGCTAGATGACTTCTTCTCTCTTTTTGGATCTCAATACAATGTTCTCCCCCTCTCTTGTGAAGATCTATTCGATGTAATCTTCTTTTTGCGGTGTGTTTGTTGAGACCGATGAATTGTGGGTTTATGATCAAGTCTATCTATGAACAATATTTGAATCTTCTCTGAATTCTTTTATGTATGATTGGTTATCTTTGCAAGTCTCTTCGAATTATCAGTTTGGTTTGGCCTACTAGATTGATCGTTCTTGCTATAGGAGAAGTGCTTAGCTTTGGGTTCAATCTTGCGGTGTCCTTTCCCAATGACAGTAGGGGCAGCAGGGCACGTATAGTATTGTTGCCATCGAGGATAACAAGATGGAGTTTTCATCATATTGCATGAGTTTATCCCTCTACATCATGTCATCTTGCTTAAGGCGTTACTCTGTTTTCATGAACTTAATACTCTAGATGCATGCTGGATAGCGGTCGATGAGTTGAGTAATAGTAGTAGATACAGGCAGGAGTCGGTCTACTTGTCTCGGACATGATGCCTATATACATGATCATACCTAGATATTCTCATAACTATGCTCAATTCTGTCAATTGCTCAACAGTAATTCGTTCACCCATCGTAGAATACTTATGCTCTTGAGAGAAGCCACTAGTGAAACCTATGCCCCCCCGGGTCTATCTTCATCATATTAATCTTCCAATACTTAGTTATTTTTATTGCCTTTTATTTTACTTTGCATCTTTATCATAAAAATACCAAAAATATTATCTTATCATATCTATCAGATCTCACTCTCGTAAGTGGCCGTGTAGGGATTGACAACCCCTTATCGCGTTGGTTGCGATGATTTATTTGTTTTGTGCAAGTACGAGGGACTCGCGCGTAGCCTCCTACTGGATTGATACCTTAGTTCTCAAAAACTGAGGGAAATACTTACGCTACTTTGCTGCATCATCCCTTCCTCTTCGGGGGAAAACGTCGGACCCTGCCGCTTGTCGCGCAGCTCTAACCGCTCCGCGCCCGTCCATGTAGGCCGCCCACCACAATAAGCTCAATCTGCTCCTGATGGGGTAGTCGAGCATTGCTGGTTCCTCATGCCCATGTCGGCGCCAGCACGGACGAGGACGCCCGAATCTGAGGCATGGGAACCCGCCGCGAGCGACAGTGGGAAAGGGAGAGGGCAGTGGCGGGGGTGGTGCTAGCCGCACGCGGTTGATCCCAAGGATGTGCTCCTCGTGTCGGTCCTACTCCGCTCCTTGGCAATGATGACGCCTCTGCAACTCCAACGATGATGCCCCTCCGGCCGTCGATGCCTACACAGAGGGGCATAGGCGCAGCGACGACCGCAACGGGAAGGGGCCAGCGAGGAAATTGTGATTTCCTCTGCCCTTCTCCGTTTTATCTATGTTTGTAATCATTTTTAGTATGAATTTGCACTGTCTAATGATGAACCTTGATCTTTTGTCCACCTAAGAACATGATCCTTTGATATCGGATGAATTTAGTTTGTCTGTTGCTATTAAGTGTATTCGTCGTGTTTATGCACGTAGCATTGCATGAGTTACATGGAGTTGAGGTTTCGAATATGAGGGACATGGCTGTAGAAGCAGCCAAATGAGTGATGCTCTGTCACTGTCCACGTCCGCATCGGAACACGTCCGCATGCGTTTGAGAGGCCGAATTTGATGTATTTGGCGGACGATCTAAGAGCAACACCAATGCGCTGACCCAAACGGACGCGTGCTTTGTTCGCTTGTTGTCAGTTCGGGTCGGCCGCCCGCTCGTGGGCCGCCCTCTTTTTCGTTTGGTCGGTAGTGCGTCCAACGGGCAGACCCATTTCCACCCTCGCGGCTGGCTTGCCATGTTTTTTCAGACATAATTCAAACAAAATACAAATTTTTTACATAGTTTCACAAGCAAACAAATATAGCATAGTTCACAAGCCAAATAAATATATCATAGCTTACAAACCAAATAAAAATTAAATTGTCTCAAATACATATTAAAAAAAATATATCTATTGGTTGCCAGCGCGAGCCCACATATGCTCCACTAAATCATCTTGCAGATGAATGTGAGTTTTCTAATCACACATTTGATGATGAAATTGGCTGAATTGTGTAAACGTTGCCGCTCCTCCATGCTCAGGCACAACATTGTCACCCTGAAACTGAAACCCTTGGTCGTAGATATGTTCCAAGTGCTCATCCTCTACGATCATATTGTTCATGATCACACAAGTAGTCATCACCTCACACAAATTCTTGGTGCTCTAAGTTCTAGCGGGACACCGAACGATGCCCCATCAAGATTGCAAAACACCAAAGGCACGCTCCACATCCTTCCTAGCACTCTCTTGCTCTTGTGCAAATCTTCTCCTCTTCTCTCCTACAGGGTTGGAGATTGTCTTCACAATAGTAGTCTACTGAGGATAGATACCGTCAGCTAGGTAGTATCCTTTGTTGTAGTTGTGGCCGTTGATGTTAACATTCACCAGCGGGTAGTTTCCTTCGGCAAGCCTTGCAAACACCAGAGAGCGTTGAAGCACGTTGATATTATTGTGAGATCTGGCCATGCCGAAGAAAGAGTGCCAAATCCAGACATCTTGTGAAGCCACGATGTCAAGTATGACGGTGCAAGCTTTGACATGCCCCCTATACTACCCCCGCCAAACAGAAGGGCAATTCTTCCACTCCCGGTGCATACAGTCTATGCTACCAAGCATCCCCGGGAAGCTCCTGCTAGCATTCACCGCCAACAAGCGGGTTGTGTCTTCAACATTTAGCTCTCTCAATTACTCAGGGCCAAACACTGCAATCACAGCCTTGCAGAACTTGTACATGGAGTCTAGGCACGTAGACTCACTCATATGGACGTACCATCAATGAGATTACCGAGAACTCCGTATGCAAGCATTCGGATAGCTGCATTGCATTTCTGATAAGAGGAGAAGCCAATTTTTTCAAGGGCATCCTCCTTGCACTCTATATACTTATCCTATCCGACCATCCCCTCCCAAATACGGTTGAAAACATACTTAGGCATACGGAATGACGCCAGAATTAGTGATGTTTGAAGAGCGGGTTGGGTGTCTCAAAGTAGTCCTTCCAAAGAAGAAAATGCCGGCTCTCTCGATTACGTTTCAGCGCCGGAGTGTGCCTCAGGAACGAGCCCCGGAACAATGGCCGCTGCCTACTAAGGTGGTCATGGATGACCAACACAGCAGCCACCATCTCCTCATCGTCTGACGAAGAATCATCCGAGTCACAAAGGAAATTATGGAAAAAGAACTCGTCGGCGGAATCCATTTGTACCTTGTGGGCAAATCGTCGAACAACTTGCAGGCGTCGTCGAAGAATATGGCCGACGAAGCGCCTCCCAAGGGGCAGATAGCTGCCATGGCGGCGACCGACGAACGAGGCGGCGTCAGATGAGCGTGGCAGCGTTGTCGAAGGAGCTGGCCGAAGGGGTGGGGGGGTGGAGGTCGTGCTTGCGTCGAAGACAGGAGGGGGGAGCTGTGGTGGCCCGATGGCGAGGTGGTGATGACAGCGACGTGGGAAGGTAGCGTGCTGCAAGGGAAGTATGTGGGTGCAGACTGTTGGCAAAGGCAGCAGAACTGGGCGGTGTCGGTGATGGGATGAAGCGACGGGGGGCTTGCTATCGATCGGAGGAGGAGAATGGTGTATGTGCCACTCATTGGTGGGCCAGGAAAGGAGTGGGCGGGCGTCCCACAAGTCCGCGCTGACGCAAATGAGGTCCAAGTTTGAGCTGCAGATGAACGAAAAGTGAACGCCGTCCGTTTGGATCGACGTGTTGGGCCAATTTTTTATGTCCGTTTCGATTCAAACAGATACACGTGAACAAGATGGATGAACGGGTTAGAGTTGCTCTAAAAGATGAAACTGGGAAGGCAGCAAAGAGGCTACGGTCGCGGAGGCAAGCACGCGTGGATTAAGGGGGCGGCTCGGCCCCACACGGTCCCAGCGTCCCGGCACTGCAGCATCCAGTACCACGGGCTGAGGAGTTGGACGTGGCGGCGAGGTGCACCGGAGCCCCCTACCCACCCCACCCACCAGGAGCACTACCGAGCACAGCCGCGGGACACAGCCGGCCGGTCAACCTCTCCCTCTCCCTGTCCCGAGTCATTCCGTTGCGCTGTTATTTTACACCGCGCGCGCGTGTTTGACCGCGGACTCTCCCTCCTTCCTTCCCTCCCGTGTTCTCTCTTCTCTCGCTATCGCTCTCCGCTGGCAGCGCGCGGCGAAAGTCTTCCCCGCTGCGCGCAACCCCGTTCAGACCGGGGATCGGGGCATTAAAACTTCCTTCCTACCACCAGTCAACTCTCCTCCTCCTCCTCCTCCACTGTGTTGTGTATATACTACTCCTACTCTGCTTGACCTGACCTGACCTGACTAGCGGTGAGCGCGGGGGCGGGCGTGGAACTTCCGAGAACTCGAGTTGCAATTGCGGGAGACGGCGACCACGGGCAGGGCTGGTTGCACAAACTCCCCATCTTGTGGTGATTGTTGCGCCTCCCGGGGAAGAGTGGTGGAAACCACGAGGAGGAAGCATCCAGGGAACGGGAAAGGTGACTTCTTGGCTTCTTCCCCTCTTCCTCTTCATCTTCTTCCTTCCGCATTCGGTGCCTTTCCAGAGCCTAGTTTTTTCCCCCTTCCCTCATCTCCTCCGTTTTATTCTTTCTCTCCGTCTCGAGCTGGCTTCGAGATTACTCTCTTCATGTGCAATAAGTCAGTATCGATTGCTCTGTCTTTTTATTTTTTTTTCTTTCTACTAGGTTGCAACTCCATATAGCACATAAGATTTTGTTTCCGAGATACGTACGAACATGTAAGATTCTCCGTCCGTTCCTTATGGAGATCCTACTTTGGATTTCGGCAGGTGTACGTGCTACTACCAACCAACCAACATGCCAAAATAAGGTACCAACAATCAGTACCTTATTACTCTACTAGTACTCGACGTCTTTGTCCCAGTAGATTAATTCTGGATGAGCAAGACAAAGGGATCCCAACAATCACTACCTTCCGATTTGTTTCTTTCTCTAATCGGCCAATTCCTCCCTAGTAGCCAATAGGCCAAAACGCCTATTTGCCTACTGATGATTTCAATGTTTCAACTGCGAAGGCAGTACGTGGTGCAATCTTGCCCCTGCATTTCTTGGTCCGCAGCCGATCTTGTTTTTCACACAAACAGCAGCTAATCTTATTTGTATGTGGTTCTGGAACTGTATTTCTTGCACCACCTTGTGTTTTATGTTTCTTCAGATTTGTTTCATGCTACGGATACATGTTATTCACGTTCAGTGGGCTTTGAATTTTTTAGACAGGTTTTCATGCTATTAGTCCAACCAGGTGCTAGTGGAATTTGATCATGTTTCTCTTGAATGTTTGCAGATACAGAAACTCTGGATTCTGGACCTGGTATCAGTTTGGTGGTAGCTGGTAGATAACTACTGCCTGGAAATATTGTGCTCCGGGTGATGCCCTTGGTCTTTCTTGTTTGATGGCAAGTGCAAACACAGGCGGCTTTCGCCTTGTGAGGTGCCCAAAGTGTCTTAACATTCTACCTGAACCTGCAAATGTTTCAGTCTACCAGTGCGGTGGATGTAACACCACTCTTAGAGGTACGAATTCCATGCTACACTCAACTAGCGAGGTTTCCTCCTTATGAACTAACCCCTCCGATCCATATTAATTGTCGCTATTTTAGTACAAATACACACAAATCGGTTTGCCCATTAGTTTCTGAGGAATTGATTGTTCTTTTTGGCGTGTGTTTACATTTATGCAGCTAAAATCCGTGTCAGCGATGCACAAAATGTGGCTACCAAACAAGTTCGACAAGACTCTGGGGATTACTCTGTTGTTCCCTCTGTGAGCAATGGGGTGTCGACAAAACAAGTTCGGCAAGACTCTGGTAATTACTCTGTTGTTACCTCTGTGAGCAATGGGGTGTCTCCCCAAAGCAACGAACTGGGTTCCATTGGTGCAGCTGCGGATGATTCCATAACTCTTGGTGCTCCAAGCACCGAGATCGAGCAAGAGGGCAATGACATCGGAAGCAGCGAGAAGGGTGATATTATGTCAGATGAGGAGAATGTTATGGACGTTGCAAATACTGAAAGCAGCAAAGACGACAGTTCTGATGGCCAGGACACCAATGGAGAAGTAGAAGATCTTGCTGCCCTTGTACAACCCAGTGGGAATGGCACACATATAGTGGATTCTGACAAAGAAGAGAACGACACGGTGGAGCAAAGTGCAGGGAATATAGAGGCTTGCGAGATAAACGAAGATGGTAATATGGAAAGCAGACTGAATACCTCAGAACAGAACATACCGTTATCCGAGGAAAGAGAATTAGCTAGCAATTTGCCAGAATCTGAGGAGAGTGGAGCACGCAAAACTGAACCCGCGGCAAGCAAGAGAAGCAAACTCGTAAGGGTGCATTCTCAGTCTTGTGATCTCCGAGAAGTGCCTGGAGTATCAGTTGACTCCCTTGCTTTCCACTCTTCCCGGACTTCATTCCAGTCAAAAAGCTTCAGGGCAAGCGAACCCCTTCAATCGAAGATTATGAAGACGGTGGATGAATTGAAAGGTGACCTTTCTGAAATCTTCAATGAACCTTCAGATTGCAAGCCAAGGGCACACCGTCCACATCCGCTGAAACAAGATGGTTACAGCCAACCTCTTACAGCTTATCATCCTGCCGTCAAGCATTCTGGCTATGCATCTCGCCTGAGCAGGTCTGGCCAAGTTGCTCCCCATGGCCATGGACCGCCCTTACCGCGGTATGGCCGGCGCAGCGCCTACTCATACATTCGCAGTGGGCAACTGGAAATGAGACCTTGCCCTCACCAATGCCACCACAGCTGCCGCCCACCTTGTTGCAGCTCCTGGAAACAAGAACCTGCACCGCAGAAGCCACCAGCTATGGAGACAAAGCGGCGGCCTGCCTCGAGAAATCTCTGCCGGCCAGTCCTACGGGGCGCGCCGTTCGTCCTTTGCTCGAACTGTCTGAGGCTCGTCCAGCTGCCCACCGATTTTGCCATTCCGAGCAGAGGAACACGCAGGCTGCAGTGTGGCTCCTGCGCGCAAGTTCTCTCCTACTCGTACAGAGACCCCAACAGAAAGAAACTTGAGTCACCATTTGGGGGCGATGAGTCCAGCACAGATGACTCGGAAATTCACCAGGTAGGCGATGACCATAACACTGGTGTCCATCAAGCTGAACCATACTCGTACTCGTACTCGGAAGAATACGGCATCTCGGCTGGTGTGAGCTATTCTACCGAGGACGAACGGCCCCTGCATGTGTCAAGGAACTCATCTTTCAACACCATTGATGAAAGAAGTGGCAAGGAGTCTAAGCTTCATCGGTTGATGGGGTACTCTTCAGCGAGTGAGCTGATGCGGCATTCTCCTGATCTGTATGAGAGTTTCAGCAGACGAACGCCTAATGCAAGAACATATGACGTGAAGGGGAAAGGCGTTTGCATGACTGACGGTTCAGATGCTAAACATGGTGCGGTGAAGGGATCAAAAGCAAAAGAGAGAAGAATGGGCTTGCCATTCCAAGGGATGTTCAAGAAAGGGATTCATGGACTGGAATCTCTCAAGCTCGGGTCATAGGTAATTTAACTTCGTTTGTCAGGACTCAGGATTGGCGAGTTTAGGAGAAAGCATACATGCAGGGTGAGTTTTTGGAATGATGATAGAGTGGTAGCTATTACTGTAGTACTAGTAAGCATTCTAATGAATGTGTGGGCTCACTTTAGTTGTCTGCCATTCATCTGTCTACAAGGCTCTACTTGTTTGGCGATTATGTGTGCTCTTTGATGTGTGATCAAATTCTCGACGTTTGTGATTGTATGTATAGACGAAGGAATTTGTGCTTTATTAGTTCTCCATTTTGTTGGCTTTGATCTTGACGGGGAGATGTTGTGCCTTTTTACCCCAAGAAGACAACTGAATCCTTGAATTTGTTGGCTTTATTATCGCCCTTGTCATGGCTTTATTCTTTGTAAACCTTACGCAGGAGGTTTTTTTAGCAAGAAGGATGAATCTGGTCATCACGTAATCGACGGTTTACACACATTTTAAAAGCCAAACCAGAGGTAAAGATGGAAGCGTGGAATTAAAGCACACAAAACTTCGGTTGCTGCATGCAAGGACGACCTAGTTCGCAAAGATTACATCACGGCATCTCCAACGCCGACCTGTAAAACAAACGCCACATCTATCCGGGGACCGGTTCGGACAGGAGTCCAGGCATTGATGCGGGAGCCGGCATCCAAAGTAACTAGCCACAAACATCCTGCCACATTTGAACAAACCGGACAACTTCCATTCAAGCTTAAGTAAATTTTACATAAAATCGAATGATTTTTATTTAAACCTGAGTACATTCATTACATTTTGACATATTTCAACTAAATGATTTTTGACATATTTCAACTAAATGCTCATCGGTGTCCGCTTTCCACAACATGTCTTCTCCATGTCCGACAACAAACTTGCTGGCGGGCGATGAGCCTCGGGAATTGAAGCTTCAGCGGGACGAGAAGAATAGTGGCTTCCGCCTCTGCGAAGGGGGCAAGCTCACCGGTTGTGAAGCCCGGATAGACGGTGGCGGTGGCCTTTCTGGGACCCAAGCGGCGGTGGCCTCTCATGTTTTACTCTTCCTCGCTATCGGCGACGGCCGTGGACGTGTCGGCCTCGTCGTCCTGGCGACGGGGCGCGACCTATGCGGAGCTGGCGCCATCCCCGGTGGCATCATCAAATTCCTCCGCCACCACGTTGATCTCCGCGAACATAATGTCTTTCACCGCCTGCATGATGCGCAACTGCCATCGCTCGCCGCGAGGGGTGGGGGGTGGGGGGGTGGGGGGGTCGCGTATGGTGCGGTGGGTCATGAGCAACGCCTTCTGCTCATCCACGTCCGCCACCATGTTCGTGACGACATTGTCGGTCACCTGGTCGTGGGTGATTTGCTCCTCCGCGAGATAGTGCTCGTTGAGGAGCTAGAGGTTACACCTTTGGTCGGCCTATGCCTACCGGGAGTGCCGCCTCCCACTCTTGCACCACCATGTCGGTGTAGTGTGCCCGCGCCCACACATGGGGATGCCGGCATGGACCGGCAAGGGCGATGGCGCCAGCTCGTCATCGGTCGCCTCTTCCATTGGCTCGTCTGCATCGCTGCCCTCCGGAGAGCTTGCCACCAAGCCAGCCTATATCCGGCTGGCTTTGGTGGGCCTGCTAGCCGGCCGCAATGCCCAAGAGCTCCTGCTTCTATTCGCTCGAGAGCCTCTCCCATAGGGATTTGGAGCTCGAGGCTATGGTGGGTGTGGTGCAGAGAGGATATCGAGAGCGGAGGTGGGATGTGACTGTTGCTGGGCCTGGCCACGTTTAAATGGCGGCGGAGGCCAGGCCAAGAGACGGGGTGTTTAATGTCGGCCGACAGACGGACGGACAGGTGGCGTTCGGATGCGGGCGCATGAGTAGGTTCCTTGGCAACTGCGCTTGTTTCATGGAGGAAGGCAGACAAATGGGTGATGTTTGATGGCAGAGAGAAGGCACGTGCACTGGGACACGGAGTGCAGGCACTCCCGGCCGGTCCACCGCTTCAATGCCGGTTGAAGTGAGAGGTCACGTCCGCTCTGGGCATTCATGAATGCGGCACTGACACTCTGGAGCGGTGATGAACGACATGAACTTTGCTTCGCGCTGGAAAGGGAGCAAGCGAGGGAGAGTGTTTTGGGTGGGTCCAGGGTGTCAGACCCTTACATAGAAGTGACTGAACGCCCGCAAAGCCCCCTGGTTTGTGATGACCCACAAGTATAGGGGATCGCAACAATTTTCAAGGATAGAGTATTCAACCCAAATTTATTGATTCGACATAAGGGGAGCCAAAGAATATTTGCAAGTATTAGCAGCTGAGTTGTCAATTGAGTTGTCAATTCAACCACACCTGGATATTAATTATCTGCAACAAAGTGATCACTAGCACAGTAGTATGATAGTTTTGATGGTAGTAGCTGTTGGGGAACGTTGCAGAAAACAAAAATTTTCCTACGGTTTCACCAAGATCCATCTATGAGTTCATCTAGCAACGAGTGATTAGATGCATCTACGTACCTTGTAGATCGCGAGCGGAAGCGTTCAAAGAACGGGGATGAGGTAGTCGAACACGACGTGATCCAAATCACCGGAGATCCTAGCACCGAACGGACGGCACCTCCGCGTTCACCACACATACGGAACAGCCACGTCTCCTCCTTCTTGATCCAGCAAGGGGGAAGGAGAGGTTGAGGGAGATGGCACCAGCAGCAGCACGACAGCGTGGTGTTGATGGAGCTGCAGTACTCCGGCAGGGCTTCGCCAAGCACTATGGAGGAGGAGGAGGTGTTGGAGAGGGAGAAGGATGCAACCAAAGGCATAGATCAAAAAGCCCTCCTTCCCCCACTATATATAGGAGGGCCAGGGGGGCGCCGGCCCTAGGAGATCCAATCTCCTAGGGGGGCGGCGGCCAAGGGAGGTTTCCCTCCCCCCCCAAGGCACCTAGGAGGTGCCTTCCACTAGTGGGACTCTTCCCTTTTGTGAAGCCTAGGCGCATGGGCCTCTTGGGGCTGGTGCCCTTGGCCCATGTAGGCCAAGGCGCACCCCCTACAGCCCATGTGGCCCCCGGGGCAGGTGGACCCACCCGGTGGACCCCCGGGACCCTTCCGGTGGTCCCGGTACAATACCGATGACCCCGAAACTTGTCCCGATGGCCGAAACAGGACTTCCCATATATAAATCTTTACCTTCGGACCATTCCGGAACTCCTCGTGACGTCCGAGATCTCATCCAAGACTCCGAACAACATTCAGGCTACTGCATATACATATCCCTACAACCCTAGCGTCACCGAACCTTAAGTGTGTAGACCCTACGGGTTCGGGAGATATGTAGACATGACCGAGACGACTCTCCGGTCAATAACCAACAGCGGGATCTGGATACCCATGTTGGCTCCCACATACTCCACGATGATCTCATCGGATGAACCACGATGTCGAGGATTCAAGCAACCCCGTATACAATCCCCTTTGTCAATCGGTATGTTACTTGCCCGAGATTCGATCGTCGGTATCCAATACCTCGTTCAATCTCGTTACCGGCAAGTCACTTTACTCGTACCGTAATGCATGATCCCATGACCAGACACTTGGTCACTTTGAGCTCATTATGATGATGCATTACCGAGTGGGCCTAGTGATACCTCTCCGTCATACGGAGTGACAAATCCCAGTCTTGATCCGTGTCAACCCAACAGACACTTTCGGAGATACCCGCAGTCTACCTTTATAGTCACCCAGTTACGTTGTGACATTTGGTACACCCAAAGCACTCCTACGGTATCCGGGAGTTACACGATCTCATGGTCTAAGGAAAGGATACTTGACATGGGAAAAACTCTAGCAAACGAACTACACGATCTTATGCTATGTTTAGGATTGGGTCTTGTCCATCACATCATTCTCCTAATGATGTGATCTCGTTATCAATGACATCCAATGTCCATAGTCAGGAAACCATGACTATCTGTTGATCAACGAGCTAGTCAACTAGAGGCTTACTAGGGACATGATGGTGTCTGTTATTCACACATGTATTACGATTTCCGGATAACACAATTATAGCATGAATAAAGAAAATTATCATGAACAAGGAAATATAATAATAATGCTTTTATTATTGCCTCTAGGGCATATTTCCAACAGTCTCCCACTTGCACTAGAGTCAATAATCTAGTTACATTGTGATGAATCGAACACCCATGGAATTCTGGTGTTGATCATGTTTTGCCCTAGGGAGAGGTTTAGTCAACGGATCTGCTACATTCAGGTCCGTATGTACTTTACAAATCTCTATGTCTCCATCTTGAACATTTTCACGAATGGAGTTGAAGCGACGCTTGATGTGCCTTGTCTTCTTGTGAAACCTGGGCTCCTTGGCAAGTGCAATAGCTCCAGTGTTGTCACAGAAGAGTTTGATTGGCCCCGATGCATTGGGTATGACTCCTAGGTCGGTGATGAACTCCTTCACCCATATTGCTTCATGTGCTGCCTCCGAGGCTGCCATGTACTCCGCTTCACATGTAGATCCCGCCACGACGCTCTGCTTGCAACTGCACCAGCTTACTGCCCCACCATTCAAAATATACACGTATCCGGTTTGTGACTTAGAGTCATCCAGATCTGTGTCGAAGCTAGCGTCGACGTAACCCTTTACGACGAGCTCTTTGTCACCTCCATAAACGAGAAACATTTCCTTAGTCCTTTTCAGGTACTTCAGGATATTCTTGACCGTTGTCCAGTGTTCCTTGCCGGGATTACTTTGGTACCTTCCTACCAAACTTACGGCAAGGTTTACATCAGGTCTGGTACACAGCATGGCATACATAATAGAACCTATGGCTGAGGCATAGGGGATGACACTCATCTCTTCTATATCTTCTGCCGTGGTCGGACATTGAGCTGAGCTCAATTTCATACCTTGTAACACAGGCAAGAACCCCTTCTTAGATTGATCCATATTGAACTTCTTCAATATCTTATCAAGGTATGTGCTTTGTGAAAGACCTATGAGGCGTCTTGATCTATCTCTATAGATCTTGATGCCTAATATATAAGCAGCTTCTCCAAGGTCCTTCATTGAAAAACTCTTATTCAAGTAGGCCTTGATGCTGTCCAAGAGTTCTATATCATTTCCCATCAAAAGTATGTCATCTACATATAGTATGAGAAATGCTACAGAGCTCCCACTCACTTTCTTGCAAACACAGGCTTCTCCATAAGTCTGTGTAAACCCAAACGCTTTGATCATCTCATCAAAGCGAATGTTCCAACTCCGAGATGCTTGCACCAGCCCATAAATCGAGCGTTGGAGCTTGCACACCTTGTTAGCATTCTTAGGATCGACAAAACCTTCCGGCTGCATCATATACAATTCTTCCTTAAGGAAACCATTAAGGAATGCCGTTTTGACGTCCATTTGCCATATTTCATAATCGTAGAATGCGGCAATTGCTAACATGATTCGGACGGACTTTAGCTTCGCTACCGGTGAGAAAGTCTCATCGTAGTCAACCCCTTGAACTTGTCGATAACCCTTAGCGACAAGCCGAGCTTTATAGATGGTCACATTACCATCCGCGTCTGTCTTCTTCTTAAAGATCCATTTATTTTCTATGGCTCGCCGCTCAACGGGCAAGTCAGTCAAAGTCCATACTTTGTTTTCATACATGGATCCTATCTCGGATTTCATGGCTTCTAGCCATTTGTCAGAATTCGGGCCCGCCATCGCTTCTTCATAGTTCGAAGGTTCACCGTTGTCTAACAACATGATTTCCAAGACAGGGTTGCCGTACCACTCTGGTGCGGAACGTGTCCTTGGGGACCTTTGAATTTCAGTAGGAGCTTAATCAGAAGTATCTTGATCATCATCATTAACTTCCTCTCCAGTCGGTGCAGGCACCTCAGGAACATTTTCTTGAATTGCGCCATTTTCCGGTTCAAGAGGTAATACTTCATCAAGTTCTACTTTCCTCCCACCTTACTTCTTTCGAGAGAAACTCTTTCTCCAGAAAGAATCCATTCTTGGCAACAAAGATCTTGCCTTCGGATCTGAGGTAGAAGGTATACCCAACAGTTTCTTTAGGGTATCCTATGAAGACGCACTTTTCCGACTTGGGTTCGAGCTTTTCAGGTTGAAGTTTCTTGACATAAGCATCGCATCCCCAAACTTTTAGAAACGACAACTTAGGTTTCTTACCAAACCATAATTCAAACGGTGTCGTCTCAACGGATTTCGACGGAGCCCTATTTAAAGTGAATGCGGCAGTCTCTAAAGCATACCCCCAAAAAGATAGCGGTAAATCGGCAAGAGACATCATAGATCGCACCATATCTAATAGAGTGCGATTACGACGTTCGGACACACCATTACGCTGAGGTGTTCCAGGCGGCGTGAGTTGTGAAACTATTCCACATTTTCTTAAGTGTGTGCCAAATTCGTGACTCAAGTATTCTCCTCCACGATCTGATCGTAGAAACTTGATTTTCCTGTCACGTTGATTCTCAACCTCACTCTGAAATTCCTTGAACTTTTCAAAGGTTTCAGACTTGTGTTGCATTAAGTAGACATACCCATATCTACTCAAGTCATCAGTGAGGGTGAGAACATAATGATAGCCACCGCGAGCCTCAACACTCATTGGACCGCACACATCAGTATGTATGATTTCCAATAAGTTGGTTGCTCGCTCCATTGTTCCTGAGAACGGAGTCTTGGTCATTTTACCCATGAGGCATGGTTCGCACGTGTCAAATGATTCATAATCAAGAGACTCTAAAAGTCCATCTGCATGGAGCTTCTTCATGCGTTTGACACCTATGTGACCAAGGTGACAGTGCCACAAGTATGTGGGACTATCATTATCAACCTTACATCTTTTGGTACTCACACTGTGAATATGTGTAGCATTACGCTCGAGATTCATTAAGAATAAACCATTCACCATAGGAGCATGACCATAAAACATATCTCTCATATAAATGGAACAACCATTATTCTCGGATTTAAATGAGTAGCCATCTCGAATTAAACGAGATCCTGATACAATGTTCATGCTCAAAGCTGGCACTAAATAACAATTATTAAGGTTTAAAACTAATCCTGAAGGTAAATATAGAGGTAGCGTGCCGACGGCGATCACATTGACCTTGGAACCATTCCCGACGCGCATCGTCACCTCGTCCTTTGCCAGTCTCCGCTTATTCCGCAGCCCCTGCTTTGAGTTACAAATGTGAGCAACTGCACCGGTATCAAATACCCAGGAGCTACTACGGGTACTAGTAAGGTACACATCAATTACATGTATATCATATATACCTTTTGTTTTGCCGGCCTTCTTGTCCGCTAAGTATTTGGGGCAGTTCCGCTTCCAATGACCACTTCCCTTGCAATAAAAGCACTCAGTCTCGGGTTTGGGTCCATTCTTTGGCTTCTTCCCAGTAGCTTGCTTACCGGGCGCGGCAACTCCCTTGCCGTCCTTCTTGAAGTTCTTTTTACCCTTGCCCTTCTTGAACTTAGTGGTTTTATTGACCATCAACACTTGATGTTCTTTCTTGACTTCTACCTTTGCTGATTTCAGCATTGCAAATACCTCAGGAATGGTCTTTTCCATCCCCTGCATATTGAAGTTCATCACAAAGCTCTTGTAGCTTGGTGGAAGCGACTGGAGGATTCTGTCAATGACCGCATCATCCGGGAGATTAACTCCCAGCTGAGTCAAGCGGTTATGTAACCCAGACATAGTGAGTATGTGCTCACTGACAGAACTATTTTCCTCCATCTTACAGCTAAAGAATTTGTCGGAGACTTCATATCTCTCGACCCGGGCATGAGCTTGAAAAACCATTTTCAGCTCTTCGAACATCTCATATGCTCCATGTCTCTCAAAACGCTTTTGGAGCCCCGGCTCTAAGCTGTAAAGCATGCCGCACTGAACGAGGGAGTAGTCATCAACACGTGTCTGCCAAGCGTTCATAACGTCTTGGTTCTGTGGGACAGGCGGGTCACCTAGCGGCGCTTGTAGGACATAATCTTTCTTGGCAGCTATGAGGATGATCCTCAGGTTCCGGACCCAGTCCGTATAGTTGCTGCCATCGTCTTTCAGCTTGGTTTTCTCTAGGAACGCGTTGAAGTTGAGGACTACGTTGGCCATTTGATCTACAAGACATATAGTAAAGATTTTAGACTAAGTTCATGATAATTAAGTTCATCTAATCAAATTACTCAATGAACTCCCACTTAGATAGACATCCCTCTTCTAGTCATCTAAGTATAACATGATCCGAGTCAACTAGGCCGTGTCCGATCATCACATGAGACGGACTAGTCAACGTCGGTGAACATCTTCATGTTGATCGTATCTTCTATACGACTCATGCTCGACCTTTCGGTCTTCTGTGTTCCGAGGCCATGTCTATACACATGCTAGGCTCGTCAAGTCAACCTAAGTGTTTGCATGTGTAAATCTGTCTTACACCCGTTGTATGTGAACGTTTGAATCAAACACCCGATCATCACGTGGTGCATTGAAGCAACGAACTGTCGCAATGGTGCACAGTTAGGGGGAACACTTTCTTGAAATTATTATGAGGGATCATCTTATTTACTACCGCCGTTCTAAGTAAACAAGATGCAAAACATGATAAACATCAAATGCAATCAAATAATAATAGTGACATGATATGGCCAATATCACATAGCTCCTTTGATCTCCATCTTGGGGCTCCATGATCATCTTGTCACCGGCTTGACACCATGATCTCCATCATCATGATCTCCATCATTGTGTCTCCATGAATTGCTTGCAAACTATTACTTCTACTGCTATGGCTAACGTGTTTAGCAATAAAGTAAAGTAATTTACATGGCGTTTCTTAATGACACGCAGGTCATACAAAAAATATAGACAACTCCTATGGCTCCTGCCGGTTGTCATACTCATCGACATGCAAGTCGTGATTCCTATTACAATAGCATGAACAACTCATACATCACATATATATCATTCATCATTCATCACAACTTTGGCCATATCATATCACAAAACACTTGCTGCAAAAACAAGTTAGACGTCCTCTAATTGTTGTTGCAAGTTTTACGTGGCCGAAGTAGGGTTCTAGCAAGAACGTTTTCTTACCTATGTGAAAGCCACAACGTGATTTGTCAACTTATATTTACCCTTCATAAGGACCCTTTTCATCGAATCCGCTCCAACTAAAGTAGGAGAGACAGACACCCGCCAGCCACCTTATGCAACTAGTGCATGTTAGTTGGTGGAACCGGTCTCACGTAAGCATACGTGTAAGGTTGGTCCGGGCCGCTTCATCCCACAATACCGTTGAAGCAAGATAAGACTAGTAGCGGCAAGAAAGTTGACAACATCTACGCCCATAACAAATTGTGTTCTACTCGCGCAAGAAGAACTACGCATAGACCTAGCTCATGATGCCACTGTTGGGGAACGTTGCAGAAAACAAAAATTTTCTTACGGTTTCACCAAGATCCATCTATGAGTTCATCTAGCAACGAGTGATTAGATGCATCTACGTACCTTGTAGATCGCGAGCGGAAGCGTTCAAAGAACGGGGATGAGGTAGTCGAACACGATGTGATCCAAATCACCGGAGATCCTAGCACCGAACGGACGGCACCTCCGCGTTCACCACACGTACGGAACAACCACGTCTCCTCCTTCTTGATCCAGCAAGGGGGAAGGAGAGGTTGAGGGAGATGGCACCAGCAGCAGCACGACAGCGTGGTGTTGATGGAGCTGCAGTACTCCGGCAGGGCTTCGCCAAGCACTATGGAGGAGGAGGAGGTGTTGGAGAGGGAGAAGGATGCAACCAAAGGCATAGATCAAAAAGCCCTCCTTCCCCCACTATATATAGGAGGGCCAGGGGGGCGCCGGCCCTAGGAGATCCAATCTCCTAGGGGGGCGGCGGCCAAGGGAGGTTTCCCTCCCCCCCAAGGCACCTAGGAGGTGCCTTCCACTAGTGGGACTCTTCCCTTTTGTGAAGCCTAGGCGCATGGGCCTCTTGGGGCTGGTGACCTTGGCCCATGTAGGCCAAGGCGCACCCCCTACAGCCCATGTGGCCCCCGGGGCAGGTGGACCCACCCGGTGGACCCCCGGGACCCTTCCGGTGGTCCCGGTACAATACCGATGACCCCGAAACTTGTCCCGATGGCCGAAACAGGACTTCCCATATATAAATCTTTACCTCCGGACCATTCCGGAACTCCTCGTGACGTCCGAGATCTCATCCGAGACTCCGAACAACATTCGGGCTACTGCATATACATATCCCTACAACCCTAGCGTCACCGAACCTTAAGTGTGTAGACCCTACGGGTTCGGGAGATATGTAGACATGACCGAGACGACTCTCCGGTCAATAACCAACAGCGGGATCTGGATACCCATGTTGGCTCCCACATACTCCACGATGATCTCATCGGATGAACCACGATGTCGAGGATTCAAGCAACCCCATATACAATTCCCTTTGTCAATCGGTATGTTACTTGCCCGAGATTCGATCGTTGGTATCCCAATACCTCGTTCAATCTCGTTACCGGCAAGTCACTTTACTCGTACCGTAATGCATGATCCCGTGACCAGACACTTGGTCACTTTGAGATCATTATGATGATGCATTACCGAGTGGGCCTAGTGATACCTCTCCGTCATACGGAGTGACAAATCCCAGTCTTGATCCGTGTCAACCCAACAGACACTTTCGGAGATACCCGCAGTCTACCTTTATAGTCACCCAGTTACGTTGTGACGTTTGGTACACCCAAAGCACTCCTACGGTATCCGGGAGTTACACGATCTCATGGTCTAAGGAAAGGATACTTGACATGGGAAAAACTCTAGCAAACGAACTACACGATCTTATGCTATGTTTAGGATTGGGTCTTGTCCATCACATCATTCTCCTAATGATGTGATCTCGTTATCAATGACATCCAATGTCCATAGTCAGGAAACCATGACTATCTGTTGATCAACGAGCTAGTCAACTAGAGGCTTACTAGGGACATGATGGTGTCTGTTATTCACACATGTATTACGATTTCCGGATAACACAATTATAGCATGAATAAAGACAATTATCATGAACAAGGAAATATAATAATAATGCTTTTATTATTGCCTCTAGGGCATATTTCCAACAGTAGCAACAACAATAGTAACAGTACAGTGGTAGCAATGATTTTGTAGTAAGTGTAACAATAATAGTAGTAGTAGTAATTTAGCAAGATCAATATATAGGAAAATCTTAGGCATTGGATCGGTGGATTCGTTGGATGATATTCATCATATAACAGTCATAACCTAGGGCGATACAAAGCTAGCTCCAGTTCATAAATATAATATAGGCATGTATTCCGTAAATAGTCATACATGCTTATGGAAAGAACTTGCATGACATTTTTTGTCCTACCCTCCCGTGGCAGCGGGGTCCATAAGGAAACTAAGGGATATTAAGGCCTCCTTTTAATAGAGAACCGGAACAAATAATTAACACATAATGAATACATGAACTCCGCAAACTACGATCATCACCGGAAAGTATCCCGAATACTGTCACTCCGGGTTTACGGATCACAACATGTAATAGGTGAATATAACTTGCAAGATCGGATCTAGAACATAGATATAATGGTGATAACATAAAGGGTTCAGATATGAAATCATGGCACTGAAGGAAATATGCCCTAGAGGCAATAATAAAGTTTTTATTTATATTTCCTTATATCATGATAAATGTTTATTATTCATGCTAGAATTGTATTAACCGGAAACTTAGTACATGTGTGAATACATATACAAACAGAATGTCACTAGTACGCCTCTACTTGACTAGCTCGTTGAATCAATGATGGTTATGTTTCCTAACCATAGACATGAGTTGTAATTTGATTAACGAGATCACATCATTAGAGAATGATGTGATTGACTTGACCCATCCGTTAGCTTAGCACGATGATCGTTTAGTTTGTTGCTATTGCTTTCTCCATAACTTATACATGTTCCTATGACTATGAGATCATGCAATTCCCGAACACCGGAGGAATACTTAGTGTGCTATCAAACATCACAACATAACTGGGTGACTATAAATATGCTCTACAGGTGTCTCCGATGGTGTTTGTTGAGTTGGCATAGATCGATATTAGGATTTGTCACTCCGTGTATCGGAGAGGTATCTCTGGGCCCTCTCGGTAATGCACATCACTATAAGCCTTGCAAGCAATGTGAATAATGAGTTAGTTGCGGGATGATGCATTACAGAATGAGTAAAGAGACTTGCCAGTAATGAGATTGAACTAGGTATTGAGATACAGACGATCGAATCTCGGGCAAGTAACATACCGATGACAAAGGGAACAACATATATCGTTATGCGATTTGACCGATAAAGATCTTCGTAGAATATGTGGGAGCCAATATGAACATCCAGGTTCTGCTATTAGTTATTGACCGAAGACGTGTCTCGGTCATGTCTACATAGTTCTCGAACCCGTAGGGTTCGCACGCTTAACGTTTGGTGACGATCGGTATTACGAGTTTATGTGTTTTGATGTACCGAAGGTAGTTCGGACTCCCAGATATGATCACGGACATGACGAGGAGTCTCGAAATGGTTGATACATAAAGATTGATATATTGGATGACTATATTCGGACACCGGATGAGTTCCGGGGGTCAGCGGATAATTATCAGAGTGCCGGGGGTTATCGGAACCCCCCCGGGGGGACTAATGGGCCACATGGGCCTTAGTGGAGAGAGAGGGCCGACCAAGGCAGGTCCGTGCGCCCCTACCCTCTAGTCTGAATTGGACTAGGGAAGGGGGGCAGCGCCCCCTTTCCTTCTCTTCTCTCCCTCCCTTCCTCCTCCTAGTAGGACTAGGAAAGGGGAGTCCTACTCCTACTAGGAGGAGGACTCCTCCTCTCCTGGCGTGCCCCAAGGGCCGGCCGGCCTCCCCCTTGTTCCTTTATATATAGGGGCAGGGTGGCACCCTAGAACACACAAGTTGATCATTGATCCCTTAGCCATGTGCGGTGCCCCCCTCCACCATAATCCACGTCGGTCATATCGTCATAGTGCTTAGGCGAAGCCCTGCGCCGGTAACTTCATCAGTACCGTCATCACGCTGTTGTGCTGACGAAGCTCTCCCTCCAGACTCAGCCGGATCGTTAGTTCGTGGGACGTCACCGAGCCGAACGTGTGCAGATCGTGGAGGTGCCATACTTTCGGTACTAGGATCGGTCGGATCGTGAAGACGTACGACTACATCAACTGCGTTGTCATAACACTTCCGCTTACGGTCTACGAGGGTACGTGGACAACACTCTTCCCCTCTCGTTGCTATGCATCACCATGATAGATCTTGCATGTGCGTAGGAATTTTTTTGAAATTACTGCGTTCCCCAATAGTGGCATCCGAGCCAGGTCTATGCATAGATGTTATATGCACGAGTAGAACACAAAGGAGTTGTGGGCATGGGTATATACATATTGCTTGCCATCACTAGTTGATTCTTGATTCGGCGGTATTATTGGATGAAGCGGCCTAGACCGATATTACGCGTACGCTTATGCGAGACTGGTTCTACTGACGTGCTTCGCACACAGGTGGCCGGTGGGTGTTAGTTTCTCCAACTTTAGTTGAATGATATTCAGTGAACATGGTTCTTTCTGAAGATCAAAAAGCAATCACTATACCACGTTGTGGTTTTTGATGCGTAGGTAAGAACGGTTCTTGCTCAGGCTGTAGCAGCCACGTAAAACTTGCAACAACAAAGTAGAGGACGTCTTACTTGTTTTTGTAGGGCATGTTGTGATGTGATATGGTCAAGACATGATGCTAAATTTTATTGTATGAGATGATCATATTTTGTAACACAGTTATCGGCAACTAGCAGGAGCCATATGGTTGTCGCTTTATTGTATGAAATGCAATCGCCATGTAATTGCTTTACTTTATCACTAAGCGGTAGCGATAGTCGTAGAAGCAATAGTTGGTGAAACGACAATGATGCTTCGATGGAGATCAAGGTGTCAAGCCGGTGATGATGGTGATCATGACGGTGCTTTGGAGATGGAGATCAAAGGCACAAGATGATGATGGCCATATCATATCACTTATATTGATTGCATGTGATGTTTATCCTTTATGCATCTTATTTTGCTTAGTTTGGCAGTAGCATTATAAGATGATCTCTCACTAAATTTCAAGGTATAAGTGTTCTCCCTGAGTATGCACCGTTGATACAGTTCGTCGTGCCGAGACACCACGTGATGATCGGGTGTGATAAGCTCTACGTTCACATACAACGGGTGCAAGCCAGTTTTGCAGACGCAAAATACTCGGTTAAACTTGACGAGCCTAGCATATGCAGATATGGCCTCGGAACACTGAGACCGAAAGGTCGAGCGTGAACCATATAGTAGATATGATCAAAATAGTGATGTTCACCATTGAAAACTACTCCATCTCACGTGATGATCGGACATGGTTTAGTTGATATGGATCATGTGATCACTTAGATGATTAGAGAGATGTCTATCTAAGTGGGAGTTCTTAAGTAATTTGATTAATTGAACTTTAATTTATCATGAACTTAGTACCTGATAGTTTTTTGCATGTCTATGTTGTTGTAGATAGATGGCCCATGCTATTGTTCCGTTGAATTCTAATGCATTCCTAGAGAAAGCTAAGTTGAAAGATGATGGTAGCAACTACACGGACTAGGTCCGTAACTTGAGGATTATCCTCATTGCTGCACACAAGAATTATGTCCTGGAAGCACCGCTAGGTGGCAAACCTGCTGTAGGAGAAACGCCAAATGTTGTGAACACTTGGCAGAGCAAAGCTGATGACTACTCGATAGTTCAGTGTGCCATGCTTTACGGCTTAGAACCGGGACTTCAACGACGTTTTGAACGTCATGGAGCATATGAGATGTTCCAGGAGTTGAAGTTAATATTTCAAGCAAATGCCTGGATTGAGAGATATGAAGTCTCCAATAAGTTCTATAGCTGCAAAATGGAGGAGAATAGTTCTGTCAGTGAACATATACTCAGAATGTCTAGGTACCACAACCACTTGACTCAGCTGGGAGTTAATCTTCCTGATGATAGTGTCATTGACAGAGTTCTTCAAGCACTGCCACCAAGCTACAAGAGCTTCGTGATGAACTATAATATGCAAGGGATGGATAAGACGATTCCTGAGCTCTTCACAATGCTAAAGGCTGCGGAGGTAGAAATCAAGAAGGAGCATCAAGTGTTGATGGTCAACAAGACCACCAATTTCAAGAAGAAGGGTAAAGGGAAGAAGGGGAACTTCAAGAAGAATAGCAAGCCAGTTGCTACTCAAGTGAAGAAACCCAAGTCTGTACCTAAGCCTGAGACTGAGTGCTTCTACTGCAAAGGGACTGGTCACTGGAAGCGGAACTGCCCCAAGTATTTGGCGGAGAAGAAGGATGGCAAAGTGAAAGGTATATTTTATATACATGTTATTGATGTGTACCTTACTAATACTCGCAGTAGTGCCTCGGTATTTGATACTAGTTCAGTTGCTAACATTTGCAACTCAAAACAGGGGCTACGGATTAAGCGAAAATTGGCTAAGGACGAGGTGACGATGCGCGTGGGAAATGGTTCCAAAGTCGATGTGATCGTCGTCGGCACGCTACCTCTACATCTACCTTCGGGATTAGTTTTGGACCTAAATAATTGTTATTTGGTGCCGGCGTTGAGCATGAACATTATATCTGGATCTTGTTTGATGTGAGGCGGTTATTCATTTAAATCAGAGAATAACGGTTGTTCTATTTATACGAGTAATATCTTTTATGGTCATGCACCCTTGATGAGTGGTATATTTTTACTAAATATTGATAGTAGTGACACACATGATCATAGTATTGAAGCCAAAAGATGCAGAGTTGATAATGATAGTTGAGGGAGTCCTGGATTAGGAGGTATCCGGACAACCGGATTATATCCTTGGGCCGGACTGTTGGACTATGAAGATACAAGATTGAAGACTTCGTCCCGTGTCCGGATGGGACTCTACTTGGCGTGGAAGGCAAGCTAGGCAATATGGATATGTATATCTCCTCCTTTGTAACCGACCTTGTGTAACCCTAGCCCCCTCCAGTGTCTATATAAACCGGAGGGTTTTAGTCCGTAGGACAACATACAATCATACCATAGGCTAGCTTCTAGGGTTTAGCCTCTCCGATCTCGTGGTAGATCAACTCTTGTACTACTCATATTATCAAGAATAATCAAGCAGGACATAGGGTTTTACCTCCATCAAGAGGGCCCGAACCTGGGTAAAACATCACGTCCCCTGCCTCCTGTTACCATCCGCCTTAGACGCACAGTTCGGGACCCCCTACCCGAGATCCGCCGGTTTTGACACCGACATTGGTGCTTTCATTGAGAGTTCCACCGTGTCGTCACCGTAAGGAAGGATGCCTCGTCTCGTTGTTAAAAACAACATTACCGCCGGGGGATGCCTGGCTGTCGGCCAAACTCTCCGGCTTGGCAGTTTCATCATGACCGCCCATTCGGCCACTGCACCGACGATGACTCCTTGGGTCATCGAAAACAGCCTCCACGTCGGCTCGGAATTCGCCGAGCAGATGGATCCAATGGAGCTCTTTTCCCTAAACGAGCTCTTGGATTGCATCGCCGCGTTGGGAGTTGCTACGGACTATGATTAGATTGGGATTAAACCCAATCAAAGGGAGATTAACTCTCCACCGGTCACCCATCATGTTGCGGTGGTGGAGGAACAATGCGGTGATTCTTCCTCTATCTTGAGGACTAACTATGTCCGGATTCCTGAGCTCTTCGAGCCGGATACCCATTTACGGGAGGACATCACCCAAGCCCTGAACCTAGAGTCAGGCAGCGGGCCAGACTCATTGGGCAACATCTCGGAATCCGAACTTCCAAGATCGGAAACTCCTTGGCCCCTGGGTCTCAGATCGGGTAGGGGTTTGGACTTAAACCCACCCACCCGCCCAGACATAAACGATCTTTCCCACATCAGGCAAGAGCCCCATGAAACAATACATCATTATTGGGATAGATTCCTCCTTATGATGAACAAGGTTAAGGACTGCCGCGAGGAAGACGCAGTCTCACTTTTCTGCAATAACTGCACGGACAAGGGAATCCTTAACGCCATAAGTCGCTGTGACATATCACGCTTCGCCGACTTGGCGTCCATAGTACGAAAGTACTGTGCGACGAAAAGTTCCTGGAAAACCGAAACAAAATTTTGGGATAATCCGGCTCCGAATATACACCCAGTCCAACGTAAAAGGGTGCACTATAATAAGACACCCGAGTTAATTACAAAGAAGCAAAAACCCTCTACAGGGCGTGGAACCGTATTGGAGGGATGGCTCAATGGACCCTGCAAAATTCATAGTACAGCGGATACCATACCAACACACAACCTTAGAGCATGTTGGATACTCCGGCAGGTGGCCAAAAGCGGCGAGGATCTTCTCATCCCAGATGCCACAGAGCACCATCCCAGGGTTAACAATACGGTATTGACAGTCTTTAAGACCTTCGCATCAAATAATAGGCACAAGAGAACACTCCGCAGCATTGCCGAAATCTGCCACGTGGCAGCAATAAATCCATGGAGTGACAGGACTATTACCTTTAATGCCAGTGACGAACCTAAATTCCGAACAGCCCGAGCACCAGCTGCACTGGTCCTCAGTCCAATCGTGGACGGCTTTTGACTCACCAAAGTACTCATGGACGACGCAGTGGATTAAACCTCATTTATGAGGAAACTCTTCAAAAAATGGAAATAGAATCGAACCGCATTAAGCAAAGCAGCACAACCTTCAGAGGAATCATCCCCAGTCGGGAAGCACGTTGTGCTAGGAAAATCACACTAGATGTGGTATTCGGCACGACGGAGAACTATAGGTCCGAAGAAATTACATTCCAAGTGGCCCCGTTCAGTAGTGGATACCACGCCCTTTTAGGACGGGAGGCGTCCATGATCTTCCAAGCCATACCCCATTATGGGTACATGAAGCTCAAAATGCCCGGGCCCAACGGAATCATCACTCTCGCTAGCGATCCGGACACATCACTCCGCGCCGAAAACAAAACAACCGCATTGGCCCTCGAGGCATTATCCGAAGCCCTTTCGGCCGAGGAATTAACTGCGCTATGCTCCACAGTGGACAGGGACGACGTGATACTTGACAAGAGATCCAAGTCCACCTCTTTTAAACCAGCGGATGAAATAGTCAAATTCCAAGTCCACCCAACGGACCCTACAAAAACAGCCTCCATCGGGGCCATTGTTGAGGAGATCGTTAACTGGTAACTGCTCGGTTGGCTGGCGAGTAGGGGGTTAATAGGCTAATCGGCAAGTTAATCGGCCATTTAATCAATTAATCGAACGATTTATCAGTTTATCGGCTATGCGGTGACCCTATGAGTAGGGATTAATCGGCAAGTTAACTGGTTAATCGGATGAATTCTTGAACAGGGATCGGGGCACAGTTAAACCCCGCCGTGGACGTCGCACTATGAGAGTTCCTGCGCGAGAATTGGGACATATTCGCCTGGCACCCCTCAGACATGCCAGGAATCCCACTCAGGCTGGCCGAGCACAGCCTCAATATCCTAAAGGGATTCAAGCCGGTCAAGCAGGCTCTTCGGCGTCTCTCTGAACCTAAGAGACAAGCTATGGGAGAGGAACTAGCCAAATTATTGGAGGCCGGATTCATTAGAGCAATAAAACACCCGGACTGGCTAGCAAACCTGGTGATGGTACCAAAGAAGGACAAATCCTGGCGCCTATGTGTTGACTTCAAGGAGCTCAACAAGGCTTGCCCAAAGGATCCCTTCCCCCTCCCCCGCATTGATCAAATTATCGATGCTACCGCTGGACACGAGTCACTGTGTTTCCTCGACGCATACTCCGGCCACCACCAAATCAAGATGGCGGAGTCCGACCAAGCCGCAACAACATTTATCACACCATACGGCCCCTTCTGTTTTAACACAAGCCTTTTGGGCTAAAAAATGCCGGCGCAACATATCTGCGCATGATTCAGACATGTTTGGAGAAATAGATCGGCAAAACAGTAGAGACATACGTAGATGATGTGGTCGTTAAAACCAAACACGTCGACTCTCTAATAGACGACTTGAGGCTCACATTCGACAGCCTCCGAACATACGACATCAAGCTCAATCCGGGAAAATGCGTTTTCGGTGTACCAGCCGGAAAGCTCCTGGGCTTCATTGTCTCCAGTAGAGGAATTGAAGCTAATCCAACCAAAATCCGAGCTCTGTCATAGTTGGCTATACCAACGGACCTCAAACAAACCCACAAACTAACTGGATGTGTGGCGGCTCTAAGCCGCTTTATCTCCCGCTTAGGAGAAAAGGCATTACCCCTTTATCGCCTCCTTCGGCGCACCGAACACTTCGAGTGGACGGACGCTGCCACAGCCGGATTGGAAGAAACAAAAGCCATACTGGCAACCAACCCAATCCTGGCCGCGCCAAACATCGGAGAACCAATGCTGTTGTACATTACGGCAACTCATCAAGTTGTAAGCACAGTGCTCGTCATCGAACGAGAAGCGGACATACATAAATTCCCTCTTCAAAAGCCGGTATATTATGTATCCACTGTCCTCACTCCATGCAAATCGCGGTACCCACATTATCAAAAGATAGCCTATGCGGTATTCATGGCATCCCGGAAGCTGCGACACTACTTTCAAGAGTGTTTGATTACAGTAGCCTCGGAAGTGCCACTTAATGATATTATAAATAACCGCGATGCCATGGGCCGGATTTCCAAATGGGCCATTGAGCTCCTCCCGTTCGACATAACATACAAACCTCGGCAAGCCATTAAATTGCAAGTATTGGCCGACTTTGTCGCCGAATGGACGGAAGCCGAACTCACTAAAGAGTACGACACATACTCCAATTGGATCATGCACTTCGACGGCTCCAAAATGCTGGCTGGTCTGGGGGCTGGCGTCGTCCTGACGTCCCCAACCGGAGATACAGTGCAATACGTACTGCAGATACTGTATACAGACTCCAATAATGCAGCCGAATACGAAACCCTGTTACATGGTCTTTGGATGGCAGTTTCCATGGGCATCCAACGCCTGGAGGTGCATGGGGATTCGAACCTTGCAATATCCCAAATAAATGGAGACTTCGATGCCAAGGATCCGAAGATGGCGGCCTATCAAAACACCGTCCTAAAGATGTCAGCTCGGTTCGAGGGACTTGAATTTCACCATGTGGCTCAGGAAAACAATCAAGCGGCGGATATCCTCGCCCGCATCGGTGCAAAACGCGTTGCGGTCCCCCCAACATCTTTTTGGAGAGGTTGTTTAAGCCATCCATGGTATGGGAAGGGGACACCGGTAACAATAATTCGGACCCAGCCAAAATGCCCGATACCGAACACTCTGACATAATCAGAGGCTCTGCCACCGAAATAACACCTTCAGCCCATGTCATAATGGCGATCATTGCCCCGTGGACAGAACCATTCCTGGCCTACCTAACTAGGCAGGAACTTCCCAAGGACCAAAATGAGGCACACTGCATAGTGCTGCGATCTAAAGCCTATAGGGTCCATGAGGGAGAGCTGTATAAGAAAAGCACTATCGGAGTCCTTCAAAGGTGCATCTCCGAAGAGGAAGGGCGGAAGATTTTGGCAGAAATTCACGCCGGACTCGGCAGCCACTACGCCACAGCCCGGGCCCTTGTAAGCAAGGCCTTCCGTACATGGTTTTATTGGCCGAAGGCCCGGGTAGACGCACATGACTTGGTCCAACGCTGCGCCGGTTGCCAGCTTTTTGCAAACCAAAGCCACATGCCACCCACCGCCCTCCAAACAATCCCCATTACCTAGCCGTTCGAGGTCTAGGGGCTTGACATGGTTGGACCCCTCAAATGGGGAACCCATAAGAAAAAATATTTACTGGTCATGGTGGATAAATTCACCAAATGGATAGAAGCCAAACCTGTTAAAACAGCCGAATCCGGACCAGTGATAGACTTCATATCCGGGGTCGTACACCATTATGGCATCCCCCATAGCATCATCACTGACAACGGCACAAACTTCACGGCCGATGAGGTAAAACTCTGGTGCAGCAACATGGGCATCAAGCTCGATTATGCTTCCATCTATCACCCACAAACCAACGGCCAAGTTGAGCGAGCAAATGGTCTTATCATGAGTGGCATTAAACCCAGATTAGTGCGGTCCTTAAAGGAGTCTAACACACACTGGGTAGAGGAGCTCGACTCCGTACTCTGGGGGCTGCGGACCACGCCGAATCATACTACCGGATATACACCCTTCTTTATGGTGTATAGCGCAGAGGCAGTTCTGCCCTGCGACATAATTCATGACTCACCTCGAGTGCGCATGTACGAAGAAAGAGAAGCCGAGCTTGATCGGCAGGACAGTCGGGACACCCTGGAGGAGGAGCGCGACGTGGCAAAAGCCCGTTCCGCATTTTATCAGCAACAGGCTCGCAGATACCAAAGCAGAGAAGTACGAGCCAAAACTTATAACGTTGGCGAGTTAGTTCTACGCCTGCCGGAGAAGAAAAAGTCCAAGCTCGAGCCCAAATGGGAAGGTCCCTTCATTATTGACCAAGTTCTGACCGGTGGAGGGTACCGTCTGCAGGATGCATCGAATAATCGACTTGAGCCGAACCCATGGAACGCAACCAGGCTCCGAAGATTCTACGCCTAGCGCCGGACTCTATGTTTGTCTCCTTCCTTTGTCCATTTTTTGCATATACATTATCTGTCTTTTTTCTCTTTCTTTCTTTTATTCTTTCTCTAGGCCTTCAAGGGCCAACTTGTGCCTCACTTGCACATTATAGATGCGCTAACCGCACTCATTATACCTGGGGGCTTCTTACACAGAAGCTTAATTATCTATCTGGGCTTCATGCCCAGCACATGTGTTATTCTTCCGCATGTACCTTTTCTTCGCCATTATATGCATCGATATGACTTAAGTTTTGGCCAAGCTGGGTTGCCTGGCTCTTGTATTTATGCCCTACGTTCCCGTTAATTCGGCTAGGGCATAAGGGGAGCACCTCTGCGATTGTCACTGCCGAGTCAGCTGGATGTGTACCTCAGACTGGGTGAAGCCGAAAGCTAGCGTTCTTAAGGGAATATTCGGTCGGTGAACAAAAGATGATTTTTATTTATTTTCCATATGTGCCCCCAGATGTTTTTTTGCCTGCGTTCCCTCTCACAGTCTGGACATGCACTTTAGGGCATGTGTACCCAGGGAAAGGAACCCTTAACGGAACTATTCTCCCTGGAAGATGTTTCTTACTACCCATGTAATATAACATAACTAGTTGGACACTTGTCTGTTCAAGCACTAATGACCCCTACGCCTGGTCTCCATGCATACCCCGGTTCTTATCTAACTGAGCGGGTATTCGGATACACTCCGGACTATCGGGTCCCGAGGTTGAAGCGAAAAGGTCCGCCATGACAAATGATTTACAATCCGGCTAGAAGGCATTATACATGTCACTTTAATTACATAGTCATACAGACTGACTAAATTCCTCTTCTATACCATCCAACAGGCGGTCTAGCCTACAATCCTGTTGGGAATACTTTGCGGCTAATTCTACTTGCCCATAGACTAAGCTAACGGGGATCTCTTTCCCATCGGCCCCCACAGGTCCGACCTCGGCCATGTGATTTGGGTCAGCCTTGGTATACCGCGTCTTCACCATGGCCCAAGCTTCCCTGGCACCTTGACAGCAGGCAGATATCTTCCATAATCAGAAGCGCCGCCGTGCTCCCTTGAGCTTCTCCGCAAGCTCTCCAATGCCTTCTGGCAGGGAGACGGATGGCCACAAGGCCTGGGCAATACCTTGCATCACCTGCCGAACTTGTTCGTGCAATTGTGTGAGCTCGGATAGAAGATCACCCGCAGACCAGGGCATCTCCTCCGCGGGACGACCCGTCAGCATACCTGCAGACATAACTCTGTTAGCCGGCTTCTCCGCCGTTCCCTTTTTTAAGGGTTCATTCAAGCACTTACTGAATATGCCGTGTCGAAGCCGCTTATTCTCCTTCTCGGAGTCCGCAAGGTGGGCTCGAACATCTTTCAGTTCCATGCTCAGCTTGGTATTGGCGTCTTGGAGATTGTTTTTCTCCCGCCTAACCTCAGTCAGCACGCGTTCGCCAGCCTTTAGCTGTCGTACGACATGCTGGTCCTCCGGATTCTCTCTGGATTCATCTGCAACATCTATTGTTAGATCCGCAGCCATGCCACACGCTATATGGTACCTATCATTCTTTGAAAGAAATGTTACCAGCTGGGGACTTTTTAGGTTCCTTCAATGCGGCAACAGCGGCCCGAAGTTGGGTCTTGCATTCCTCCAGCTCCTGTGACAGTCGAGTATTCTCCTCTGTAAGAACCTGCACAACAAGATGATCCTTAAATCAGTTCTGCTAACTGTTTCAAGTCTCAGGGGCTACTGATACATATAATCATTAGATTTTCTTACCCATACATCCTTTACATACTGGTCCGTGGCTCTGGCTAGACCATTTTGAGCAACACGGAGGTACGCTTCTCCAGAATTGAAGGCATCAAATGCCTCTGGTGAGAAGCAAGCGTCGCGGAGTACGGCCCAGCGACGCCTATGATTCATGGCGCTTTCCACTTCTGAATTTGTAGCGGATAGCCTATCCGCATCCTCTATAGCTGGAGTATCCGGCGTCCGCCCCATGTCGGCTTCCGCTTCTATGTCCGGTCCTGGAGCCCGATTGGTGGAAGCGTGATCAGCAGCCTCACCGGACGTATTCCGGCGAGCGTTTTTTCTGTTAAAGAAACATGGACATCATTACATTTCAAGAAAGACGACAACCACGGAGCGGGGTTCCTGTCATACCTCTGCGCCGGCGTCTCCGTCCTGACCGCCTTCCTTTTTGGCCTGCCCGGCCTCGGTGCCTCTTGTTGGCGAGTTGCTGCGGGTTCGACATGGCGTCCCGAATGCCTTCCCTATAAAACACCATATGTATATGGTAGGTGAAGTGTCTAAAAGGGGATCCTAGTTTTTGGAGTTGGGATTTTTGGTTTTTCTTACGTGCGACACAGGAAGCAGTCCGGGATAGTCGGTCGTAATGGCCACCATGTCGTCATCACAACTTAATTGATAGAACTGCCGGTCTATCAACTCCACGAATATGTCCGGATCTTCTTCGAGTCCGGGACCGAGGGCCCGGTCAGGGTCCTCTGGTTGTGCAGATGGGCTGCTGACCTCCCTTATGGCTTTTCGCAGTTCCTGCCGCAAAATGGCAAGGTGAGTACCTACGGCAAAGAATGTGGGAAGAATGGGAGTAAGGAGATATAACTCACCCAGCTTGGAGGGTTGTACATGGAGAATCCATCCCGTGGCTTGATGCGGATGAACTCCTCTTCCTCTCCCTTGAATAATTCAGACAGAATTTTTGCTAAAGTGGCAGCGTTGTCCGGACCCTTACGCCCGCAACGGGTGGCGTCATCTTCCCCGTTAAAATACCACAGGGGGTGCCCTCGATATTGAAGTGGTTTCACTCCCCGCATTATACATATTGACATAACCTTGATTACTGTCAATCCTGATTGAGCCAGTGCTTTAATCCGGTTCATCAGATAAAGGACTTCTCCGTTGTCTTCCTCCTGGGGGCTTCGTGGGCGCCAACTTCGGTGTTTCTTCAGAGGAGCATTGTTGAACTCAGGAAGACCCCGCCGAACAGGGTCCAGAAGGGGGACGTCCTCCATATAAAACCATTCCGAAGGCCAGTCTTCAGACGTCTTCTTCGGAGTACCGGACAAGTATTCGGTTTCGGCGATGCGCCATATTTCGGCTCCGCCCACTTGATAAAGTGGCCCCTTCTGTGTGCGGAGGATGAGGCAAAATAACCTTTCCATAGCTCAAAATGAGCCTCGCAGCCCAGGAATAACTCGCAAAGGGCCACATAGCCGGCGATGTGTAATATGGAAGCAGGGGTGAAATTATGCAGTTGGAGGCCGTAAAACTCCAAGAGCCCACGGAGGAACGGATGAATTGGAAATCCGAGTCCCCTTAACAAATAAGGAACAAGGCATACCCGCTCCCTCGTAGAGGGGCTGGGGAAGCTCTCCGCTTGCTCCCCGCCATTGTAGGTGGCGAGCTCGGCTCGGACGGGCACCATATACGCTGGAGGGAGAAATCCCTTAGTCTGCAGTTCGACTAATCCACTGTGGGGGACTGAACACCTCTCCCAATCACCGGGCTTAGGGCTACGGGGGCGGGAGGAGGAGTTGCGGAGGTCGGGCATGCTGGAGTGGATCTTTCCGAAACGCGCTCCGATGGATTCTCGCTAGGGGAGGATGGTATGGATTGGATCTAAGAATCCCCATCCCTTCAATAGACAATTTATTTATCTGGCTAGGGGGGCGAATGTAAAAACGCCCTGGCGCCTCATATTCATTCGACGCATGGAAGATAACCCTTATTGGGCGCAGAAGCCAAGAGGTCCAACATTTATGGGACCGGACACTGCTTAACAAACATTCAAAATTTGGAGAAGAACCCGCCTTGCAATGCCGAAGACAACACTGCGCGCCGGACTCATCGTCATTGAAGCCTGGTTCAGGGGCTACTAAGGGAGTCCTGGATTAGGGGGTATCCGAACAGCCGGATTATATCCTTGGGCCGGACTGTTGGACTATGAAGATACAAGATTGAAGACTTCGTCCCATGTCCGGATGGGACTCTACTTGGCGTGGAAAGCAAGCTAGGCAATACGGATATGTATATCTCCTCCTTTGTAACCGACCTTGTGTAACCCTAGCCCCCTCCGGTGTCTATATAAACCGGAGGGTTTTAGTCCGTAGGACAACATACAATCATACCATAGGCTAGATTCTAGGGTTTAGCCTCTCCGATCTCGTGGTAGATCAACTCTTGTACTACTCATATTATCAAGAATAATCAAGCAGGACATAGGGTTTTACCTCCATCAAGAGGGCCCGAACCTGGGTAAAACATCGTGTCCCCTGCCTCCTGTTACCATCCGTCTTAGACGCACAGTTCGGGACCCCCTACCCGTGATCCGCCGGTTTTGACACCAACAATAGTGCAACTTATTTGCGGCACTGCCGTTTGGGCCATATTGGTGTAAAGCGCATGAAGAAACTCCATTCTGGTGGACTTCTAGAATCACTTGGTACTTGCGAACCATGCCTCATGGGAAGGATGACTAAAACTCCATTCTCCGGAACAATGGAGCGAACAACAGAGTTATTGGAAATCATACATACTGATGTATGTGGTCCAATGAACATTGAGGCTCGTGGCGGATATCGTTATTTTCTCACCTTCACAGTTGATTTGAGCAGATATGGGTATATCTACTTAAGGAAACATAAGTCTAAAACATTTGAAAAGTTCAAAGAATTTCAGAGTGAAGTGGAAAATCATCGTAACAAGAAAATAAAGTTTCTACGATCCGATCGTGGAGGAGAATATTTGAGTTATGAGTTTGGTCTTCATTTGAAACAAAGCGGGATAGTTTCGCAACTCACGCCACCCGGAACACCACAATGTAATGGTGTGTCTGAACATCGTAATCGTACTTTACTAGGTATGGTGCGATCTATGATATCTCTTACTGATTTGCCGCTATCATTTTGGGGTTATGCTTTAGAGACAACTACATTCACGTTAAATAGGGCACCATCTAAATCCGTTGAGACGGCACCTTATGAACTGTGGTTTGGCAAGAAACACAAGTTGTCATTTCTTAAAGTTGGGGCTGCGATGCTTATGTGAAGAAACTTCAACCTGATAAGCTCAAACCCAAATAGGAGAAATGTGTCTTCATATGATACCCAAAGGAGACTGTTGGGTACACCTTCCATCACAGATCCGAAGGCAAGATATTCGTTGCTAAGAATGAATCCTTTCTAGAGAAGGAGTTTCTCTCGAAAGAAGTGAGTGGGAGGAAAGTAAAACTTGATGAGGTAATTTGTTGGAAATATGCCCTAGAGGCAATAATAAATTAGTTATTATTATATTTCCTTGTTCATGATAATCGTTTATTATCCATGCTATAATTGTATTGATAGGAAACTCAGATACATGTGTGGATACATAGACAACACCATGTCCCTAGTAAGCCTCTAGTTGACTAGCTCGTTGATCAATAGATGGTTACGGTTTCCTGACCATGGACATTGGATGTCATTGATAACGGGATCACATCATTAGGAGAATGATGTGATGGACAAGACCCAATCCTAAGCCTAGCACAAAGATCGTGTAGTTCGTATGCTAAATCTTTTCTAATGTCAAGTATCATTTCCTTAGACCATGAGATTGTGCAACTCCCGGATACCGTAGGAATGCTTTGGGTGTACCAAACGTCACAAGGTAACTGGGTGACTATAAAGGTGCACTACAGGTATCTCCGAAAGTGTCTGTTGGGTTGGCACGAATCAAGACTGGGATTTGTCACTCCATGTAAGCGGAGAGGTATCTCTGGGCCCACTCGGTAGGACATCATCATAATGTGCACAATGTGATCAAGGAGTTGATCACGGGATGATGTGTTACGGAACGAGTAAAGAGACTTGCTAGTAACGAGATTGAACAAGGTATAGGATACCGACGATCGAATCTCGGGCAAGTACAATACCGCTAGACAAAGGGAATTGTATACGGGATTGATTAAGTCCTTGACATCGTGGTTCATCCGATGAGATCATCATGGAACATGTGGGAGCCAACATGGGTATCCAGATCCCGCTGTTGGTTATTGGCCGGAGAGGTGTCTCGGTCATGTCTGCATGGTTCCCGAACCCGTAGGGTCTACACACTTAAAGTTCGATGACGCTAGGGTTATAAAGGAAGTTTGTATGTGGTTACCGAATGTTGTTCAGAGTCTCGGATGAGATCCCAGACGCCACAAGGAGTTCCGGAATGGTCCGGAGGTAAACATTTGTATATGGGAAGTCCTGTTTTGGTCACCGGAAGAGTTTCGGGGTTTATCGGTAACGTACCGGGACCACCGGGAGGGTCCCGCGGGTCCACCAAGTGGGGCCACATGCCCCGGAGGCTTGCATGGGCCAAGGGTGGTGAGGGACCAGCCCCTAAGTGGGCTGGTGCACCTCCCACAAGGCCCAAGGCGCAGCAAAGGAGGAGAGAGGTGAAACCCTAGGCTTAGATGGGCCTAAGGCCCACCCTAGGGGGCGCCCCTCTCTCCCCCTCTTTGGCCGCCTCCCCTTTCCCATCTAGGGCTGCCGCCCCCCCTAGGGGTGGGAACCCTAGAGGGGGCGCACCCTCCTCCCTCTCCCCTATATATAGTGAGGCCTGGGGCTGCCCATAACACGCGATCTGATCTCTGCCTGTTGATGCAGCCCTCCCTCTCTTTCTCCTCATATCTCGCGGTGCTTGGCGAAGCCCTGCAGGATTGCCACGCTCCTCCATCACCACCATGCCGTTGTGCTGCTGCTGGATGGAGTCTTCCTCAACCTCTCCCTCTCTCCTTGCTGGATCAAGGCATGGGAGACGTCACCGGGCTGTATGTGTGTTGAACGCGGAGGTACCGTCCATTCGGCACTTGATCATCGGTGATTTGGATCACGACGAGTACGACTCCATCAACCCCGTTCACTTGAACACTTCCGCTTAGCGATCTACAAGGGTATGTAGATGCACTCTCCTTCCCTTTGTTGCTAGTCTCTCCATAGACAGATCTTGGTGACACGTAGGAAAATTTTGAATTTCTGCTACATTCCCCAACAGTGGTATCAGAGCTAGGTCTATGCATAGTTTCTATGCACGAGTAGAACACAAAGTAGTTGTGGGCGTTGATTTTGTTCAATATGCTTGCCGTTACCAGTCTTATCTTGATTCGGCGGCATCATGGGATGAAGCGGCCCGGACCGACCTTACACGTATTCTTACATGAGACTGGTTCCACCGACTGACATGCACTAGTTGCATAAGGTGGCTAGCGGGTGTCTGTCTCTCCCACTTTAGTCGGATCGGATTCGATGAAAAGGGTCCTTATGAAGGGAAATTGGCATATCACGTTGTGGTCTTTGCGTAGGTAAGAAACGTTCTTGCTAGAAACCCATAGCAGCCACGTAAAACATGCAAACAACAATTAGAGGACATCTAACTTGTTTTTGCAGGGTATGCTATGTGATGTGATATGGCCAAAAGGATGTGATGAATGATATATGTGATGTATGAGATTGATCATGTTCTTGTAATAGGTATCACGACTTGCATGTCGATGAGTATGACAACCGGCAGGAGCCATAGGAGTTGTCTTTATTTATTTATGACCTGCGTGTCAACTTAAATGTCATGTAATTACTTTACTTTATTGCTAAAGCGTTAGCCATAGTAGTAGAAGTAATAGATGATGAGACAACTTCAAGAAGACACGATGATGGAGATCATGGTGTCATGCCGGTGACAAGATGATCATGGAGCCCCAAGATGGAGATCAAAGGAGCTATATGATATTGGCCATATCATGTCACTATTATTTGATTGCATGTGATGTTTATCATGTTTATACATCTTATTTGCTTAGAACGATGGTAGTAAATAAGATGATCCCTCATTACAATTTCAAGAATGTGTTCTCCCCTAACTGTGCACCGTTGCTAAAGTTCGTCGTTTCGAAGCACCACGTGATGATCGGGTGTGATAGATCCTTACGTTCACATACAACGGGTGTAAGACAGTTTTACACATGCAAAACACTTAGGGTTAACTTGACGAGCCTAGCATGTACATACATGGCCTCAGAACACAAGAGACTGAAAGGTCGAGCATGAGTCGTATGGTAGATACGATCAACATGAAGATGTTCACCGATGATGACTAGTCCGTCTCACGTGATGATTGGACACGGCCTAGTTGACTCGGATCATGTAATCACTTAGATGACTAGAGGGATGTCTATCTGAGTGGGAGTTCATAAGATGAACTTAATTATCTTGAACATAGTCAGAAGGTCTTCGCAAATTATGTCGTAGCTCGCATTTTAGTTCTACTGTTTAGATATGTTCCTAGAGAAAATTTAGTTGAAAGTTGGTAGTAGCAATTATGCGGACTAGGTCCGTAAACTGAGGATTGTCCTCATTGCTTCATAGAAGTCTTATGTCCTTAATGCACTGCTCAGTGTGCTGAACCTCGAACGTCGTCTGTGGATGTTGCGAACATCTGACATACACATTTTGATAAGTACGTGATAATTCAGTTAAACGGTTTAGAGTTGAGGCACCGAAGACGTTTTAAAATGTCGTGAAACATATGAGATGTTTCGAGGGCTGAAATTGGGATTTCAGGCTCATGCCCACGTCAAGAGGTATAAGACCTCCGATGATTTTCTTAGCCTACAAACTAAGGAGAAAAGCTCAATTGTTGTGGTTGTGCTCAGATTGTCTGAGTACAACAATCGCTTGAATCGAGTGGGAGTTGAACTTCCAGATGAAATAGTGATGGTTCTCCGAAGTCATTACCACCAAGCTGCTAGAGCTTTGTGATGAATTATAATATATCAGGGACATATATGATGATCCTTGAGATATTCGCGATGTTTGACACCACAAAAGTAGAAATCAAGAAGGAGCATCAATTGTTGATGGTTGGTGAAACCACTAGTTTCAAGAAGGGCAAGGGCACGAAGGGATACTTCATGAAACGGAAATTCAGCTGCTGCTCTAGTGAAGAAACCCAAGGTTGAACCCAAACCCGAGACTAAGTGCTTCTGTAATAAAAGGGGAACAACCACTGGAGCAGAATTACCCTAGATACTTGGTAGATGAGAAGACTGTTGATAGAAGTATATTGGATATACATTATGTTAATGTGTACTTTACTAGTACTCCTAGTAGCACCAGGGTATTAGATACCGGTTCGGTTGCTAAGTGTTAGTAACTCGAAATAAAAGCTACGGAATAAACGGAGACTAGCTAAAGGTGAGCTGACGATATGTGTTGGAAGTGTTTCCAAGGTTGATATGATCAAGCATCGCACGCTCCCTCTACTATCGAGATTGGTATTAAAACCTAAATAATTGTTATTTGGTGTTTGCGTTGAGCATAGACATGATTGGATTATGTCTATCGCAATACGATTATTCATTTAAGGAGAATAATGGTTACTCTGTTTATTTGAATAATACCTTCAATGATCTTGCACCTAAAATGAATGGTTCATTGAATCTCGATCGTAGTGATACACATGTTCATGCCAAAAGATATAAGATAGTAATGATAGTACCACCTACTTGTGGCACTGCCACTTAAGTCATATCGGTATAAAACGCATGAAGAAGCTCCATGTTGATGGATCTTTGTACTCACTCATTTTTGAAAGGATTGAGACATACGAACCATGTTTGTTGGTAGATATGCATGAAGAAACTCCATGCAAATGTACCGTTTGAACTCACTTGATTTTGAATCACTTGAGACATGCAAATCATACCACATGGGCAAGATGACTAAAGCCTTGTTTTCAGTAAAATGGAACAAGAAAGCAACTTGTTGGAAGTAATACATCTTGATGTGCGCAGTCCAATGAGTGCTGAGGCATGTAGTGGATATCGTCATGTTCTTACTTCACAGATGATTTGAGTAGATATTGAGTATATTTACTTGATGAATCACGAGTCTGAATTATTGAAAGGTTCAAGTAATTTCAGGGTGAAGTTGAAAGATCGTCGTGACAAGAGGATAGAAGATCTATGATATGATCATAGAGATGAATATCTGAATTACGAGTTTGGCACAGAATTAAGACACTGTGGAAATTGTTTCACAACTAATACAGCCTGGAACACCATAGTGTGATGGTGTGTCCGAACATCATAACTGCACCCTATTGGATATGATGCATACCATGATGTCTCTTATCGAATTACCACGATAGTTTATGGGTTAGGCATTAGAGACAACCACATTCACTTTAAATAGGGCACCACGTAATTCCGATGAGATGACACCGTATGAACTATGGTTTAGAGAAACCTAAGCTGCCATAAAGTTTGGGGTTGCGACGCTTATGTGAAAAAGTTTCAGGCTGACAAGCTCGAACCCAAAGCGGATAAATGCATCTTCGTAGGACACCCAAAACAGTTGGGTATACCTCCTGTCTTAGATCTGAAAGCAATATGGGATTGTTTCTAGAATCGGGTCCTTTCTCGAGGAAAAGTTTCTCTCGAAAGAATTGAGCGGAAGGATGGTGGAGACTTGATGAGGTTATTGAACCGTCACTTCAACTAGTGTGTGGCAGGGCACAGGAAGTTGTTCCTATGGCACCTACACCAATTGAAGTGGAAGCTTATGATAGTGATCATGAGACTTCAGATCAAGTCACTGCCAAACCTCATGGGATGACAAGGATGCGCACTACTTCAGAGTGGTACGTGATCCTATCTTGGAAGTCATGTTGCTAGACAACAATGAACCTACGAGCTATGGAGAAGCGATGGTGGGCCTGGATTCCAATAAATGGCTCGAGGCCATATAATCCGGGAGAGGATCCATATATGAAAACAAAGTGTAGACTTTGGAAGAACTACTTGATGGTCGTAAGGCTGTTGAGTACAGATGGATTTTAAAAGGAAGACAGACAATGATGGTAAGTGTCACCATTGAGAAAGCTCGACTTGTCGTTAAGGTGTTTCCCGACAAGTTCAAGGAGTTGACTACGGTGAGACTTTCTCACTCGTAGCGATGCTAAGAGTCTGTTGGAATTATATTAGCGATTACTGCATTATTTATGAAATCTTGCAGATAGGATGTCAAAACATTGTTTCCTCGACGATTTTCTTGAGGAAAGGTTGTATGTGATACAACCGGAAGGTTTTGTCAATCCTGAAAGATGCTAATAAGTATGCAAAGCTCCAGCAATCCTTCTAAGGACTGGAGTAAGCATCTCGGAGTTGGAATGTACGCTTTGATGAGATGATCAAAGATTTTGGGTTTATACAAAGTTTATGAGAAACTTGTATTTCCAAAGAAGTGAGTGGGAGCACTATAGAATTTCTGATGAGTATATGTTGTTGACATATTGATGATCAGAAATGACGTAGAATTTCTGGAAAGCATATAGGGTTAATTGAAAAGTGTTTTTCAATGGAAAGCCTGGATTAAGCTACTTGAACATTGAGCATCGAGATCTATAAGGATAGATAAAAACGCTTAATGGTACTTTCAAAGGAGCACATTCCTTGACATGATCTTGAAGGTGTTCAAGATGGATCAGTCAAAGAAGGAGTTCTTGCCTAAGTTGTAAGGTATGAAGTTAAGACTTAAAGCTCGACCACGGCAGAATAGAGAGAAAGGACGAAGGTCGTTCCCTATGCTTAAGACATAGGCTCTACAGTATGCTATGCTGTGTACCGCACCTGAAGTGTGCCTTGCCATGAGTTAGTCAAGGGGTACAAGAGTGATCCAGGAATGGATCACAATACAGCGGTCAAAGTTATCCTTAGCAACTAGTGGACTAAGGATTTTTCTCGGTTATGGAGGTGATAAAGAGTTCGACGTAAAGAGTTACGACGATGCAAGCTTAACACCTATCCGGATAGCTCTGAGTAGAGATACCGGATACGTATAATGGAGCAACTATTTAGAATAACTCCAAGTAGAACAGTTATTTGAAATGGCTCCAAATAGAGCGTGGTAGCTGCATCTAGGAGATGACATAAAGATTTGTAAAGCACACATGGATCTGAAAGGTTCAGACCCGTTGACTAAAACCTCTCTCACAAGCAACATGATCAAACCCAGAACTCATTGAGTGTTAATCACATAGTGATGTGAACTAGATTATAGACTCTAGTAAACTCTTTGGATGTTGGTTACATGGCGATGTGACCTGTGAGTGTTAATCACATGGCGATGTGAACTAGATTATTGACTCTAGTGCAAGTGGGAGACTGTTGGAAATATGCCCTAGAGGCAATAATAAATTAGTTATCATTATATTTCCTTGTTCATGATAATCGTTTATTATCCATGCTATAATTGTATTGATAGGAAACTCAGATACATGTGTGGATACATAGACAACACCATGTCCCTAGTAAGCCTCTAGTTGACTAGCTCGTTGATCAATAGATGGTTACGGTTTCCTGACCATGGACATTGGATGTCATTGATAACGGGATCACATCATTAGGAGAATGATGTGATGGACAAGACCCAATCCTAAGCCTAGCACAAAGATCGTGTAGTTCGTATGCTAAAGCTTTTCTAATGTCAAGTATCATTTCCTTAGACCATGAGATTGTGCAACTCCCGAATACCGTAGGAATGCTTTGGGTGTACCAAACGTCACAAGGTAACTGGGTGACTATAAAGGTGCACTACAGGTATCTCCGAAAGTGTCTGTTGGGTTGGCACGAATCGAGACTGGGATTTGTCACTCCGTGTAAGCGGAGAGGTATCTCTGGGCCCACTCGGTAGGACATCATCATAATGTGCACAATGTGATCAAGGAGTTGATCACGGGATGATGTGTTACGGAACGAGTAAAGAGACTTGCCGGTAACGAGATTGAACAAGGTATAGGGATACCGACGATCGAATCTCGGGCAAGTACAATACCGCTAGACAAAGGGAATTGTATACGGGATTGATTAAGTCCTTGACATCGTGGTTCGTCCGATGAGATCATCGTGGAACATGTGGGAGCCAACATGGGTATCCAGATCCCGCTGTTGGTTATTGGCCGGAGAGGTGTCTCGGTCATGTCTGCATGGTTCCCGAACCCGTAGGGTCTACACACTTAAAGTTCGATGACGCTAGGGTTATAAAGGAAGTTTGTATGTTGTTACCGAATGTTGTTCGGAGTCCCGGATGAGATCCCAGACGCCACGAGGAGTTCCGGAATGGTCCGGAGGTAAAGATTTGTATATGGGAAGTCCTGTTTTGGTCACCGGAAGAGTTTCGGGGTTTATCGGTAACGTATCGGGACCACCGGGAGGGTCCCGGGGGTCCACCAAGTGGGGCCACATGCCCCGGAGGCTTGCATGGGCCAAGGGTGGTGAGGGACCAGCCCCTAAGTGGGCTGGTGCGCCTCCCACAAGGCCCAAGGCGCAGCAAAGGAGGAGAGAGGTGAAACCCTAGGCTTAGATGGGCCTAAGGCCCACCCTAGTGGGCGCCCCCTCTCTCCCCCTCTTGGCCGCCTCCCCTTTCCCATCTAGGGATGCCGCCCCCCTAGGGGTGGGAACCCTAGAGGGGGCGCACCCTCCTCCCTCTCCCCTATATATAGTGAGGCCTGGGGCTGCCCATAACACGCGATCTGATCTCTGCCTGTTGATGCAGCCCTCCCTCTCTTTCTCCTCATATCTCGCGGTGCTTGGCAAAGCCCTGCAGGATTGCCACGCTCCTCCATCACCACCACGCCGTTGTGCTGCTGCTGGATGGAGTCTTCCTCAACCTCTCCCTCTCTCCTTGCTGGATCAAGGCATGGGAGACGTCACCGGGCTGTATGTGTGTTGAACACGGAGGTATCGTCCATTCGGCACTTGGTCATCGGTGATTTGGATCACGACGAGTACGACTCCATCAACCCCGTTCACTTGAACGCTTCCGCTTAGCGATCTACAAGCGTATGTAGATGCACTCTCCTTCCCTTTGTTGCTAGTCTCTCCATAGACAGATCTTGGTGACATGTAGGAAAATTTTGAATTTCTACTACGTTCCCCAACATAATTGTACCCGCTCCCTCATTGGAAAATAGTTCATCACTGAAATCAGTTCCAGTGATTCCTACACCAGTAAGTGAGGAAGCTAATGATGATGATCATGGAACTTCTGATCAAGTTACTAGCGAACCTCGTAGGTCAACCATTGTGAGATCCGCACCAGAGTAGTATGATAATCCTCTTCTGGAGGTCATGTTACTTAACCATGACGAACCTATGAACTATGAGGAAGCGATGATGAGACCAGATTCCTCAAAATGGCTAAAGGCCATGAAATCTCAGATGGGATCCATGTATGGGAACAAAGTATGGACTTTTGTTGACTTTCCCGTTGATCGGAAAGCCATAGAGAATAAATGGATCTTCAAGAAGAAGACTGACGCTGACGATAATGTTACTGTCTACAAAGCTTGACTTGTCGCAAAAGGTTTTCACAAGTTCAAGGAGTTGACTATGATGAGACCTTCTCACCCGTAGCGATGCTTAAGTCCTCCGAATCATGTTAGCAATTGCCGCATTTTATGATTATGAAATTTGGTAAATGGATGTCAAAACTGCATTCCTTAATGCATATCTTAAAGAAGAGTTGTATATGATGCAACTAGAAGGTTTTTTCGATCCAAAAGGTGCTAACAAAGTGTGCAAGCTCCAGCGATCCATTTATGGACTGGTGCAAGCCTCTCGGAGTTGGAATATACACTTTGAAGCATATGGTTTTATACAGACTTTTGGAGAAGCCTGTATTTACAAGAAAGTGAGTGGGAGCTCTGTAGCATTTCTGATATTATATGTAGATGACATATTGTTGATCGGAAATGATACTAAATTTCTGAATAGCATAAAAGGATACTTGAATAAGAATTTTTCAATGAAAGACCTCGGTGAAGCTGATTATATATTGGGCGTCAAGATCTATAGAGATAGATCAAGACGCTTAATTGGACTTCCACAAAGCACATACCTTGATAAAGTTTTGAAGAAGTTCAAAATGGATCAGGCAAAGAAAGGGGTCTTGCCTGTGTTACAAGGTGTGAGGTTGAGTCAGACTCAATGTCCGACCACTGCAGAAGATAGAGAGAAAATGAATGTCATTCCCTATGCTTTAGCCATAGGTTCTATCATGTATGCAATGCTATGTACTAGACTTGATGTGTGCCTTGCTATTAGTTTAGCAGGGAGGTACCAAAGTAATCCAGGAGTGGATCACTGGACAATGGTCAAGAACATCCTGAAATACCTGAGAAGGACTAAGGATATGTTTCTCGTTTATGGAGGTGCCAAAGAGCTCGTTGTAAACGGTTACGTCGATGCAAGCTTTGACACTGATCCAGATGACTCTAAGTCGCAAACTGGATACATATTTTTATTAAATGGAGGAGCTGTCAGTTGGTGCAATTCTAAGCAGAGCGTTGTGGCGGGATCTACATGTGAAGCGGAGTACTTAGGTGCTTCAGAAGCGGCAAATGAAGGAGTCTGGATGAAGGAGTTCATATCCAATCTAGGTGTCATACCTAGTGCATCGGGTCCAATGAAAATCTTTTGTGACAACACTGGTGCAATTTCCTTGGCAAAGGAATCCAGATTTCACAAATGAACCAAACACATCAAGAGACACTTCAATTCCATCCGCGATCAAGTCAAGGAGGGAAACATAGAGATTTGCAAGATACATACGGATCTGAATGTTGCAGACCCTTGACTAAGCTACTCTCATGAGAAAAACATGATCAGCACCAAGACTCCATGGGTGTTAGAATCATTACAATGTAACCTAGATTATTGACTCTAGTGCAAGTGGGAGACCAAAGGAAATATGCCCTAGAGGCAATAATAAAGTTGTTCTTTATATTTCCTTATATCATGATAAATGTTTATTATTCATTCTAGAATTCTATTAACCGGAAACTCAGTACATGTCTGAATACATAGACAAACAGAATGTCACTAGTACGCCTCTAGTTGACTAGCTCGTTGAATCAATGATGGTTATGTTTCCTAACCATAGACATGAGTTGTCATTTGATTAACGGGATCACATAATTAGAGAATGATGTGATTGACTTGACCCATCCGTTAGCATAGCACGATGATTGTTTAGTTTGTTGCTATTGCTTTCTCCATAACTTATACATGTTCCTATGACTATGAGATCATGCAACTCCAGAATACCAGAGGAACACTTAGTGTGCTATCAAACATCACAACATAACTGGGTGACTATAAATATGCTCTACAGGTGTCTCTGATGGTGTTTGGTGAGTTGGCATAGATCAAGATTAGGATTTGTCACTCCGTGTATCGGAGAGGTATCTCTGGGCCCTCTCGGTAATGCACATCACTATAAGCCTTGCAAGCAATGTGACTAATGAGTTAGTTGTGTGATGATGCATTACGAAACGAGTAAAGAGACTTTCCAGTGACGAGATTGAACTAAGTATTGAGATACCGACGATCGAATCTCGAGCAAGTAACATACCGATGACAAAGGGAACACCGTATATCGTTATGCGGTTTGACCGATAAAGATCTTTGTAGAATATGTGGGAGTAAATATGAACATCCAGGTTCCACTATTGGTTATTGACCGGAGACGTCTCTCGGTCATGTCTACATAGTTCTCGAACCCATAGGGTCCGCACGCTTAACGTTCGGTGATGAACTGTATTATGAGTTTATGTGTTTTGATGTATCGAAGGTAGTTCGGAGTCCCGGATATGATCATGGACATGACGAGGAGTCTCGAAATGGTCAAGACATAAAGATTGATATATTGGTAACTATATTCGGACACCGGATGAGTTTCGGTTGATATATTGGATGACTATATTCGGACACCGGATGAGTTCCGGGGGTCACCGGATAATTATCGGAGTGCTGGGGGGTTATGGGAACCCCTAGGGGGAACTAATGGGCCACATGGGCCTTAGTGGAGAGAGAGAGGGCCGGCCAAAGCAGGGCCGCGCGCCCCCTCTCCTCTAGTACGAATTGGACTAGGGAAGGGGGGGCGGCGCCCCCTTTCCTTCTCTTCTCTCCCTCTCCTTCCTTCCCCCTTCCTCCTCCTAGTAGGACCAGGAAAGGGGAGTCCTACTCCTACTAGGAGGAGGACTCCTCCTCTGCTGGCACGCCCCAAGGGCCGGCCGGCCTCCCCCTTTCTCCTTTATATACGGGGGCAGGGGGCACCCTAGAACACACAAGTTGATCATTGATCCCATAGCCATGTGCGGTGCCCCCTCCACCATAATCCACCTCGGTCATATCGTCGTAGTGCTTAGGCGAAGCCCTGCACCGGTAACTTCATCATCACCGTCATCACGCCGTCATGCTGACGAAGCTCTCCCTCTACACTCAGCTAGATCGAGAGTTCGTGGGACGTCATCGAGCCGAACGTGTGCAGATTGCGGAGGTGCCGTACTTTCGGTACTAGGATCGGTCGGATCGTGAAGACGTACGACTACATCAACCGTGTTGTCATAACGCTTCCGCTTACGGTCTACGAGGGTACATGGACAACACTCTTCCCCTCTTGTTGCTATGCATCACCATGATAGATCTTGCGTGTGCGTAGGAATTTTTTTGAAATTACTGCGTTCCCCAACAGGCACCCGGGCCCAAAGTGACAAGCATTAAGCATGGCAAAGTCATATCAGCATCAATCTTAGAACATGATGGATACTAGGGATCAAGCCCTAACTAAACTAACTCGATTACATGATGAATCTCATCCAAATCCTCACTGACCAGTGAGCCTATGAAGGAATTACTCACTCCCGGTAGGGAGCATCATGGAATTGGCGATGATGAAGGTTGGTGATGACGAAGATATAAGATCCCCCTCTCCGGAGCCCCAAACAGACTCCAGATCTGGCCTCCCAATGAAGAACATGAGGTGGCCGGCTTCGTATCGTGAAACGAGATAATTCTTCCTCTCTGATATTTTTCTGGAAAAATAGGTATTTATGGAGTTGGACTCAGGGTCTGCGGGGCCACCAGGTGGGCACAACCCACCTGGGCGCGCATGAGGGATGGGGCGCCTTGGTGTGTTTTGCTCACCCAGGGCCCCCCTCCAGTGGTTCTTGGCTTCGATTTTTTTTCATTTATTGCATAAAAATTCTCCACAAAGTTTCATTCCGATCCGAGAACTTTTATTTCTGCACAAAAACAACACCATGGTAGTTCTGCTAAAACAATGTCAGTCCGAGTTAGTTTCATTCAAATCATGCAAATTAGAGTCCAAAACAAGAGGAAAAGCGTTAGGAAAAGTAGATACGACGGAGACGTATCAACTCCCCCAAGCTTATACCTTTGCTTGTCCTCAAGCAATTCAGTTGATAAACTGAAAGCGGAAAAGAAAAACTTTTACGAACTCTTTTGCTCTTGTTTACACAAATAAGCTTAAGTAGCACCCAGGTTTTCAGCAAAGATTATAACTAACCATATCAACAACAACTCTTGAAAATTATATTAACTCATATCAATGACATAATGAACTAGTGAGCAATAATGAAATATCTCAAATGAAAACACCTTGTCAAAACAATCATGATATAATATGACAACAATGGTATCTCGCTAGCCTTTTCTGAGACCACAAAACATAAATGCAGAGCACCTCCAAAGTTCAAGCAGCGACTAAACATTGTAATTCATGGTAGAAAAGATCAAGCCATGATGCATCCAGCATTAACTATACACAATGCATGAGTATGACAATAGTGCTCTCAGAATCTGGCGCTTATTTGAGAAGGCGATGGCTCAACATAAAATTAAATAGATAGTCTATTCATAGAGGGAAGCAGGGATTTGCAGTGGTGCCAAAGCTCAGTTTTTAAAACAAAGGTAAATGAAATTTTGAGAAATGCACCCTTCTTGTTTACTTTGCGACCATTAGTTATTGATATCTTCCATGTTAAACACATTAGTGGCGGTTCTCAAGTGATAAACGCAAAGATTTACTCCCCCTCCACCAACAGTCACACTCCATGGCTAGCCCGAACCATCGGGTACCGTCCATACCAACATCAGTCCTGGGGGAGTTTTGTTTAATTATTTGCAATTTGATTTCGGGACTGGGAATCCCTATTACTGCCCCTCTCATGCAAGGACGAGTGAATAAACACATGTCGCTCTATGAACAATCTAGGCACACAAAAAAGGATACTTATTTGAAGTTTTTAGAGATGGCACATGCAAATTGACTTGGAACGGCAGGGTAATATTGCATATAGGTAGGTATGGTGGACTCATCTAGAATAACTCGAGTTTTATGATTTTGATGCACAAGCAGTATTTCCGCTTAGTACATGCGAAGGCTAGCAAATAGGTTGGGAAGCGGCCAGCTAGAGAGCGAAAATGGTCATAAACATGCATTATGCATAATGAACATTGGATACTAGCATGAGTAGGATATGAAAACCATGAACATAAATATCATGGAGGCTATGTTGGTTTTGATTCAACTACATGCATGAGCATGTGCCAAGTCAAGCCACTCGAAACCTTCATAGGAGGATACCATATCATCATACTACATCACAATCCTTTTAACACAATGTTGACATCCAAGATAAATCATTTTTTTAGGAATTAGATAGTAGGAGAGGCTCCGACTGTATTTTCATATATGGAATGATACAAAGTTACATCACATGTACAAGTGTTTCACACATCTCCACCCCCCATGGGGGGGGGTAGAGATTGTGAGGCAGCAAGCTAAGAGGAAAGTACAAGTGTTAGAGTAAAGAGATTACAAAGGAGGTGATGGAGGCACCAAGGGCCTGTTTAGTTCTATGCTGCAGCGTGCTAAAGTCTTCAACGAATCTATGAAGCCAGGTGTCAATGCTGGGATTGGTGCCCCTGAAGTGTTTATTGTTTCTTTATTTCCATAAGCTCTAGGGAGCGACCAAAAATATGTTGAAGAAAAATAGTGGCTCGTCCCAGGATTGATGCATTTCGTGGAGAAGTTGCATCCTGCATGAGTATGTTGGCCAGAAGATGCCAAGTTTGTCCCAGCAATCTCGACTGAATGAGCATGAGAAAATCATGTGATCAACCGTTTCCTCCACTTGCGTCCCACACAGTAGGCACGTGTGGTCATCCCCAATGTTAAAGTGCCTGCGTTTCAACATGTTCCTAGTATTGAGGCGATCATGAATGAGGAGCCACCCAAAAACCTTGATTCGCATAATGTAGTGCGATGTCCATAAGTGCGAGAAGGTAGGGTGTGTGGCCGCCTCTCTGAAACAATACTTGTAGTAGTCGGCTGCTCTGAAATCAGCTTTTCTCCATGCATAAGTCCAAACATCATTTGTGGAAGTGGAGGGCTGCATGTGCATGGCTATTTCCTGGAGATCGCGCATCTCATCCAACGCTTGAGGGGACAAGGGGAGGTGAAAGGTTTCAGCAAGTGTCGTGTTGTCCAAGAAATCTTTAACAAATATGTCTTCATGGATGGAGAAGGAGAAAGCACGGGGATGAGAGGTGGCAAGCACATCATCATGCCATAGATCTTTCCAAAGCAAAGCCGTCGAGCCAGAGACAACCTGGACATGCGAGACCCCCCTGAAGATGGATGTGAGTTTGAGGATGTCGCGCCACCAGAAGGATCCCATGGGGTCAGAAGCGTGTGGGATTTTATCCGTATAATAGTTGTCCCAGAGAAGATGTACCCACAGGATGTCCAGTTTGTTGTAGAACTTGTGAAGAAATTTCAAGAGGAGCGCTTCGTTTTGGAGCTTGATGTTGATTACACCAAGGACACCATGTTTCTTGGGCTTACAAACCATTTCCCACGCAGCCAAAGAGTTGCACTTGTCACCTTGCACTGCCTTTTTGGTCCAAAGACATCTCCTTCTGATTTTGTCTAGCATCTCGATCAGTTTCGGAGGGAATTTGAGGGTACACATTGCGTATATGAGGAGGGAAGTGACCGTGGCATTGAGCGAGGATAGTTTGCCCCCATACGTTTGTTGGGGAACGTTGCAGAAAATTAAAATTTTTCCTACGGTTTCACCAAGATCCATCTATGAGTTCATCTAAGCAACGAGTCAAGGGAGAGAGTTTGCATCTACATACCACTTGTAGATCACGAGCGGAAGCTTGCCAAGGAGATGGCGATGATGGAGTCGTACTCGAACGTGATTCGGATCACCGATGTCCTAGTGCTGAACGGACAACACCTCCGCGTTCAACACACGTATGGGACGGGAGACGTCTCCTCCATCTTGATCCAGCAAGGAGGAAGGAGAGGTTGAGGAAGGCAGCTCCAACGGCAGCACGACGGCGTGGTGCAGTTGACGCGACAGTATTCCGACAGGGCTTCGCCAAGCACGTACGGAGGAGGAGATGTGTTGGGGAGGGGAGGGGCTGCGCCTTGAGTATTGGTGTGTTGCAGCTCTCCCCTCACCCCTCTATATATAGGGGAAAGGGCAAGGGGGGCCAGCCCTCTAGGGAAAACCCTAGGGGGGGCGGCAGCCAAGGGGTAGGGGGCTTGCCCCCCAAGCAAAGGGGTGCGCCCCCTTTAGGGTTTCCCCCCCCACCCCTAGGCGCATGGGCCCAAGGAGGGGGGTGCGCCAAGCCCACTAGGGGCTGGATGCTATACCCACGCAGCCCAAGTGGCCCCCCGGGAGGGGTGGCCCCTCCCGGTGGACCCTCGGAACCCTTCCGGTGGTCCCGGTACAATACCGGTATAACCCCGAAACTTTCCGGTGCCCGTTTAACAACTTCCCATATATAAAACTTTACCTCCGGACCATTCCGGAACTCCTCATGACGTCCGGGATCTCATCCGGGACTCCGAACAACATTCGGTAGTCACATACTAGTCTTCCTAACAACCCTAGCGTCACCGAACCTTAAGTGTGTAGACCCTACGGGCTCGGGAGACATGCAGACATGACCGAGACCACTCTCGGGCAATAACCAACAGCGGGGTCTGGATACCCATGTTGGCTCCCACACGCTCCTCGATGATTTCATCGGTTGAACCACGATGTCGAGGATTCGATCAAACACTGTATACAATTCCCTTTGTCAATCGGTACGTTACTTGCCCGAGACTCGATCGTCGGTATCCTAATACCTTGTTCAGTCTCATTACCGGCAAGTCACTTTACTCGTACCGTAATGCATGATCCCGTGGCCAACACATTGGTCACCTTGAGCTCATTATGATGATGCATTTCCGAGTGGGCCCAGAGATACCTCTCCGTCATACGGAGTGACAAATCCCAGTCTCGATCCGCATAAAACAATAGATACTTTCGGAGATACCTGTAGTGCACCTTTATAGTCACCCAGTTACGTTGTGACGTTTGATACACCCAAAGCACCCCTACGGTATCCAGGAGTTACACGCTCTCATGGTCAAAGGAAGAGATACTTGACATTGGCAAAGCTCTAGCAAACGAACTACACGATCTTTGTGCTATGCTTAGGATTGGGTCTTGTCCATCACATCATTCTCCTAATGATGTGATCCCGTTATCAACGACATCCAATGTCCATAGCCAGGAAACCATAACTATCTGTTGATCACAACGAGCTAGTCAACTAGAGGCTCACTAGGGACATATTGTGGTCTATGTATTCACACGTGTATTATGATTTCCGGATAATACAGTTATAGCATGAATAAAAGACAATTATCATGAACAATGAAATATAATAATACTTTTATTATTGCCTCTAGGGCATATTTCCAACAGTCTCCCACTTGCACTAGAGTCAGTAATCTAGTTACATTGTGATGAATCGAACACCCATAAAGTTTTGGTGTTGATCATGTTTAGCTCGCGAGAGAGGTTTAGTCAACGGATCAGCGACATTCAGATCCGTATGTACTTTGCAAATTTCTATGTCTCCATATTGAACATTTTCACGGATGGAGTTGAAACGACGCTTGATGTGCCTGGTCTTCTTGTGAAACCTGGGCTCCTTAGCAAGGGCAATAGCTCCAGTGTTGTCACAGAAGAGTTTGATTGGCCCCGACGCATTGGGTATGACTCCTAGGTCGGTGATGAACTCCTTCACCCAAATAGCTTCATGCGCTGCCTCCGAGGCTGCCATGTACTCCGCTTCACATGTAGATCCCGCCACGACGCTCTGCTTGCAGCTGCACCAGCTTACTGCTCCACCATTCAACATATACACGTATCCGGTTTGTGACTTAGAGTCATCCAGATCTGTGTCGAAGCTAGCGTAGACGTAACCCTTTACGACGAGCTCTTCGTCACCTCCATAAACGAGAAACATGTCCTTTGTCCTTTTCAGGTACTTCAGGATATTCTTGACCGATGTCCAGTGTTCCTTGCCGGGATTACTCTGGTATCTTGCTACCAAACTTACGGCAAGGTTTACATCAGGTCTGGTACACAACATGGCATACATAATAGATCCTATGGCTGAAGCATAGGGGATGACACTCATCTCTTCTTTATCTTTTGCCGTGGTCGGTGACTGAGCTGAGCTCAATCTCACACCTTGTAACATAGGCAAGAACCCTTTCTTGGACTCATCCATTTTGAACTTTTTCAAAATCTTATCAAGGTATGTGCTTTGTGAAAGACCTATGAGGCGTCTCGATCTATCTCTATAGATTTTGATGCCTAATATATAAGCAGCTTCTCCAAGGTCCTTCATTGAAAAACATTTGTTCAAGTAGGCCTTAATGCTGTCCAGAAATTCTATATTATTTCCCATCAAGAGTATGTCATCCACATATAATATGAGAAATGCTACAGAGCTCCCACTCACTTTCTTGTAAATGCAGGCTTCTCCATAAGTCTGCATAAACCCAAACGCTTTGATCATCTCATCAAAGCGAATATTCCAACTCCGAGATGCTTGCACCAGCCCATAAATGGATCGCTGGAGCTTGCATACTTTGTTAGCGTTCTTAGGATCGACAAAACCTTCTGGCTGCATCATATACAGCTCTTCCTTAAGATGCCCATTAAGGAATGCCGTTTTGACGTCCATCTGCCATATCTCATAATCATAGTATGCGGCAATTGCTAACATGATTCGGACGGACTTAAGCTTCGCTACGGGAGAGAATGTCTCGTCATAGTAAATCCCTTGAACTTGTCGATAACCCTTAGCGACAAGTCGAGCTTTATAGATGGTAACATTTCCATCCGCGTCCGTCTTCTTCTTAAAGATCCATTTGTTTTCTATCGCTCGCCGATCATCGGGCAAGTCAGTCAAAGTCCATACTTTGTTTTCATACATGGACTCTATCTCGGATTTCATGGCTTCTAGCCATTTGTTGGAATCTGGGCCCGCCATCGCTTCTTCATAGTTCGAAGGTTCACCGTTGTCTAACAACATGATTTCCAGGACAGGGTTGCCGTACCACTCTGGTGCGGAACGTGTCCTTGTGGACCTACGAAGTTCAGTAGCAACTTGATCCGAAGTACCTTGATCATCATCATTGGTTTCCTCTTCAGTTGGTGTGGGCATCACAGGAACATTTTCCTGAGCTGCACCACTTTCCCGTTCGAGAGGTAGTACTTCATCGAGTTCTACTTTCCTCCCACTTACTTCTTTCGAGAGAAACTCTTTTTCCAGAAAGCATCCGTTTTTGGCAACAAAGATCTTGCCTTCGGATCTTAAGTAGAAGGTATACCCTACAGTTTCCTTAGGGTATCCTATGAAGACACATTTTTCCGACTTGGGTTCGAGCTTTTCAGGTTGAAGTTTCTTGACATAAGCATCGCATCCCCAAACTTTTAGAAACGAGAGCTTAGGTTTCTTCCCAAACCATAATTCATATGGTGTCGTCTCAACGGATTTAGACGGTGCCCTATTTAAAGTGAATGTAGCTGTCTCTAGAGCGTATCCCCAAAATGATAGCGGTAAATCGGTAAGAGACATCATAGACCGCACCATATCCAATAGAGTGCGATTACAACGTTCGAACACACCGTTTCGCTGAGGTGTTCCAGGCGGCGTGAGTTGTGAAACGATTCCACATTTCCTTAAGTGCGTGCCAAATTCGTGACTTAAATATTCTCCTCCACGATCTGATCGTAGGAACTTTATCTTTCGGTGACGTTGATTCTCCACCTCATTCTGAAATTCCTTGAACTTTTCAAAGGTCTCAGACTTGTGTTTCATTAAGTAGATATACCCATATCTACTTAAGTCGTCAGTGAGAGTGAGAACATAACGATATCCTCCGCGAGCCTCAACGCTCATTGGACCGCACACATCGGTATGTATGATTTCCAACAAGTTGGTTGCTCACTCCATTGTACCGGAGAACGGAGTCTTGGTCATTTTGCCCATGAGGCATGGTTCGCATGTGTCAAATGATTCATAATCAAGAGACTCCAAAAGTCCATCAGCATGGAGCTTCTTCATGCATTTGACACCAATGTGACCAAGGCGGCAGTGCCACAAGTATGTGGGACTATCGTTATCAACTTTACATCTTTTGGCATCTACACTATGAACATGTGTAATATTACGCTCGAGATTCATTAAGAATAAACCATTGACCATCGGAGCATGACCATAAAACATATCTCTCATATAAATCGAACAACCATTATTCTCAGACTTAAATGAGTAGCCATCTCGAATTAAACGAGATCCAGATACAATGTTCATGCTCAAACTTGGCACTAAATAACAATTATTAAGGTTCAAAACTAATCCCGTAGGTAAATGTAGAGGCAGCGTGCCGACGGCGATCACATCGACTCTGGAACCATTCCCGACGCGCATCGTCACCTCGTCCTTCGCCAGTCTCCGTTTATTCCGCAGCTCCTGCTGTGAGTTACAAATATGAGCAACGGCACCGGTATCAAATACCCAGGAGTTACTACGAGTACTGGTAAGGTACACATCAATTACATGTATATCAAATATACCTTTGGTGTTGCCGGCCTTCTTATCCGCTAAGTATTTGGGGCAGTTCCGCTTCCCGTGACCCTTCCCCTTGCAATAAAAGCACTCAGTCTCAGGCTTGGGTCCATTCTTTGACTTCTTCCCGGCAACTGGCTTACCGGGCGCGGCAACCTCCTTGCCGTCCTTCTTGAAGTTCTTCTTACCCTTGCCCTTCTTGAACTTAGTGGTCTTATTGACCATCAACACTTGATGTTCTTTCTTGATTTCAACCTCTGCTGACTTCAGCATAGAAAATACTTCAGGAATGGTCTTTACCATCCCCTGCATATTGTAGTTCATCACAAAGCTCTTGTAGCTTGGTGGGAGCGACTGGAGGATTCTGTCAATGACCGCCTCATCTGGGAGGTTAATATTTAGCTGGGTCATACGGTTGTGTAACCCAGACATCTTCAGGATGTGTTCACTGACAGAACTGTTTTCCTCCATCTTACAACTGTAGAACTTGTCGGAGACATCATATCTCTCGACCCGGGCGTGAGCTTGGAAAACTA
>NC_041386.1:188584218-188605205 GCF_002162155.2 Triticum dicoccoides | reverse complement strand
CCAAGCATTCATAATGTCTTGGTTCTCTGGGACGGGAGCGTCACCTAGCGGTCCTTCTAGGACATATTGTTTCCTGGCAGCTATGAGGATGATCCTCAGGTTCCGGACCCAGTCCGTATAGTTGCTGCCATCATCTTTCAGCTTGGTTTTCTCTAGGAACGCGTTGAAGTTCATGTTGACATGAGCGTTGGCCATTTGATCTACAAGACATATTTGCAAAGGTTTTAGACTAAGTTCATGATAATTAAGTTCTAATCAAATTATGAACTCCCACTTAGATTAGACATCCCTCTAGTCATCTAAGTGTTACACGATCCGAGTCGACTAGCCCGTGTCCGATCATCACGTGAGACGGACTAGTCATCATCGGTGAACATTCTCATGTTGATCGTATCTTTCATACAACTCGTGTTCGACCTTTCGGTCTCTGTGTTCCGAGGCCATGTCTGCACATGCTAGGCTCGTCAAGTTAACCCTAAGTGTTTTCGCTGTGTAAAACTGTCTTACACCCGTTGTATGTGAACATAAGAATCCATCACACCCGATCATCACGTGGTGCTTAGAAGCGATGAACTGTAGCAACGGTGCACAGTTAGGGGAGAACACTTCTTGAAATTTTGTAAGGGATCACCTTATTTACTATCGTCGTCCTAAGTAAACAAGATGCATAAACATAATAAACATCACATGCAATTATATAGTTGTGACATGATATGGCCAATATCATATAGCTCCATTGATCTCCATCTTCGGGGCTCCATGATCATCTTGTCACCGGCTTGACACCATGATCTCCATCATCATGATCTCCATCATCGTGTCTTCATGAAGTTGTCACGCCAACGACTACTTCTACTTCTATGACTAACGCGTTTAGCAATGAAGTAAAGTAAGTTACATGGCGTTCTTCAATGACACAGGTCATACAAAAAATAAAGACAACTCCTATGGCTCCTGCCGGTTGTCATACTCATCGACATGCAAGTCGTGAATCCTATTACAAAGAACATGATCTCATACATCACAATTCATCATTCATCACAACTTCTGGCCATATCACATCACTTGATCAATTGCTGCAAAAACAAGTTAGACGTCCTCTAATTGTTGTTGCATCTTTTACGTGGCTGCAATTGGGTTCTAGCAAGAACGTTTTCTTACCTACGAATAACCACAACGTGATTTTGTCAACTACTATTTACCCTTCATAAGGGCCCTTTTCATCGAATCCGCTCCAACTAAAGTGGGAGAGACAGAGACCCGCCAGCCACCTTATGCAACTAGTGCATGTTAGTCGGTGGAACCGGTCTCACGTAAGCGTACGTGTAAGGTTGGTCCGGGCCGCTTCATCCCACAATACCGCCGAAGCAAGAAAAGACTAGTAGAGGCAAGTAAGATGACAAGATCCATGCCCACAACAAAATTGTGTTCTACTCGTGCAAAGAGAACTACGCATAGACCTAGCTCATGATGCCACTGTTGGGGAACGTTGCAGAAAATTAAAATTTTTCCTACGGTTTCACCAAGATCCATCTATGAGTTCATCTAAGCAACGAGTCAAGGGAGAGAGTTTGCATCTACATACCACTTGTAGATCACGAGCGGAAGCTTGCCAAGGAGATGGCGATGATGGAGTCGTACTCGAACGTGATTCGGATCACCGATGTCCTAGTGCTGAACGGACAGCACCTCCGCGTTCAACACACGTACGGGACGGGAGACGTCTCCTCCGTCTTGATCCAGCAAGGAGGAAGGAGAGGTTGAGGAAGGCAGCTCCAACGGCAGCACGACGGCGTGGTGCAGTTGACGCGGCAGTATTCCGACAATGCTTCGCCAAGCACGTACGGAGGAGGAGATGTGTTGGGGAGGGGAGGGGCTGCGCCTTGAGTATTGGTGTGTTGCAGCCCTCCCCTCACCCCTCTATATATAGGGGAAAGGGCAAGGGGGGCCGGCCCTCTAGGGAAAATCCTAGGGGGGGGGCGGCCAAGGGGTGGGGGGCTTGCCCCCCAAGCAAAGGGGTGCGCCCCCTTTAGGGTTTCCCCCCCCCCCACCCCTAGGCGCACGGGCCCAAGGAGGGGGGCGCGCCAAGCCCACTAGGGGCTGGCTGCTATACCCATGCAGCCCAAGTGGCCCCCCGGGAGGGGTGGCCCCTCCCGGTGGACTCTCGGAACCCTTCCGGTGGTCCCGGTACAATACCGGTATAACCCCAAAACTTTCCGGTGCCCGTTTAACAACTTCCCATATATAAAACTTTACCTCCGGACCATTCCGGAACTCCTCGTGACGTCCGGGATCTCATCCGGGACTCCGAACAACATTCGGTAGTCACATACTAGTCTTCCTAACAACCCTAGCGTCACCGAACCTTAAGTGTGTAGACCCTACGGGCTCGGGAGACATGCAGACATGACCGAGACCACTCTCGGGCAATAACCAACAGCGGGGTCTAGATACCCATGTTGGCTCCCACACGCTCCTCGATGATTTCATCGGTTGAACCACGATGTCGAGGATTCGATCAAACCCTGTATACAATTCCCTTTGTCAATCGGTACGTTACTTGCCCGAGACTCGATCGTCGGTATCCTAATACCTTGTTCAGTCTCGTTACCGGCAAGTCACTTTACTCGTACCGTAATGCATGATCCCGTGGCCAACACATTGGTCACCTTGAGCTCATTATGATGATGCATTACCGAGTGGGCCCAGAGATACCTCTCCGTCATACGGAGTGACAAATCCCAGTCTCGATCCGCATAAAACAATAGATACTTTCGGAGATACCTGTAGTGCACCTTTATAGTCACCCAGTTACGTTGTGACGTTTGATACACCCAAAGCACCCCTACGGTATCCAGGAGTTACACGCTCTCATGGTCAAAGGAAGAGATACTTGACATTGGCAAAGCTCTAGCAAACGACTACACGATCTTTGTGCTATGCTTAGGATTGGGTCTTGTCCATCACATCATTCTCCTAATGATGTGATCCCGTTATCAACGACATCCAATGTCCATAGCCAGGAAACCATAACTATCTGTTGATCACAACGAGCTAGTCAACTAGAGGCTCACTAGGGACATATTGTGGTCTATGTATTCACACGTGTATTATGATTTCCGGATAATACAGTTATAGCATGAATAAAAGACAATTATCATGAACAATGAAATATAATAATACTTTTATTATTGCCTCTAGGGCATATTTCCAACAACGTCATCATTGCAATCGTGGAGGTGAGGCGTCGCTCGTCCGATCACACTAGTGGCATAAGCTCAAGAACTATTGGTTTAGACGTGCCAAGGGGTAGCCCGAGGTATGTAAAAGGCATAGTCCCTACAGAACAGCCAAAGATACGTGCCAAATCAGCCGCCAGTTCGGAGGAGGTATTGATCGATATGAGAGTTGACTTGTGGAAGTTTATTTTCAGGCCAATGGATGACGCGTAATATGTCAGAATCCCTTTAACAATGTTAGCCTGCCGAGGACAGGCCAGCAAGACCAAGATTGTATCGTCAGTGTATTGGATTACATGATAATCTGTTTGGCCTGTGCATGGGAAAGGAAGCTGAATCATCCCTTGTCTGAATGCCTCATTGATGGCAGCTTGGAGGAGGTCGGTGGCAAGGACAAAAATTAGGGGGGACAGGGGGTCACCTTGTCAGACGCCACTACGACAGTGAAATTGGCAGCCGGGGACTCCATTAAGGAGTACAGAAGAACAACCTGTGGAGAAGAGGCACCTGATCCAAGAGAGCCACCTGTCGTTAAACCCCATGTGCTTCATGATATTGATCATAGGAGTATGCTCGATGGTATCAAAGGCTTTCGCAAAGTCAAGATTCAAGAGAATGATCATGCGTTTGGACGTTTGGCACTGATGGATGTATTGGAAGGCCCAAGCTAGGCAGTCTTGGATCGTGCGCCCTTTGATGAAGCCATATTGGTTCCTATGAATGAGTTGCAGAATGACACTTTGAAGATGATTAGCAAGAAGCTTGGTGATGAGCTTAAGGCAACAATTAAGCAGAGTGATCGGCCGATAGTCATTGACCGTCTCTGGAGAGTTCGTCTTGGGTATAAGGGTTATGAGGATGTCATTTATACCTGTAATGTCAAGATCACCAGCATGGAACTAATCACAGAGGTCGCAGAAGTCCTTTTTAATGATGGGCCAACATGTTTTTAGGAATGCACCACTAAAGCCGTCAGGACCAGGGGCACGGTCCGCAGGCATATCCTTGACGATATCATCAATCTCAGCGTGAGTGAAAGGGCCAGTCAAGTGATCAAGGTTGGTGTTATATTGGATTATTTCTTGGAGATTGAATTTCATCTCAGTGGGGTTGGAAGTACCCAAGCGATCTTTATAAGTTTGGAACAACAAGGCTTCTTTGCTCGATGATCCTCTAGAATTGTGCCATCATTGGTTTTGAAATTGGCAATATTATTTTCCCTGTAGTGTTCAGTTGCCACTGCCTAAATTTTTTGGTGTTTTCACTCCTAGCTACTTAAGCATGGCATGAGAAACTATAATCTCTAATTGTCATTGCAAACATGTTTGATCATAATATGCTAAATCATGGATACTAGGTTAAACATATATACAAAAATAGAACAAGTTGAGTTCATACCCATTTCTCTCTGCCACAACCAGTTCACCAAATATCGTCATTATTTCCTTTCACTTGCACGACCGAACAATTTGAAAATAATAATAGTGCAAGAGTGACGTGGATTAAGCTAGAATCTGCAAACATTTTATTCAAAGGGAGAAGACAAGATAATTTGGGCTTTTTATTAGATCAACAATAATGCATATGCGAGCCACTCAACATTTTCATCGTGGTCTTGTCCTTGGTATGACTCAATAAAAAGAAAATAATTTCAGAGAAACACACTGAAATATTTTTGGAGTTTTTAGTTTTTCTTGAAGAAGGCAAAAAAAAGAAAAACAAAACAAAAAACGAGAAGAACTATTTACACGGGAAAACTCCCAACAAGCAAAAGAAGAATCGAGAAATCTTTTTGAGTTTCCTTTTAAATACTACAACTAATTAAACTGGAAAGAAAATCCGAAAAGAAGCGGGAAATATTTTTTTGGGTTTTCTCAAAGTTTTCCAAACACACAAGAAGAAAGTGAGAAAATAAATCTAGCATGGATAGTACAATGAAAAGTGTGAACACCGATAAATGGAATAAAATGTATGAGGATGAATATAATGTTGGTGGAAACACATACTCCACCAAGCTTAGGCTTTTGGCCTAGCTTGGTAATCACCACTCATAGTAGCCATTAGGTCCCACGTTGAAGTGTTGTGGAGCAGGCACCTCAGCGTCCCACTCCTGAGGCTCCTCCTCTGCTACCACCTGGGCGTTTTGGTAGGCAATGATGTCATCTGGCATGATCCTGTATCCACCCTGGCAATAGAATCAAACAAAGAAGGTGCAGGCAACAGAATAATATCACGGGTATCCTCACTGAAAACCAGGTTGTAAGGAATATGAATAGCAGTATTCTCGCCATCAATAAAGAGCTGCCATAACCTGGCGACCTAAGTAAACCTTGGGCAAGCGATAATCATGTTGGCGTATTTGAACATTAAAGTAACTCGCTAAATGAGTGGCATAAATACCACAATGAATTTTACCCTTGATCCTATTAAGGTGTAGACAATGTGCAATAATAGCTCCTAGGCTATAAGTGTTATCGCCGTATAGTGCACAACATAAGACGACGAAATCGGGGGCACTAAGTGCACCAACCTTCTCTCTAGCAAGTAAACACTTCGCAATAAATAGAGCAAAATAGTGCACAAAAGGAAACTACAAGCTAGTGGCAGTGACACTCGACACCCCTCTCTCATCTCCCACTGATAGAGTACGATAAAAGTCCCCGAACTCTGTAGGCCTAGGCTCTCTTATTTCCCAGTTAGAAGGGATCAAGCATATATCACGAAATTCAGTAAGTGGTATCAGACGGGTTTCAACATATAAATTAAACTGCACCTCAGGAGGGTTATTCCTACTCAAAAAAATGGAAGCTTTGCACAAAGGAATTTGTAAGGAGATGGTATTGTTCACACTCAGCTGCGATGAAGTCGGTGTAGCCAGCATTAGCAGCAAATTGTGCAAACTCTTGACGGCTTCCGGCTCCATCCATGAAGGGGTTGTGCAGTCATTCGCACGGGCGCACTTCTGCCATTCTCCGAGTATGGAGGTCTCTGTCCGATGATTCCCCAATGACTCCCTTAGAGTTCTTCTTGGAAGCAAACTTTGTAAAGAAACTCATCTTATTACTATAAATAAAATTTTGAAATTTTTAGTCCACAAAATTTTTGTCAACAAAACTTCACAAGATTGATAGCAACTACTCATAGAGATGCATAGAGGCCATTTCAAGCATTCAAAGTACTTAGAACTCTAATAATTCAACATGCAAGCTTATCTACAGCATTACCAAGAGTAGCTAATTATTCAAAATATAAACCACTAAAGCAAAAACTAATTGGACCAATGGAGGAGTCACATACCAAGTAGCAATCCCCCAAAACAGTATCAGAAACGAAGGTTCGAGCAAAGAGCTCGAAATCCATGGGTTTGAGAGCAAGAACACAGGAGAGAGAGAGAGAGCAATGGTGAATTTTTTCTGGAGGTAGGTGATGACATGGGCTAAAGAGATAAGTGAGGGGCCCACGTAGGGACCACTACCCACCAGGGCACGCCTGGGGTTGCTGGCGCGCCCAGGTGGGTTGTGCCCACCTGGTGCACCCCCTCTGATGTTATTTGTACTAAAAATTCAGAAATATTCAGAAAAATCATATTAAATTTTCAGGGCATTCTGAGAACTTTTATTTTGGGTCATTTTTTATTGCACAGAAAATCCAGAAACAGGATAAACATGGCATTTTATTTTATTTAACTAAGAAAATAGAAAACAAAAGGCAAGGACAGAAGGTTGTGCCTACTAAGTTCATCAACTTCATACCTCTCAAAAGTGACCCATTAATAAGGTTGATCAAGTCTTATTAACAACCACCTTCGATTAAAATGAAACCGAAGAACTTTTGTGAAACGCTAAGTTACCTCAACGAGGATATGCATATCCCCAACAATAAGTATATCATATTTCTTTTTTGGCAGAAGGTAGAGGTAGTTGAAAACTTCCAATAGTGATTGTCGGAGATTTTTCAATAACATTTATACCATTCACTTGGAATTGTTTCTTCGGAAAGTGCACCGTATGCTCATTACCATTAATATGAAAAGTGACCTGATACGTCCATTTTGCATCATGCTTTTACATTGGTATTTATTGCATTATGGGCTGTTATTACACATTATATCACAATACTTATGCCTTTATCTCTTATTTTATAAGGTTTACATGAAGAGGGAGAATGCCAACAGCTGGAATTCTGGACTGGAAAAGGAGCAAATATCAGAGACCTATTCTGCACAATTCCAAAAGTGCTGAAACTTCACGAAGAATTATTTTGGAATATATAAAAATATTGGGCGAAGAAAGCACAAGCGGGGGACCACCAGCCATCCATAAGGGTGGGGGGAGCGCCCCTTGCCTTGTGGGCCACCTGGCAGGCCCCCGATGCCCATCTTCTGCTATATGGTGTGTTATGACCTGGAAAAAATCAAGAGGAAGCTTTCGGGATGAAGCGCCGCCATCTCGAGGCAGAACCAATCTGGGGCTCTCACGGAGCTGTTCTACCGGGGAAACTTCCCTCCCGGAGGGGGAAATCATCGTCATCGTCATCACCAATGACCCTCTCACCGAGAGGGGGTCAATCTCCATCAACATCTTCACCAGCACCATCTCCTCTCAAACCCTAGTTCATCTCTTGTATCCAATCTTTGTCTCAAAACCTCAGGTTGGGACCTGTGGGTTGCTAGTAGTGTTGATCACTCCTTGTAGTTGATGCTAGTTGGTTTATTCGGTGGAAGATCATATGTTCAGATCCTTAATGATAATTAATACTCCTCTGATTATGAACATGAATGTGATTTGTGAGTAGTTACGTTTGTTCCTGAGGACATGGGAGAAGTCTTGTTATAAGTAATCATGTGAATTTGGTATTCGTTCGATATTTTGATGAGATGTATGTTGTCTCTCCTCTAGTGGTGTTATGTGAATGTCAACTACATGACACTTCACCATGATTTGGGCCTAGGGGAAGGCATTGGGAAGTAATAAGTAGATGATGGGGTGCTAGAGTGACAAAAGCTTAACCCCTAGTTTATGCGTTGCTTTGTAAGGGGCTGATTTGGATCCATATGTTTCATGTTATGGTTAGATTTATCTTAATTCTTCTTTGTAGTTGCGGATGCTTGCGAGAGGGGTTAATCATAAGTGGGAGGCATGTCCAAGGAAGGACAACACCCAAGCACCGGTCCACCCACATATCAAATTATCAAAGTAACGAATGCGAATCATATGAGCATGATGAAAACTAGCTTGACAATAATTCCCATGTGTCCTTTGGAGCGCTTTGCTTTATATAAGAGTTCGTCCAGGCTTGTATTTTGCTAAAAAAAGGATTGGGACACCTTGCTGCACCTTAGTTACTTTTGTTACTTGTCACCTGTTACGAATTATCTTATCACACAACTATCTGTTACTGATAATTTCAATGCTTGCAGACAATACCTTGCTGAAAACCGCTTGTCATTTCCTTCGGTTCCTCGTTGGGTCCGACACTCTTACCTTATCGAAAGGACTACCATAGATCTCCTATACTTGTGGGTCATCATGACCTTGCTTTTATTGCAATCAATAACATCCCCTGCAGTATTTAAAAAGGTCTACCAAGGATAATCGACATGTTGTCATCCTCGGGCATCTCAAGTATAACAAAGTCAGTTAAGATGGTAACATTTGCAACAACAATGGGCACGTCCTCACAAATACCGATAGGTATAGCAGTTGATTCATCATCCATTTGCAAAGATATTTTAGTAGGTGTGAGTTTATTCAAGTCAAGTCTTTTGTATAAAGAAAAAGGAATAACACTAACACTAGCTCCTAAATCACACAAAGCAGTTTTAACATAGTTTCTTTTGATGGAGCAAGAGGTATAGTTGGTATTCCCGGATCTCTAAGTTTTTTAGGTACTCCATCGTTAAAAGAATAATTAGCAAGCATGGTGGAGATTTTAGCTTCCGGTATTTTTCTCTTATTGGTGATGATGTCTTTCATATACTTTGCATAAGGGTCCATCTTTAATATATCAGTCAAGCGAGTGCGTGAAAAGACTGGCCTAAGCATTTTAGCAAAGTGTTCAAATTCTTCATCATCTTTCTTCTTAGTTGATTTGGGTGGAAAGGGAATGGGTTTTTGAACCCATGGTTCTCTTTCTTTACCATGTTTTCTAGCCACAAAGTCTCTTTTATCATCCTATTTTTTATTTTTAGGTTGTGGTTATCAAGATCAATAGCTGGTTCTATCTCAACATCATTATTTTGTTCTTTATCATTATCTGGTTGAGTGTCTTCATGAATATCATCATTATCTTTTTCATTATCACTAGGTGAATGTTCATTACCAGATTGAGTTTCAGCATCAGAGATAGAAACATCATTATTATCTTCAGGAGGTTTTTCTACTTCAGGTTGACTAGAGGTATGCAAAGCCCTATCATTTTTCTTTTTAGAAGGACTAGGTGCATCAGTGTTAATTCTCTGAGAGTCTTGTTCAATTCTTTTAGGGTGTCCCTCAGGATAAAGTGGTTCCTGAGTCATTCTACTCCTCTAGCTAACATCATGATCATTGATAGTATTGTTCATTTCATCAAGCAATTCTCTTTGAGATTTAACAACTTGTTCTAACTGAGTATGAACCATAGAGGCATGTTTTCCTACACCTCTAACATCATTAGAGATTCTAAATCACAAGTCACTCAAACGAGCAATCATATCAGAGTTGTATTTCAATTGTTTCATAACATTTTCATTGAAGTGGTCTTGTTTTCTAATGTAGTTATCGAACTCATAAAGGCATTTACTAGGATGCATATTATAAGGTTGTCCTTTTCATTAGGTTTCATTAAAGAGTTTACCTCTACCACCTTGGGTGGTGGTGTATCAAGTCCATGTATCTCTTTAATAGGAGGTAAATTTGTAACATCCTCTACTTTAATACCTTTTCCTTCATACATTTCTTTGCCTCTTTCATATCTTCAGGACTAAGATATAAGATGCTCATCTTCTTCGGAGTGGGTTTAGGAGGTGGTTCAGGAAGAGTCCAATCATCATATTTTTTCAATATGTTATTCAGTAATTCCTCAGCTTGTTCAACAATTTGTTCCCTGAAAACACAACCAGCACAATTATCTAGGAAGTCCCTAGAAGTATCAGTTAGTCCATTATAGAAGATATCAAGTATTTCATTTTTTCTTAACAGGATGATCAGGCAAAGCATTAAGCAGATGGAGAAGCCTCCCCCAAGCTTGTGGGAGACTCTCTTTCTCAATTTGCACAAAGTTAAATATTTCCTATAAGGCAACTTGTTTCTTATGAGCAGGAAAACATTTTTCGGTGAAGTAGTAAATCATATCCTAGGGACTACGCACACGACCAGGAGCAAGAGTATTGTACCATATCTTAGCATCACCCATTAATGAGAATGGAAATAATCTGAGGATATAATAAAAGTGAATCTTCTCATCATGAGCAAATAGGGTGGCTATATCATTTAATTTGGTAAGGTGTGCCACAACAGTTGGAAAGGATCAGATTCAACCAAAGTAATTAACTCTGGGTCGATAGAGAATTCATAATCCTTATCATCAACAAAGATAGATGAAGTAGCAAACTTAGGACACATTATTCTAGCATTCAAAGATTTTTTCCTTCAGTTTGCATAATAATTTCTTTAGATCATCTCTATCATTGCAAGCAAGAAAGTCCCTAGCTGTCTCCTATCCATAACATAACCTTCAAGTATCTTAGGCATTTCATACCTAGGAGGGCTAGGTCGAATAGGTGTTTCAAGATTTTCAATTTCAGTGATCTCATCAATTTCAGTAATTTCATTCTCTTTAGCTCTAGCAATTTGCACTACAAAAAATACACTTCTGTGATGATATGTGTTTGTCACAGTAGGTCACGTTTTCTATCATGCATGTACATCCATGACGATTTTATGACAAAATCAAGATAGTCATACATGTGCTGTCGTAGAAGTGTTCCATGACATTAACAAAATTATCATCACGAAAGTGTCCACTTCCATGAAGATGAATTGAGCGTCATAGAATTGCTTTCGTCAAGGGTAACCGACATGTGGCATCCATCGTAACGGGTCGCCGTGAAGCTATCGGGTTCTGGTTTGGATCCGATAACCCGTTAACAGCCCGGGCCAATGGGGATTTTCCACGTGTAAAATTATCAATGGCCAGAGGAACCACGTGTTGGCTCACCGTTGGGACATATGTCATCCACTCATTGGACCGAAGGTGCCTATGATACATTGACACGTGGCACGGCCCAACAGAGGCCCATTCCGGTGAAAAGGCTGACCCATTTGACTTGGTCAAAAGGTAGTGGGCCAACCCACAGAAAGCCTGTTAACGTCATGTTCGTGTATAGCCCATTTACAACCCGCTAACTCACGACCCGTTATGGCCTATCCGAATTAGGCCCGGTAGCGTCATCTGGGCTGTCCAATATGATTCCAGCCCATTGTAACTTCCAGCCCATGATGTCTTTCGGCCCATATGAGGTCCTTTGTAACTCTTGGCCCATTAACGACCCGTGGTGAAACTGGCCCGTAATGAACAGTGTATCGCTTTATACCCATTAACGGCCCATTGTTCCATTGGACCGTTTCCAGCCTGTGTTATCTTTCGGTCTTCTCAGGGCCCATTTATTCTTGGGATCATTTCTAGGATTCAGTTACTTACGGCCCATTACTGGCCTTTTCTTCTTGTGGGCCAAATTCAGCCTGTGGTTACAGTCGGCCCGTTTGTGGCCCGTTAATCCGTTGGGCCGTTTTATAGCGTCATCAAATACGACCCATTAACGACAGCCCATTATGGCCGACCCATGAATGGGCTATTCCAACTCTAGCCCATTATTGGCCCATGTTTGGCATATCGACCATACGGCCCGTAGACGGCCCATTGAGGCTACGGCCCGTAGAAGGCCCATTGTTTCTAGGGCCCATAGAAGGCCCATTATTTCTATGGACCGTAGAAGGCCCATTGTTTCTACGGCCCTTAGGAGGCCCAGGGTCACTACAGTAAATATGTAGCCCATGGTTATTGTGGCCTAGTTTAAAAAAAATAGGTTATTGCAACCACTAGCAAACCACGGAAAAAGAACTGCACTGACTACAAGAAAACAAATAAACAAGACAACAAGGAAATAAATAAGCAATCAACTTATGCTAGGCTATCACGGCTCTTACACATATTACATCCACTGGGCATCAAAGTTTGCCACGAGTGCAAATATAGGGAACAAAGCAGCATATCGCATACATTGGTTGTCAAAATTGGCGACCAGTGCAAATAAACGCCGCAGAAAAACAAGTCCAGAACTGAAACCACTGCAGAAGAGCTCAATAAACAATATCCTGGGTACCCATAATGCTGGCAAGATGCTTACCAAGATTATGGACTTTCTCTTGTTTGGCGCTTAATTCCTCCAGCGCTTGCTGTTGCACCAGAAAGTATGCATCTGAATTCTGCAGGGACTTCCTTAGTCCTTCGGCTTCTTGCCGCAGCACAACCGACTGATGCCTTTCATCTTGTAGCTGATACTGAAGAAGCCGAAGTGATTTAGGTAGTGAGTTCGAAGAGCTTGTGCCAGCGGTACTGGCCAGTAACTCGAACACTACATCAACGCAGGACTGTGGGGTTGTCTCAGTGTCTACAAGATCATTTTTATCATCTTTCTTGGAGACCAACAGGGTTGTCTCACTATCTTGAACCTTATCTGCATTACCTTCTCTACCATTGAAAAGTGGGGTGCTCTTCTCCAACATTCTGTTCGCATTCTACTAGAGAAACAAGCAGACACATCACATGTTTAGCATGTAGTATATGAAACTCATTCTGGTAAACCAGTTCAGTAGTAAGGTGGTCAGGATAACAACATGAAACAAACATATATCTATGTACTATGGTCACTGTATTGTCCATATCATTCTAATTTATGTTGGCAAATCCAGATAGAGACATAGTTCGAATCATATATTTTTAAGACACAATAACATAGACGAAATATAAGTGTGAGAAACTACACTACTGCAGGATGCTGCTAACGCGACACTACGATCGGAGACCCTTCGATGAAACTGTGTGCGATGCAATAATTGCAAATGGTGGTGTAAAAGAACCGTCAAGAAAGGTGCAAAATGTTTGCGATGGAGGATGCATCAAACACGGTTCAGATTTTAGTTGCGTGTGTGATGCAGGGCATACGGTTCAGTGTTGGGGAATGTAGTAATTTCAAAAAAATTCCTACGCACACGCAAGATCATGGTGATGCATAGCAACGAGAGGGGAGAGTGTTGTCCACGTACCGTCGTAGACCGAAAGCGGAAGCGGTAGTACAACACGGTTGATGTAGTCGTACGTCTTCACGGCCCGACCGATCAAGCACCGAAACTACGACACCTCCAAGTTCTAGCACACGTTCAGCTTGATGACGATCCCCGGACTCCGATCCAGCAGAATGTCGGGGAAGAGTTCCGTCAGCACGACTGCGTGGTGACGATCTTGATGTTCTACCGTCGCAAGGCTTCGCCTAAGCACCGCTACAATATTATCAAGGATTATGGTGGAGGGGGGCACCGCACACGGCTAATAGATCAATGATCAATTGTTGTCTCTCTAGGGTGCCCCCTTGCCCCCGTATATAAAGGAGCAAGGGGGAGGAGGTGCGGCCAGGCAAGGGGCGCGCCAGGAGGAGTCCTACTCCTACCGGGAGTAGGACTCCCCCCTTTTCCATGTTGGACTAGGACTTGGGGGGAAAGAGAGAGAGAGAGAGGGGAAAGGAAAGGAGGGGCGCCGCCCCCTCCTTGTCCATTTCGGACTTGGGGGGGAGGGGCGCGCGGCTGCCCCTTGGCCTCCTCTCCTGTTCCTCCACTAGGCCCATTAAGGCCCATTAGGTTACCGAGGGGTTTCGGTAACCTCCCGGCACTCCAGTAAAATGCCGATTTCACCCGGAACACTTCCGATGTCCAAACATAGGCTTCCAATATATCAATCTTCATGTCTAGACCATTTCGAGACTCCTCATCATATCCGTGATCACACCCCGGAGTCCGAACAACCTTTGGTACATCAAAACATATAAACTCATAATGAAACTGTCATCGTAACGTTAAGCGTGCGGACCCTACGGGTTCGAGAACAATGTAGACATGACCGAGACACGTCTCCGGTCAATAACCAATAGTGGAACCTGGATGCTCATATTGGCTCCTACATATTCTACGAAGATCTTTATCGGTCAGACCGCATAACAACATACGTTGTTCCCTTTGTCATCGATATGTTACTTGCCCGAGATTCGATCGTCGGTATCTTAATACCTAGTTCAATCTCGTTACCGGCAAGTCTCTTTACTCGTTCTGTAAAACATCATCCCGCAACTAACTCATTTAGTTGCAATTCTTGCAAGGCTTAAGTGATGTGCACTACCGAGAGGGTCCAGAGATACCTCTCCGACAATCGGAGTGACAAATCCTAATCTTGAAATACGCCAACCCAACATGTACCTTTGGAGACACCTGTAGAGCACCTTTATAATCACCCAGTTACGTTGTGACGTTTGGTAGCACACAAAGTGTTCCTCCGGTAAACGGGAGTTCCATAATCTCATAGTCATAGGAACATGTATAAGTCATGAAGAAAGCAATAGCAACAAACTAAATGATCAAGTGCTAAGCTAACGGGATGGGTCAAGTCAATCACATCATTCTCCTACTGATGTGATCCCGTTAATCAAATGACAACTCATGTCTATGGCTAGGAAACATAACCATCTTTGATCAACGAGCTAGTCAAGTAGAGGCATACTAGTGACACTCTGTTTGTCTATGTATTCACACAAGTATTATGTTTCCGGTTAATACAATTCTAGCATGAATAATAAACATTTATCATGATATAAGGAAATAAATAACAACTTTATTATTGCCTCTAGGGCATATTTCCATCAGTATCCCACTTGCACTAGAGTCAATAATCTAGATTACACAATAATTATTCTAACACCCATGGAGTCTTGGTGCTGATCATGTTTTGCTTGTGGAAGAGGCTTAGTCAGCGGGTCTGCAACATTCAGATCCGTATGTATCTTGCAAATTTCTATGTCTCCCACTTGGAATAAATCCCGAATGGAATTGAAGCGTCTCTTGATGTGCTTGGTTCTCTTGTGAAATCTGGATTCCTTTGCCAAGGCAATTGCACCAGTATTGTCACAAAAGATTTTCATTGGACCTGATGCACTAGGTATGACACCTAGATCGGATATGAACTCCTTCATCTAGACTCCTTCATTTGCTGCTTCCGAAGCAGCTATGTACTCCGCTTCACATGTAGATCCCGCCACAACGCTTTGTTTAGAACTACACCAACTGACAGCTCCACCGTTCAATGTAAACACGTATCCGGTTTGTGATTTAAAATCGTCCAGATCAGTGTCAAAGCTTGCATCAACGTAACCATTTACATGAGCTCTTTGTCACCTCCATATACGAGAAACATATCCTTAGTCCTTTTCAGGTACTTCAGGATGTTCTTGACCGCTGTCCAGTGATCCACTCCTAGATTACTTTGCTACCTCCCTGCTAGACTTATAGCAAGGCACACATCAGGTCTGGTACACAGCATTGCGTACGTGATAGAGCCTATGGCTGAAGCATAGGGAACATCTTTCATTTTCTCTCTATCTTCTGTGGTGGTCGTACATTGAGTCTTACTCAACTTCACACCTTGTAACATAGGCAAGAACCCTTTCTTTGCTTGATCCATTTTGAACTTCTTCAAAACTTTGTCAAGGTATGTGCTTTGTGAAATTCCAATTAAGCGTTTTGATCTATCTCTATAGATCTTAATGCCCAATATGTAAGCAGCTTCACCGAGGTCTTTCATTGAAAAATTCTTATTCAAGTATCCCTTTGTGCTATCCAGAAATTCTATATCATTTCCAATCAGTAATATGTCATCCACATATAATATCAGAAATGCTACAGAGCTCCCACTCACTTTCTTGTAAATACAGGCTTCTCCAAAAGTCTATACAAAACCAAATGCTTTGATCACACTATCAAAACGTTTATTCCAACTCCGAGAAGCTTGCACCAGTCCATAAATGGATCGCTGGAGCTTGCACACTTCGTTAGCTCCCTTTGGATTGACAAAACCTTCCGGTTGTATCATATACAACTCTTCTTCCAGAAATCCATCAGGAATGCAGTTTTGACATCCATCTGCCAAATTTCATAATCATAAAATGTGGCAACTGCTAACATGATTCGGACAGACTTAAGCATCCCTACGGGTGAGAAGGTCTTATCGTAGTCAATCCCTTGAACTTGTCGAAAACCGTTCGCAACAAGTCGAGCTTTGTAGACAGTAACATTACCGTCAACGTCAGTCTCCTTCTTGAAGATCCATTTATTCTCAATTGCTTGCAGATCATCGGGCAAGTCAACCAAAGTCCACACTTTGTTCTCATACATGGATCCCATCTTAGATTTCATGGCTTCTAGCCATTTTGCGGAATCTGGGCTCACCATCACTTCTTCATAGTTCGTAGGTTCATCATGATCTAGTAGCATGACTTCCAGAACAGGATTGACGTACCACTCTGGTGTGGATCTTACTCTGGTTGATCTACGAGGTTCGGTAGTAACTTGATTTGAAGTTTCATGATCATTATCATTAGCTTCCTCACTAATTGGTGTAGGTGTCACAGAAACCGGTTTCTGTGATGTACTACTTTCCAATAAGGGAGCAGGTATAGTTACCTCATCAAGTTCTACTTTCCTCCCACTAACTTCTTTCGAGAGAAACTCCTTCTCTAGAAAGGATCCATTCTTAGCAATGAATATCTTGCCTTCGGATCTGTGATAGAAGGTGTACCCAACAGTCTCCTTTGGGTATCCTATGAAGACACATTTCTCCGATTTGGGTTCGAGCTTATCAGGTTGAAGCTTTTTCACATAAGCATCGCAGCCCCAAACTTTCAGAAACGACAACTTTGGTTTCTTGCCAAACCACAGTTCATAAGGTGTTGTCTCAATGGATTTTGATGGTGCCCTATTTAACGTGAATGCGGCCGTCTCTAAAGCATAACCCCAAAATGATAGCAGTAAATCTGTAAGAGACATCATAGATCGCACCATATCTAGTAAAGTACGATTACGACGTTCGGACACACCATTACGCTGTGGTGTTCCGGGTGGCATGAGTTGCGAAACTATTCCGCATTGTTTCAAATGTAGACCAAACTCGTAACTCAAATATTCTCCTCCACATACAGATCGTAGAAACTTTATTTTCTTGTTACAATGATTTTCAACTTCACTCTGAAATTCTTTGAACTTTTCAAATGTTTCAGACTTATGCTTCATTAAGTAGATATACCCATATCTGCTTAAATCATCTGTGAAGGTGAGAAAATAACGATATCTGCCACGAGCCTCAACATTCATCGGACCACATACATCTATATGTATGATTTCCAACAAATCTGTTGCTCTCTCCATAGTACCGGAGAACGGCGTTTTAGTCATCTTGCCCATGAGGCACGGTTCGCAAGTACCAAGTGATTCATAATCAAGTGGTTCCAAAAGTCCATCAGTATGGAGTTTCTTCATGCGCTTTACACCGATATGACCTAAACGGCAGTGCCACAAATAAGTTGCAGTATCATTATCAACTCTGCATCTTTTGGTTTCAACATTATGAATATGTGTATCACTACTATCGAGATTCATCAAAAATAGACCACTCTTCAAGGGTGCATGACCATAAAAGATATTACTCATATAAATAGAACAACCATTATTCTCTGATTTAAATGAATAACCGTCTCGCATCAAACAAGATCCAGATATAATTTTCATGCTTAACGCTGGCACCAAATAACAATTATTTAGGTCTAATACTAATCCCGAAGGTAGATGTAGAGGTAGCGTGCCAGCCGCGATCACATCGACTTTGGAACCATTTCCCACGCGCATCGTCACCTCGTCCTTCGCTAGTGTTCACTTAATCCGTAGTTCCTGTTTCGAGTTGCAAATATTAGAAACGGAACCAGTATCAAATACCCAGGTGCTACTGCGAGCTCTAGTAAGGTACACATCAATAACATGTATATCACATATACCTTTGTTCACCTTGCCATCCTTCTTATCCGCCAAATACTTGGGGCAGTTCCGCTTCCAGTGACCAGCCTGGTTGCAGTAGAAGCACTCAGTTTCAGGCTTAGGTCCAGATTTGGGTTTCTTCTCCCGAGCAGCAACTTGCTTGCTGTTCTTCTTGAAGTTCTCCTTCTTCTTCCCTTTGCCCTTTTTCTTGAAACTAGTGGTCTTGTTGACCATCAACACTTGATGGTCCTTCTTGATTTCTACCTCCGCAGCCTTTAGCATTGCGAAGAGCTCAGGAATTGTTTTATTCATCCCTTGCATATTATAGTTCATCACAAAGCTCTTGTAGCTTGGTGGCAGTGATTGAAGAACTCTGTCAATGACACTATCAACCGGAAGATTCACTCCCAGCCGAGTCAAGTGATTATGGTACCCAGACATTCTGAGTATATGTTCACTAACAGAACTATTCTCCTCCATCTTGCAGCTATAGAACTTATTGGAGACTTCATATCTCTCAATCCGCGCATTTGCTTGAAATATTAACTTCAACTCCTGGAACATCTCATATGCTCCATGACATTCAAAACGTCGTTGAGGACCCGGTTCTAAGCCGTAAAGCATGGCACACTGAACTATCGAGTAGTCATCAGCTTTGCTCTGCCAGACGTTCATAACATCTGGTGTTGCTCCAGCAGCAGGCTTGGCACCCAGCGGTGCTTCCAGGACGTAATTATTCTGTGTAGCAATGAGGATAATCCTCAAGTTACGGACCCTGTCCGTGTAATTGCTACCATCATCTTTCAACTTTGCTTTCTCAAGGAACGCATTAAAATTCAACGGAACAACAGCATGAGCCATCTATCTACAATCAAACATAAACAAGCAAGATACTATCAGGTACTAAGTTCATGATAAATTTAAGTTCAATTAATCATATTACTTAAGAACTCCCACTTAGAAAGACATCCCTCTAATCCTCTAAGTGATCACGTGATCCAAATCAACTAAACCATAACCGATCATCACTTGAAATGGAGTAGTTTTCAATGGTGAACATCACTTTGTTGGTCATATCTACTATATGATTCATGCTCGACCTTTCGATCTCAGTGTTCCGAGGCCATACCTGCATATGCTAGGCTCGTCAAGTTTAACCTGAGTATTCTGCGTGTGCAAAACTGGCTTGCACCCGTTGTAGATGGACGTATAGCTTATCACACCCGATCATCACATGGTGTCTGGGCACGATGAACTTTGGCAACGGTGCATACTCAGGGAGAACACTTTTATCTTGAAATTTAGTGAGAGATCATCATATAATGCTACCGTCAATCAAAGCAAGATAAGATGCATAAAAGATAAACATCACATGCAATCAATATAAGTGATATGATATGGCCATCATCATCTTGTGCTTGTGATCTCCATCTCCGAAGCACCGTTATGATCACCATCGTCATCGACGTGACACCATGATCTCCATCATAGCATCGTTGTCGTCTCGCTAATCTTATGCTTCTACGACTATCACTACCGCTTAGTGATAAAGTAAAGCATTACATGGCGATTGCATTGCATACAATAAAGCGACAACCATATGGCTCCTGCCAGTTGCCGATAACTTGGTTACAAAACATGATCATCTCATACAATAAAATTTAGCATCATGTCTTGACCATATCACATCACAACATGCCCTGCAAAAAGAAGTTAGACAACCTCTACTTTGTTGTTGTTGCAAGTTTTACGTGGCTGCTACGGCTTAGCAAAAACCGTTCTTACCTACGCATCAAAACCACAACGATAGTTTGTCAAGTTGGTGCTGTTTTAACCTTCGCAAGGACCGGGCGTAGCCACACTCGGTTCAACTAAAGTTGGAGAAACTGACACCCGCCAGCCATCTGTGTGCAAAGCACGTCGGTAGAACCAGTCTCGTGTAAGCGTACACGTAATGTCGGTCCGGGCTGCTTCATCCAACAATACCGCCGAACCAAAGTATGACATGCTGGTAAGCAATATGACTTATATCGCCCACAACTCACTTGTGTTCTACTCGTGCATATAACATCAACACATAACACCAGGCTCGGATGCCACTATTGGGGAACATAGTAATTTCAAAAAAATTCCTACGCACACGCAAGATCATGGTGATGCATAGAAACAAGAGGGGAGAGTGTTGTCCACGTACCCTCGTAGACCAAAAGCGGAAGCGTTAGTACAACACGGTTGATGTAGTCGTACGTCTTCACGGGCCGACCGATCAAGCACCGAAACTACGGCACTCCGAGTTCTAGCACACGTTCAGCTCGATGACGATCCCCGGACTCCGATCCAGCAGAATGTCGGGGAAGAGTTCCGTCAGCACGACGGCGTGGTGACGATCTTGATGTTCTACCGTCGCAGGGCTTCGCCTAAGCACTGCTACAATATTATCGAGGATTATGGTGGAGGGGGGCACCGCACACGGCTAAGAGATCAATGATCAATTGTTGTGTCTGTGGGGTGCCCCCTGCCCCCGTATATAAAGGAGCAAGGGGGAGGAGGTGCGTCTAGGCAAGGGGCGCCCCAGGAGGAGTCCTACTCCTACTAGGAGTAGGACTCCCCCCTTTTCCATGTTGGACTAGGACTTGGGGGGAAA